>NW_022474069.1:0-137500 GCF_902498895.1 Magnusiomyces paraingens
TCCCCCCTTTGTCCCCCTTTTGTCCCCCTTTTGTCCCCCCTTTTGTCTCCCCCTTTTTGTCCCCCCTTTGTCCCCCCCTTTTGTCCCCCCTTTGTCCCCTTTTTGTCCCCCCCCTTTGTTCCCCCCTTTGTCCCCCCTTTTGTCCCCCCTTTGTCCCCCCCCCCCCTTTGTTTCCCCTTTTGTCCCCCTTTTGTCCCCCTTTGTTCCCCTTTTTGTCCCCTTTTGTCCCCCCCTTTGTCCCCCCCTTTGTCTCCCCCCTTTGTCCCCCCCCCTTTGTTCCCCCTTTGTGTCCCCCCTTTGTCCCCCTTTGTCCCCCCCCCTTTGTCTCCCCCTTTGTCTCCCCTTTGTCCCCCCCTTTGTCCCCCTTTGTCCCCCTTTGTCCCCTTTTCCCCCCCCTTTTTGTCCCCCTTTGTCCCCCCTTTTTCCCCTTTCCCCCTTTGTCCCCCCTTTTGTCCCCTTTGTCCCCTTTGTCCCCCCCTTTGTCCCCCTTTGTCCCCTTTCCCCCTTTGTCCCCCTTTGTCCCCCTCCCTTGTCCCCCCCCCTTTGCCCCCTTTGCCCCCCTTTGTTTGCCCCCCCCTTTGTCCCCCCTTTGCCCCCCCTTTGCCCCCTTTGCCCCCTTTGCCCCCCCTTTGCCCCCCTTTGCCCTCTCTTTAGTATTATTAACTACATAAGTAAAATAATGAATGGAGTGTTTAATTATATATAAGTAATAAAGAAATTTATCATTAGTCAAGATTTCTATAGTATTTATACGACCATAAACCTTAGCAGGATTCCTATTTGCAGTCCAAAATAATTGTGACGGTTGAAATAAATGATGTATTTAAGTTCGATTATTTGAATTGAGTCAAAATTAGATTTAAGCTAGAATGTTTTACGGTTGTTGTCGATCAATATCAAATTGTTGTGGCTCTTAGCCTTTCTTGCATGCAATTTTTCGTCATCCTACTACTTGTCTTCGCCAATGATTTAATACGAAAGTTTCATCTTTAGCATTGTTCTTAAGGTCGCATCAAGCCAAGAATTTTGATGATGTTGTTGTTAAAGTACTTGAAATTATTATGATTGCAAGAATTTTGATGATGTTGTTGTTAAAGTACTTGAAATTATTATGATTGCAAAAATTTTGTCTTGGTCACGATCAGCTGTCCAAAATAAATATTAGTTGGTGGAAAGAGGTGCTCATATTAATCATTGCCTAACTAGTTTTGCAGTTATCTGTCACTATTACCGTCTATAATTTCGATTTTCTTCATTGGAAATATAAATTTTCCTCTTTTATGCTGTTCTACAAATTAAATGAAATGTCACCCCTCCTGATCATTTATATATGTTCTTCAGCTCGTAAATTAAGTAATTGACATATAACTTATAAGTTTCAATCTCTATCACATGAACATAGTAATGCTTATTAAGCTAGCAAAAATCTATTGCAACCGATCTTTACGTAATTCGAGAAGCTTGTTATCGATCACTTAGTTTTCGGATTTAAAATCTAAAATAGTTTCACAGAACACGAATGCAAACCTATTTCAAGATGAACAGTAAATACGAGAAAAGACAGAGCAACGCCTAACAAATCCCAATCACAGTTTACCAGGTTGCATGTGTCCTTACCTGCATTTTTCTGTAATATCGAGTCAGAAAAATATCAAGCCATTGTTTTACAGAATTATTTAAACTAACAATTTTTGATTTTCTACACATCTTAATTCGTTAATAAAGATGTTCTAGTTACCAACCAGATCATGTTGTGATCTGGCTTGAGCCAACCTAACATCATAATATGATGGCTCTAAAACCAGCAGTCTAAAGAGAGAGTATTTTACGGCCGCTTGGGATCTGAGACACGTTGAACCTACCACCTAACTGGCTAAGGGTTTCTGGCCACTATTATTGCTTTGTGCTTCACTAGGCCAACAATATTGATTCTATCTTGTTGGGCTGTTTTTTTTTGTCTTTTGTCTGTATATTGAAGTCAAATTAAAAGTGTATTGTGAAAACGAAAATATATATTGTAAGAACAAAAAGGTTGGCGCGGATGCTAATGTTATATAATTCTATAACCTTGAATTAAAACAAACTGGCATTTTTCAGTCCAAAAAATTACTTTTGAGCAAAGGTTTTGTGAAAAGACGTTCAAAAATAGACATTCATGTAGCTTTTCTTTTCGAGTTATTGATGTTTGAAGACAACGATCTAATAAACGCCCTCTAAAAGACACCAGTTCTATAGTTGTAAATATTCCTTAATATTAAAATGATTTATTAAATTGAAAGATTAATAAGCCATAATCTAAAAATAAATAAAGAGCATGTGTTTTTACTCATATTAATTCTTTCTTTTCTTTATCTCATAAACAATTCTTTTTTTTGCTTAATTAACATAATATTTAGGATTAAACTATTACTTGAGGCTTATATTTGTCGTTTCATTTTGTAAAATCCTTTCCGATTTGGAGCCGAATTCACCATTAATTGGAGATTTTTCCAATTGATCTGATTTTTCAGTTTCGTTATTTCTAGAACTCTGATCAGAAGCTTCTTCCTCTTCTTCTTTTCCTTCCACCTCTTCTTCTTCCTCTTCTTCTTCCTCTACTTCTTCATCTTCTTCTTCCTCTTCTTCTTCCTCTTCTTCTTCCTCTTCTTCTTCCTCTTCTTCTTCTTCCTCTTCTTCTTCTTCCTCTTCTTCTTCCTCTTCTTCTTCCTCTTCCTCTTCAGGATTACTCATAGCCAAAAAGTTATTTTCAACTGGACTCTCATCACTTTCGTCTTCATAATCATCAGAAGAATCATATTCATCACTGTAGTCGCTAACTGGCTCGTTTGTTAGGTTTCCTTTCAAGCTAGTAATGTTTGACGAAAGTTGTTTATTAGTAATGATTTCTGATTCCGATGACGGAGAGCCCGGTATGCTTGATGAAATTGAACCATTTGATAATGGTCCATCACGAAATGATTTGCGCTTATAAATAAGGGGCACCTCACTTGATTTTGCTTCTTCAGAGCTTTCATCACTTTCCCAATCACTCAATGCAGGAACCGGTTCACGCCAAAAAGCTAAATCTGTATATGTTTCTGCTCCTCTTAGGCTGTTATCTGGCGGGAAAAAATGATCCACCAAATCTGAAATTGATACGTATGAACTTTTATAACCTGAGAGCTCTAAAAGTTCCATATGGACATCGCCATTAGGATTAATTGTGAAAATTCGAGATGAGGGAACACCAACAGATCTATATGATAATGCATCAGTTATTCTATTACCAAATCCTGCATAAAAAGGAGTTCCATCTTTTAAATCACCATATAAACTTTTAATATCACGTAAACAAGCCATCTTAAAAACCTCTGGTTTTTTCATAATCACTTCGCGCCGAAGTGCAGCAATAGTCCGATCTGGAGATAATATCACAGGACCATCGGGAAGCTTGTAGCCATCCTGAGAAATACCTTGTAAGTAGTATTTTGTAGAGTCTGCCTGACCAACTGATCTCGCAGTCAAATACATTATGTGATAGCCGTTACTTTGGATATCTGTGAAAAGTTTCCCGACTCCAGGGTGGGTCCAGTCACGTCCTATCATAGCAAGAACGTGACCTAGTGCATCGGACTTCGTTATAGTTCCGTCAATATCGGAAATAACAATAGGTACATTATATTTCCAGTAAAAGATTCTAGCAGTGCATTGAGCTTTGCTTTGAATAACGGTAAAGGACACATCATTTACACCTGGGTTCAAGTTTAAAGATTTTAATTGATCAGATGTTAGTCTAAGAGTTTTGGCATGCAACTTTTCTGTTTCTTTTCCTTCGTCATCAGAAGAATAGTCTTCATTATTTGTTTGAGGAAAAGTTGCGGCATGAATAGGTTTGATATCATTGCTAGCACTAAACGATGGAGCACTGTATTCAGATATATTGTCATTGTCATCAAATTGATCAGAAATACTTTCTTCTATAGGCGCAAATATGCGAAGATGCCCTTCGGTATCACGTTTCATCAAAGATTCTAAATTGTTCTCACCAAATTCTTCTGCAAGTATTCGTTTTACTACTTCTTCAGATTCCTTTATATCAGCCTCCCCAGATTTATAACCAGTCATATCCATTACTACATCACCATTATCGGTAATCTTTGAAGGAATATTAATATCACCAAGCTTTCTTGTAAGATATTGGGCTCTTTCAATTGCTTGTTCACGTGTAAGAGGAGGGCTTCGTGATCTAGACAGATCCGGTGAAGAGTCAGCAAACCTATGGCTGGCAATTGAATATGGATCTGTCTCTCTTTCGGGTGAAATACTAGTATTGCGCCCTAATAAACTATCAGTTCTTTTTTCAGATTTTTGGACAGAAGTGGAGCTAGGACTAGGTGAACGAGATCTGCTACGTGATAAATCTAAAAATTCTGGATCAGGAGCTAACGGAGAAGATGAAGGCGACGTTTTAGGAGAATTCGACGGGGAGCCAGTTGGAGATATAACAGGAGAAGTTATTAGATGAGAGGGGACATTGCCTTCAGTCTCAAAAACAAAAAAAGCTTCGCCACCATCTCCAACTTTCATAGGAAAATCAACCTTTTCATTGTTAACGCGAAATTCAACCTAAAACAAGTTGTTAATAGAACATCATCAGAGCTAGTAATGGGAATTAACTTACTTTTTTTTGAGAAGGCCTTAGAAGCTGAAATTTTCCAAAACGAATATGAAATGGAGAACAAGCCAAATCACCTATTAATCGTTAATAAGTACTAATAAATTTATAATAAATTTTCCACAATAATTCATACCGTTTTCTTGTTCAACAACAATAATATCTATTGCACCACTTAAAGTTGCCGGGTTTATTGAATTCCAGGTTTTAGAAACTGAATCAATTGCTCTTCCAAAAATATTCATATTGTATAAATTTTTTTGAACTATGAATAAAAGAGACTAAAAGATTTTCTGGAAATATTATACAGACAATATATAGAAAAAGTTGATGCTGACTAGTAAATAAGGTTTTTAAAATCAGTTTCAGGTTAACCATGTGATAACAGGCTTCAATAACTTTGATGATGTTACAATTATTTAAACACAATTATTTAAAACGCAACGGTCATGTAATTACTGTATTAAGTTACTTTTAAAGTAAGATGCCAAAGTTAACTGCTTTTTAGCCTTTGTCAGTTTTTATTCAATTAATGTTTTTTTTAAACTTTGTATCGAAAGTAATAAGAAAAGCAAAATATTAAATTTAATATATATAAACTTGATTTAAATTAACTTTCCAAATAAGTGGATATATGTCATGGAATTTGGGTACGCAAAAAAAAAAACCAAAAAATAAAAATATAAATCATAGTGGGAATTTGATAATCAAAATAACTGAACAGTCATATCGATGTCATAAAAATCAACACAAGATCCCTAAACATCTGCCAAAGATGTGCTTTCATCGAGTAAAGAGACACGAACATGGATTATTAACAACATTCTCTAAGGTAACCCACATTTTGCATGGTACAAAAGCACAATCATTAGAAACAAGGAAATAGGCAATAAAAAACCACAACTCAACCAAGTAATGAGGGACTTAAGAGAAACCTTACCGGGCCTTATTCAACTCACAACCGATAATGGAA
Source organism: Magnusiomyces paraingens (assembly GCF_902498895.1). Lineage (NCBI taxonomy): Eukaryota > Fungi > Ascomycota > Dipodascomycetes > Dipodascales > Dipodascaceae > Magnusiomyces > Magnusiomyces paraingens. The sequence continues at coordinate 5,628 of NW_022474069.1, forward strand.
GACTAGCCCAGTGCATCATCGAAATAACGAGCAACCACTCGTACGTTCGAAACCTCGTTCAAAAATTATCGGGCACATCACTGAATGCCTAAAATATAGCTAGACGACACACAAGACGACATCTGAAATGAAAGGTTTGACACATCATTTCAGGACACATACTATAACACATTATTCAAACAGCTGTTTTGGAAAATAAAAACAGATACATTTAAACTTTGTGTTGCTTTTGAAATTCCCTTTGCATTTAAACAATCTGTTGCGATTAGAATCAAAATTGTATTTAAGCTGACGCTATTTTCAACCTAATATTCAATATTAGTTAAAATTTTACTTAAAAATTATGGTTTGCTTTGCTCACATTTAAAACATGATCAGAGCATTTTTGATTTAACCTAAAATTTTGTGGGAGATACACTCTCATTTAGCCATCAGTAAGAAAGAAAATTGTAAAATGTGATTCCTAACTCAAAATTTAAAAGGAGGTTTTAGTTTAACTTGGATTAACTTAATATTAAGTTAATTATAACTTGAATTAACTAAATTAACTTAATTTTACCTACAAAATATTGTAAAAAGGCCTGAATAATTTCATTAATATTAATAGAATATTATTTGAGTAAATTATAAGTTTTTAAAATAATCCACTTAATTGATATTTGGTGGTTAATCTTTTATAGTATCTTAACCTAATTTAATTTAACTCCATTAATTAATGAAGCAAACATATGTGATTATGTAATCAGACATAATTCTGCTTTTGACAGGTTTAATCTTATTTAAAATATTTTATCTCAGTCTATTTAATATATAGCATAACAGATGTCATCATCAACTAAACCTATGAACTCAATAACAATCGACTCGCCTCAAAAAGAAAAAACAGCTGAAAATTTATCGGGGCTTCGTTCTCCCTTAATATTGGACACTCAATCATCCTTGAAAAATCTTAATTTTTTTGATCCCGATTCATCTAATAATAGTAAGTTTACTACTATTCAAAATCTTGAAACAACAGCATTTTCATCTGACGACAACAGAAGTACATATGTGAATTCGGAATTTTTGTCGGAAAATGGATACGAAAAAGAAGATGATCAAATTAGCTTACAAGATGATAACGAATCGAATTATGATCTTGATATCACACATAGCAAAACAAATTCTCAAACTTCTCTTGTTGCTCGAAAGGAAGAAACAGCAAAAAGCCTGCCAAACTCAATTCCTACCACACCTTCTTCTGTTGCCCCCCCCGAACAACCTTTATCAGCCACTTCTCAGTATTCTGTCAATGTGGTAACTACAGGGAATTCGCCTGTAATATCTTCATATTCTTTGGAAAACTGTTCCTTTAGTGAACTTAAAAACATTTTAAGTGAGAAGCTCATTCAGTTATCACAAGTGCAACATCAAAACTCTCAATTATGGACATTAGTAAATAAACAACGAACAATGATTTTTGATCTCCAAAGAGATTTTGATAATGCCGTCGACCAAAACGAAAAATTAGCTAAACAATTGGAAAGTTTAAAGACTACGAAAGAGCAATCTAACTCAGAGTTAAATAGCATTGAAAATAACAATAGCTCTAAAAATTCTGCTTTAAATAAAACCTCATCTTTATCGTCGACAACGTTTAAAATTTCTCGAAAACCTAGTAAAAATGAAATATTTTCGTCGGTCGCCGAAGTTTCAAATATCTTAAGAGACAACAATACCAATACCTCCAATAGTTTTGAAGAAGAAAAATCAAAGAAGATATCATCTTCAGCTTTGTCTCTAATAAAAACTGGGTCAAAAAGTACATTTGATGATCAGTTTCAAGTCAGTTGTGAAAATAATGAAGATGTTGCAGGTAACTGCGCAATTCAAGAAAATAATCCATATATTGAAACGCGTTTGCAGAGTACTGATTCGCAATTTCCTAACCTTTCAAGTACAAATTTACCAACAATAAAACACCGACCTCCCCCTATTATGGTTCCATCAGAACCTGATACTAAATCGGTTTTGTCTGCCACTGTTAATGAGTCAACAAACAGTGAAACTAATAAAACACTAAATCTATCAGTAACCCCTTTGAGATCACCGTCTTTAGAATCAATGGTTTCATCGCCTAGTATTTCCAAAACTCCGCAATCCTCTGTCAATCCAAAGAGTCCATTTGATTTTTCTGCGCACACTTTATCTACAGAAGAAGAAACTTTAAGCAACCAAGTATCTCCGCGCCGTTCCAATTCCTCGGTTCAAAGATCACCTGTTTTATACGTACAACCAGAAAATATATCCACTATTTCTCTTGAAATAAGCACACTTATAGGGAAGATTAAGCCTATTTACAGATCTCGTCGTGAAGATCCGATTGCTATAATTAGTGCTTTAGACCGAGACTCTGGAAAAGAACTGTGGAAGATTATGAAAGATTACACTGCTCTTCAAGCTCTTGACAATATCATTCGACCATCTATGCATTCATTTAACTTGCCTAAGCTTCCAGAAAAATCCATGTTTCAATCCCATGCTCCCACTCGTGTGGACGCTCGCAAAGTAGCTCTTGAATCATATTTTTCTTTTTTGCTTTCAACAAAAATATCCTTGCCGGTTGCAAATGTATTATGTGAATTTCTTTCGACAGATGCGATAGATCCAATGGATATTCCAGATAATCTATCTCGATATGAAGGGTATTTAACTAAACGCGGGAAAAAAATTAAGGTTTGGAAAGTCAGATACTTCGTTATTGAGGATGATTTGTTAAATTATTATGATAAACCTGGTGGAGAGCTTCAAGGCTCTATATCGTTACAAAATGCTAAAATTGGAAGACAAGCTAAGAATGAAAATGATTTAAATCCTGAAGAGTCAGTTGAGAAGGCTTTTCGGCACGCATTTCTTATTTTGGAGCACAAAAAGAAGAGCTATATTCGTCATGTGTTATGCGCTGAATCAGATGAAGATAGAGATCGTTGGATTAAGGCTCTTTTTGAAGCAATTGCTGAATATACTAATTCTTCTCTGACTAGTTCAATGCCTTTCACACCTACTACAAACAATGCACTTTTCAACACTTCACAAACAGTATTGGAAGAACTAACTTCTCCAACACATCGAATTGGAAAATTAGACGAAAATTCTAGACTATCGAATATCCCTCCTCCTTGCATCAATGGCACAACTTCGACCAACAGTCCTATATCACCAATATCCGTTACCCAATTAGTTACCAAAAGTATTCCTAATAAAAATACTTTATCATCAACAAAGTTGACAGATTCATCCAGCAAAATTAGCAATGAGTCATCGCTTTTTCATGATCTTCGGCCAACAGGAAGTGCTGCAACAACTCACAGCGTAAATAGCGCTAGCAACACAAATTTAATGGATCCTATTGATTTAATTGTAGATGCTGATGAGACAGATAATTTTAAAGACGGCAAAAAACCAAAAAAGAAAAGTTTTTTTTCTTTTAGAAACAAAATAAATCCACCTACTACCGGATTAAGTTCATATGCCACCTCTGCTGTGAATTCGGACCATTCATTTAATGAATTTCAGTCAACTCCTTATTCTTCTGTTGAACAGCAATCCCTACCTTCAGCAAATTTTGATTCATGCTCACAACTACATTCTCAGACTCCTCTGTTAAGTCCTCGCCCTCAGCAACTCACTCCTCAGACTTCTCAAAATTTAAGTAATTATGAGAAAAATGTTCAAAAACATCTTAATAGTAATTTAGATGACTCATTTTCACATTCTACAGATACTTCTAACAGCGAGGAGATTCGAAGTTTAGATCATAATAACAATAAAGCAAATATTAATGGTTTGAATGATATTTCTAATTTCAGTTCGTCTTCAGCTTTGCCAGATGGGACATCAAAACGGATATTTGGAATTCCTTTAAATGAAGCAGTTCAACTTTCGTATAAAGATGTTCATCACTGCAGAGTTCCATCGATAGTTTATCGATGTATTGAATTACTTAAAGTTCGTGATGCTATATTTGAAGAAGGAATATTTAGACTCAGTGGCTCGACTGCAACTATTCGACTTTTGAAGGAAAGATTTAATAATGAATATGATGTGGACTTGGTGAACAGTGATATCTATTACGATATACATGCTGTTGCAGGTTTGTTAAAACTTTATCTACGTGAAATACCCACTTTAATATTGTCTTCATATCTTGCACCAGAGTTTCGGGATGCCGTTGAAATCCCTAATGTTACAACTAAAATTCTTAAACTTAAATCACTAGTTCAAGAACTTCCCCGTGAAAATAGAGATCTACTGTGTGTTTTATGCTCACTTCTCACCGAGGTCATTGCTCATCAAGATATAAATAAGATGAACTTAAGGAATGTTGGCATCGTATTTGCATTGACATTAAATATATCATCTTCTGTTCTTACGTCTTTCTTGACCGATTTCGATTCTATTTTTGGTGATGCAGCTCCTGATGAAACAAAGGCAAGAGAATTTGTTGAATTTCCATCTCATACAGAAATGCTATAGTTGATAATAAAGATACAGGCACACATTGACATTTAAACATTAAAAAATCAAATTTACAGAATATTAGAAGAGTTAATCTCTCCAGTAGTTTTTCTCAAAGTTTCTTTTAGCTGTCTTTTTTTCAAAACGTTTTCAATAAAAACTTCACCTGCCTTATAAGATGATCTTACCAATGGACCACTTGCACAGTAGATAAAGCCCATGTCCATGGCCCGTTTCTTCCAATAATTAAATTTATCTGGAGATATGTATTCCACAACCTTTAAATGTCGCTTCGTAGGTCTCATATACTGCCCAAAAGTGACTATGTCGCAATTAGCAATTTCTCTCAATTTCTTCAAAGCATCATCAATTTGTTCGTCAGTTTCACCAAACCCAAGCATTATTGAAGTTTTTGTGATTACATTAGGGTTAGACTCTTTGGCGTATTTAAGAACACCTAGAGATTGTTGAAAAGTAGCGCGTCTATCACGAACATAAGGCGTTAAATCCTCAACAGTTTCCAAGTTATGAGCAAAGACATCTAGCCCACTATTCGCCATTAAAGATATCATGTTTTTATCACCACGAAAATCACCAGTTAGACATTCAACCAAAATGTGAGGAGCCTTTGATTTAATTCTTTTAACGGTATCAGCAAAATGATGAGCTCCACCATCAATCAAGTCATCACGATCTACCGTTGTCAAAACCACATAACCCAACCCCCATTTTGCAATTGCAACAGCCGTGTTTTCTGGTTCCTGAGGATCCAGAGGAGGGGGTGTACGGTTTGTTTTAACGGAACAAAAACGACATCCTCGAGTGCATGTATCACCCATCAACATAATAGTCGCAGTTGCTTTAGACTTATCTTTTCCTCCCCAGCATTCTCCAATGTTAGGGCAACGTGCCTCTTCACAAACTGTATGAAGTTTAAGGTCACGAACATCATCTTTAAGTTTACTGAAATTTGATCCTTTAGGAATCTGTGTTTTGAGCCAAGAGGGAAGTTTAACATGTTCTGCTGGTTGAGAAGCTGCTACTGGATCAATGCTCATTAAATCATCTTGGTTGATTCGACCGCGAAGAAAATCATCAAAACTGGGGCCTTTATTCAGTGTATCAGTGAATCGAGTTCGACGTCTTTTTAATTTTTGATTCTCAGTTGTTTCTGAAAAACTGACGGCAGAATCGAGTGAGCTATTTTTATTTGAATTACCAGAGTTGTTTATTTGATCCAATGATAAATCTTTGTGACCTTTTGACAGCGTGGCAAGAGTTCTAATGGAAAAATTAACTTCATGGATCTTATAGTAGACCCCTTCCGGCGAAAAAATAGTTGTTGAAATGAGTTTTCTTGACATAGTAAGTAAATATTTTTTTTGGTGTGTTTTTGTAAAAGGTAAAATAAAACCAGTTAAGAGAATTTATGGGGAAGTTTTTAATTGTAAGAAAAAATATTAAGGAATGCACGGGTTTTCCCGTGCTATAAAAAACCGGGTTTAGTAGAACCCTAAACTGATACTAGACCTAATTAGTTTGGTCATAACCAATTAACAGGTTTGTATACCATATATTTGCAAAACATTACTAACACCAACAATTTTTTAACTGGAAAACCATTTAAAGGTCTTTGTATCTCGATTAAAGATGACAAGTTTGTGTAACTAAGCATATTTTTGTAACTGTAATTGTAATAAACATTATTTAATTTACTTCTGCTACTAGTGGTTAAATGCAGTTGCAGATATGCCTTCAGGCTTGAGAATTAAATAAATAAACATTACCAAGAAGGTTTCATAATTCACTATTCATTATGCGTTATGCGTTATGCGTTATGCTTTATTTTTTTGAGGATATTAAAACTACCAGATCAAAAATTCTAGTATATTGATGTCAGAAATTTTGGAAACAAATAAAGAGAACAAAAGCTCTTCCTCTATACCTCCTGCTACTAATGTCAATTCTGAAATGATAAAACAATATACATTGGATAGCAAGAATAACAAAACCAAAACATATTCAAATCAATTATTATTAGAAATTGGAACAAAACTAATGGAATTTGAGGAATTGGAGCAGATTTCAAAAGTACAAGATTATAATGTTTTACCAGATGAAGCACTGGAGAATATTCTTAACGATTTTGGATATGCAAGAAAATGGTACAATAAATTAACTTGCCCAAACAGACAGTTTTTTCATTTTAATGATTATCAGGGTTCGACAGTTTACAAGACAAAAAAAGTTCATCAAGATGCTATTCAAAAGGAGATGAATTTTATTGTTGAACAATGGAAAGAACAAGACCATATACTTTTAACATCAAAAAAAAGAAACTGGTCGGTATGGATGTCAGAACCATTTTTTCATACCAAGAGGTACTCAATTATAATGACAAAAAAAAATCCTACTAATAAAAAAAAACTCAGCACATTGCATAAAAATGAAAATGAAAATGAAAATGAAAATGAAAATGAAAATGAAAATGAAAATGAAAATGAAAATGAAAATGAAAATGAAAATGAAAATGAAAATTGTAACTTAGAAAATGGCATAAATTTTCAACTAAACGTTCCAATCACCCTAACAATTGCTTCCAATCGTGGCTCAAAACATTTTGGAAACGATTCTGTGAAAAAGCATTTGTCTGGTAAATTTTTGAGGCGTCCCGGATTAGATGCATCAGGACCTTCTCTAGTTAATCCAACTTTTCTTGGTCCTTACCAAAATACAACAGATGCTACTGATAAACAAGTTACACAAATCATAGAAGACCTTCCAAATCTTTCTTTTTATTTTGAAAATTAATTTAATCATTAAAAAAGCCTGCCAACCCCTTTACATGTTGGACAAGTACTTTCCATTAATAAATCCCATACCACACCTTTTCCACGACATCTCCCACATAAAATTCCACCTATCCGTGGATCACCTGGCTGAACAACAATTGGAGAGGGTCCATACCTAATTGTAGGATCACGGGAAGGTTGAGACGTCCACGGTGAAAAAGACGAGGTATTCGAATATGATTGGTATATATTCGCATGCTGACGAGCAAATCGTGCGTAACAGTCTTGGCATGATAAACCATTTTTAATTTTAATACCAGTATTATTGCATTTAGGGCACCAATACCCTGGAGGATAGGCCCATGGAACTCTTGATTTTTGTGGCTTTTGAAATTGTTGTGATTCCTGATGACTATCAAATGTTACATTATTGCTTGAACCTCCATGGTATGGAATATTTGAAGGATTAGAGGGTCTTTGTAAAGGCCTTCTAGGTATTGGTGGAGGTAAATTTGTATCTTGAGAAGAAGCAGAAGAGGCCCTTTCAAACTGTTGATTTAATGCAACAAAAGGCCTTTGGAAGTTTGCATCAGCCGTTACCTCTGTATTTCCATTTGCAACTTCACTGTAGGGAGGTGGTGGATCATCTGGAACAGACTCCCTTAAATCCTCATTTATGTAAGCGTTAGGTTCTCTGTTATTTGTATTGTTCTGTCTTGAAATGTTTTGTGAATTTGCCATAACTAAACTTTTAACAATAAATTGGAAGTGCTCAGCTTATTAGTTTTAATAACTTAAAGATTACGTTAATGAATGAAAAATTAAAAATAATTTAATATTCAATATACCAATCAAATTAAAATAGGAATGATTTTATGTTTGTCTATTTTAATTTTTATTTATATTTATATTTACATAAGTAAATATTAATGTAACATAAAGTTAGCTTATATTTGAGAAATGGTATGTAGGAGACAGCAAGAGGGGCTAGTCTTTTTAATCTTATCTGACAAATCACTTTTTTTGTAACCCTTACCCGAATACTATTTAATTATTTAATTTATTTTCAACTTTTTGTTACATAATTGATCTGTAACAATATGTAAAGAGGTCCTACATTCAAAATAGTGAAAGCCAGATGAAGTTAACTTCTATTAGTGCAAATTTCTACTAACATTATCTTTTTTATTACTGTAATATTGTTCTGTGGATATGTTCTCATTGTAAAATATGCTAAAAAACACTTTAAATTTTGATGCTTCAGAAGCTTTCGGAAGCGATTCTAATTTTAATTCTAAATTTTCTAAAAATTTAGATAAATCAAAAGCTCATGGCATAACAGCATCAGTTCCCCATAGAATATCACGTCGTTCTATATCTAGACATCCACCAACAGGGTCTATTGAGTCGTATGTTGACGTTTTAACATTACTAGAAACATTTCTTGGTCCAGATATTTGTGAAGTAAGTATTGAAATTTTTGATTTTTGGATAACTGAAATAATTTAACAATTGATAGAATAACAGTAACTCTAAAGATCAGGAAGGTATTTTAGGCCTTGAAACTGTTTTTATTGATAATCTATTTCAATTTAATTGCACTTGTAATTTTTCATCGTTATATTATTTGACGAATGATTATAAAAACGGCATTGCATTTAAAGATCCTCAAGAAAAACTTAAACTTCTTATCGATTCAAAGTCCTCTAAACCCTTTTTTTCAAAGTTTGATGAATTTCATCATGATCTGAAGTTTTCAGATAAAAACTTAGATTTTTTGGAAGGATACTTAGTCTCTTTTTATGAGAGCCTCAATTCTCTTTCTTCTGATATGGAAACTTTAGAAGCACGGTCACGTTCACTTAATCAAAAATTAATTGTTTTTCAGAATACCGAAAAAAAACTTGCCCCTATAGTTGAAGCTCTTATTATACCTCCCTCCATTGTACGGCAAATATCCGATGGTGAGGTATCCTTACAGTGGCTTTTAGCTCTTAAATACATATTGCAACGTCATAATGAGCTGGAAATTATGCTTAAGGAACGTGGTGGATTTGTTGCAATAAAAGCTGCTGAGCAACAACTCTCGGTAATATCAAGAAAGGCAGTGGAGCGAATCCGAGACTTTTTGGGTTCCAAAATTAAAGCCCTTCGTGTTTTCGGTGTAAATTCGCAGGCTATACAAAAAGATTTATTAATGTTTCGAGACCTTTATACCTTTTTAAAAATTCAACATTCAAGCTTAGCAAAAGATATACTTAAAGCATACATTAACACGATGTCATGGTATTACTTTAGTTACTTTTATCGATATACAAAATCTTTGGAGAAAATAAACATTCATCATTTTCAGAAAAATGTTTTGCTTGGATCTGATGAAGGAAGCAAAAGAGGATTGCTTTTTTCTAGGTCTACATTAAAGGACAAAACATTTATGCAAGTATTAATGGATTCTGTAAATTTGGGTAATCGTGCCAATATTATCAGCTCAGATGACCCTAGTGTTCTTCTGGCACATGTGGCGGAAAACAGTTCATTAAATGGAAACAATCACCTTTTATATTACATTGAGACTGGATTTCGAAGTCTCAACTTTGCGCTTTTAGACAATGTGACCGTTGAATATCAATTTCTTCAAGATTTTTTTGGACTTAAAGCAGGCGAAAGTGTTAATAAGGTTTTTGAATCCATTTTTCAAAAAACATTTTCATTGGGACAAGCATATACTAATGATATATTGACAAATGACTCATACGATGCATTTGGAATTTTGATATGTATTCGTCTTTGCCGAAAATTAGAATTTGAGCTTCAACATAGAAAGGTTCCAGTAATGGAAGACTACTTGAATCTACAACTTTTAAATCTATGGCCTAAATTTCAACTTGTTATGGATGCTCATTGTGAGTCACTTCATCGATCTTCGTCGAGATCATCCCTTCATTCATATATTTCGGATTCATCCACTGGTGATTCAAATGGAAGTTTAGGATCGGCTGCTCTTGTACCACACCCTCTCACCCAAGCATTTAGCAGCTTTCTTGCTGGAATCTTAACTCTTTGCGAAAATGAAGATAGTATCAGTGAGCCTGTTGCAAGATCGGTTTTACGATTGAGAAATGAATTTGAAAGTGTGTTAACAAAGCTTAGTACTTCCACTTTTTGTCCTAATGGACATGAAATTGGAAAAAGGCAAGGTTCTACTAAACAAGAAAAATTTTTATATAACAATTATTTTTTGGTTTCTACAATTCTAAGTGATTTAACGGGGCCTCTCGCAAATCAAGAAAAAGATCATTTTAAATTACTGACTCAAGCTTATGAACCAAATTAAATTATTTTACAACGAGAAGTTATATATGTCGTCGTTTTTTTTTATAAACTAGAGACTGAAAACTGCAATTAAATTTTTGTTAATCATTTCAATTTTAGTCGTCAAAAATGACAAATTTTGTATATTCACAGCACAATTAAATCAGGTACATAAATTAATTATTGAAAAAAGATAAATAACAATAATTAGGAACAACCCCAAAGAGGATAATAAAAGTCCGAATTTCCAAAATTTTTGAATACGCTTTTTATTTTTGATTAAGATATCTTCTTGTTTCGCCACCCAACTATTAATTTTCTCTAATTTTTTTGTCCTAGATTCGATCATGGCTTGTACGCTTTCAATTCTATACTCTAAAGAGTCAATTATAGTAAACCCAGTCATCTGCTCTCTTAAAGTTGAAAATTGCTTATTCACACTTAAAGCAGATCTTTCACTTTCTGAAATAAAAGAATACAACATTCTAATACATTGCCTATGCATTTCTCGAAGTTGAAATAACGAGAGCTGAAACTCTAAAATTTGTGACCTCAAACCCTCTTCAACACTTGCTACTTCAATTGACATAGATGTTGCCGAGATATGTGATTTTAAATCCGAAATTCCTTCAAGTAAGGATAAACGTTGCTTTACAGGGTTGCAATAGTGGTATAAATTAGCGATTGAAGTAGACAGAAAGCCCATATCCGAATTTTCTTCAGGAAAAAATGAAAATAAAGAAGAGTTGTCTGAATGAGGTTCTGGTGAATTTAAAGAAAAATAATTTGAGCCTTGTTTTTGTAAAGTCGGTTTCTTTATCTTTTGAATACTTGAATATAAAGCCTCACTTCTGTAAGATTTTTCCGTCGGAAATTTTGTTTTTGAAGATATTTCAACATTATTGGAAAAATTTGCCTCACAATTTTTAGGTAGATGTGGAACTCCATCAGATTTCAAAGGGAGAACATCCGAAACGACAGTATTTTTCTTTTTAACATGAACATTGAAAAAATCTTTATGGGAATTATCAAGTAAATTAGAAGGTTCGAATGATAAAGATTTTCGCCTTGAAATAGAACCGGGGACATCATCGGGAAAAAATGTCGATTTATTAAGTAATTGGTTAAAGCTAGGGGATGATATAGAAATATGTAATGGCTTCATATGTTGTTGTTGGTCATTTCGACTCTTATTATTTTCAACTGAAATTTGAGTTTTTTCATTTGAGTTTAATGTTATGTCATAATGCCTTAAACCTTTTGTGTTTCTATTAAAGGTATCGGTGACCATTGAGGGCTTGTTATTAAAAGAAGCAGAGCTAAATTCCTCGTGATTTTTCTCGCTAGATATTCGTTTAGATATAGAAGATGGTTCCAAAATATGAGAAGGAAATGAACCAAACTTTGAGGTATTTATAGATTCTGAAGCTGGTTTTGGCTTGCCTTTTATTTCAGAGTTTAATACCGTTGAATGACCATTTTGAAACTCGAATAAAGCGTTATTGGAGTTTAAATTTCCTCCGCTTGTTGATTTTAAATGTTTTCGATAAGGTTCCTCTCGGGCTTCTTTCATTGAACTAGATAAATTTAAAGAAGCTTGTAAAGATGGTGGCTTAAAAGATGATAGACTAGTAGGATTAGGATTTAAAACTGGTTTGTTAAAGTGAATTCCGGTTGAATTGTCAATTTCATGAATTAAGCTTACTGTTGCACCACCAGAAGAATCATTTAGTATAGAGTCCTTCTTAATATGACGACTTAATATGCTATTATCAGACAAATTTTGGTTTTTCTTTACCGTAGTATTATAATTTTCAACTAAAGTATTAACAAAAGAATCTTTTGGTGCAAAACCAGAAGAAGAGGCAACAACATTGGCAACTGGGGAAATTATGGAAGTGGAAGTAGGTGGTAAAGAAGAAGGGCAAGTAGAGGCACGAGTAACCGTAGCTGGTGCAGTTGCAGCGGCGGCAGCAGCGGCGGCATTAAAATGTTGATTTCTTGCAGCAGCAAATGTAGCAGCTAGTTCAGTGCCCATTATTGGATTATATGCTAAGGAACTAATGCCAATGGAGGATTTTGAGTCTAAATTATTATCATCAGATTCAACAGTAAGAGAAGATAAACTTTTGTGATTAGTGTGAGTGCTGTTTTCACCCGCTGAATTGTAATTATCTTCTGATGTATGTAAAGAGTTTAAATTATTAAAAAAAAGCTGTCTATGAGATGATTTTTCATCTATATAAGAATCTATCATTTTCCCGCCTAAGATATTAGGTGTGTTATCTAATTGTTGAAAGTTTCAACTTACATTTAAAAATAAGTTGAGTTAAGATCACAAAATTTCCTATTTATTTTGGGATAATTGTCCCCGCATTTAGGCTTTTGCGCCATATCGTACGGATAGCTCAGGTAGTTAGTTACATTTTTTGTTACTTTTGTGGCCTAGGCTGACATAAGGAAAGCCCCTACATTACTCTTGATTCATAGTGATAGTGAGAGGTATTTGGCTAAAAATTATCGAAGAGGGTCACAAGAGTTACAATTTAAGATATAAGTTTCTTGTCTCAACTCAGATAATTTATAGGACTAGATTTCAGTATGATGACAAAGCCCGGCTTGGTTGTAGGTTATTAATATAAACAAAATTATCTAAGGAGGAAGAGGCAAAGTTTCTATTTTGAAGAGTAGCATAATATAAACAAAAACAATAAGCCTTAATTCGATAGACTTGTTATTGCCGTGGATTGGTTCTATTGATAAGGCTGGTTTTGCAAATATGTGAAGTTTTACGATATTCAAATAGCTTTATAAAAGGTTTTATCATGTTCTGGTCAGTGAAAAAAATAACCTAATTTTATTTACAGATTTGATTTTTGGTCTTTTTGGATGGACCAATAATCTCAGGAAAGAATATTCGTTTTTTTCTTTTTTTAACTCACTATTTAAGTTAATAAAGCCCACTTTGACGACAATATGTGTTGTGTTTCTGGCATCAAATACTTATTAGTCTACGTTTCAGTCACCGAACATCAAAGATCTGATTGAATCATTTTCCAAAAAAAAAAAAAAAATAAACTTTGCATAATTTAATAATAATAATAATAACTGTAATGTTTGTTTTGCCATTTTTTATATACTAAAATACTATGAGAAAAGTATTAGCAAAGCTATGCACTTTCCAGTACTGCAATCTTCAAATCCTTATCAGCTTGAGCCAAGGTGAAATCATTATCATTGTCCATATTCAAATTATATGAAAGAAAATGAGTTAGAGATCTCTAGATTTAAGATGTCTTTTTCAACTTATTTGAGGTGAGCCCTTCTGTATTTGATAAAGGTTTCAAATGGTGAGAAGGGATCCATGATTCATCGTATCCTTTGTTACCAGGGTTAACACTTTTCTTCTTTTCTTGACTAACTTTTTTGGAGACATTTTGCTTTCTAGAAGTATTTAAAGAATCTTCAATGTATGGAACCAATGCAAAATAATAAATTGCAAATCCTATTGCTCCAATGGTAAGAGTAAAAATCAATTGAACAAATAAAAATTTTGGATCAAAAAAACTAACAGGTGCATCCGAAATAGTCACTTTCAAAGGCTTGTTTTCAATAACAACCACTTCCCCTTGAAGTCCAACGAAAAATGAAATAATAAGATCAAAATCTTCAGGTGGTAAATTGACCACTATTTTGGCATCAAATGTAGAATATTTTCCAGGTTCAATAGCTAAAGGGCCAATCTTCGAAGTTGTAAGATTAGCATATGGCATTTTTTCTCTTATACCTTTCTTATTATAATAGAATGACCCAAAATATCCAGCAATATGAATTGGTGTGTCGCCATTGTTCGTGAATTGAAATTGAACATTTGTTTCTTTGTCATTCACAAACTCGGGAAGATCTTTAGAGTTCTTCGTGTCAGGGAACACAACGTTAGTAATAATGCTTTCTGTTGTGGGAAGACCCGTTTTTTCAGTAGATGAATAAGCTAAAACTAACAAGGAAGAAAAAACGAAAAAATAAAATGATATCAATTTCATTTTATATTATATTATAATTAATATCAAATGATATTACCTCTTAAATAAATTAGGTTGTCAACACTCGAAATAATGACGAAAAAATAATTTGATTTAGACAATTTAAATTTAAATTTTGTTATGTTTAGGGTTTGGGTTTAGTTTGATTTTGGGCGTTTTGTAATATTTTCAAATCAATTCAATGATCATTGAAATTTTTGGAACATTAAAAAGTAATAAACAGTAACTTCTGATTAACAATCCCAAAAAATTTAAATTTAGAGTTGATGGGTTTAATGTTTAGAAGTAGGGTAACACTAAAAAAAATCGATCAAAATATTTTTCGGTTTTTTTTCTATTTTGATAAGATATTCCTTGCAAAACCAGCGGAATATCTGTTTTTCTTTCAATAGTTTCATTAGTTAAAGAAAATGAGGATTAGAATCGAATTTAAGTATGAAAAATTGTTACTCGATAAAATTTATTAAAAATAATTGCTCTAATATAAAAATATAAGCGGGGGTTTGGAGACTTTGTTTAACAACCGACGACATTTAGACTTAGATCTGGAATTTTCATATGATATTTTTACTATCAATGATTTAATAACATATTTAAAGCGTAATGAAATAGACCATACCAAAGAAGATATGTTTTTGCAAAATGAAACAATGTAAGCAAATTAAAAATTTAGACTGAAAATGTATTAACGTTTTAAAAGTCGACCAGGGATTTTGGTTCTCATCAATGATGCAGATTGGGAGTTGGTAGGCGAAGAAAAATATGAAATTCAACCCGGAGATAATATCATGTTTGCTTCAACTTTACATGGGGGTTAATAATCTTTGGAGTTGGTAGACTTTCTCGTAATGTGATTTCAACAGGAATCTAAATAAAAACAAATAGTTAAGGAATGAGATATTGGAAAAAATAAGTAACTACACGAAAAACTCCAAGCAATATGGCAGATATGAAATTTTTTTCAGCACTTAAATACCTTTATATAGATATAGATTATCTGGAGTATTGGGTATTTATTCCTCTAATCTCAACAATTTTATCGCTCTTATTTGTAGAATAAGAAATATTTTATTGCAGCTTCTGTTGGTCCTCCCAGAACCTCTTGGACAACAACAAATGAGATGTAGTACAATTTTGAAATTTTTTATTTAAACCAACTTGAGTGCATTGATAATATTACTAAATTCATTTTGCAGCATAGTGATTTCATTTCTTGATTTTCCAATATGAATGAGATCAATATCTGACCGAAAAAAGCCATTTTGAAGTAGTTATGTTTACGCTATGCTCAATCCAAATCATACTGTCATTTGTGTTTAACAAATATATTTTAAGTATTTGTTAACTTTGAAATTAAAAAAACAATAATCAGTTTTATTATTCGATTTCTGATATTTCAATAAAACTAATAATAATGGCGATGGTAGCAAATTTTACCAAAATGATTATTCCATTTACATGAGAATGAGTAAAAATAGTTTTTATTCATTTCAAATCATCAAATAACTTAAGAAAAATAGTCAACAACTTCATTAAATGATTCTTCAGGACTTATTTTTATTCTTGAAACAACGATTCTTCCATCTTTTAAAATCCAGTACGACCTTATGGCTCCTCTAGGAAACTTTTTTGCACCTAGCAACTCAATGAGCTTATAATTTGGGTCTGACAATAAAGGATAGTCAAGTTTTTGTTTAAGAGAAAAATTTTTTTGTGCATTTAAAGAATCGGCAGAAACACCGTAAATCTGCACCTTTTTTTCACTTAATCTTTTATAATTGTCCCTAAATCCACAAACTTGCTGTTTTTTTTTAAAAAAAAGGAATAAGAGTTAAACTTGTTTAAATGAAAATTATATTCATAGGTCGATTCTTACCCTAGTGCAACCTGGAGTACTTGCTCGAGGATAAACTGCAAAAATTTCCCAGCCATTAATAATTTTTATAAACATGATAAAAAATCCATACCAAAAATAACAATGTTAGAATGAGATTCAACTATATGCTTGAAATTGACATCGTTTCCATCTTGATCTTGAAGCACAATTTCAGGAAGCCTATCCCCAACTTGGAGAAATTTAATTGGTGTTGAATATGTTTTTTGTTTTTTATGTGATAGATCTGGTATTTTTATTTTGTCTTCACTAACAGTTGAAGATTCTTCAAATTCTCGTTTTAATTTTTTAGAAGTAGCAGCAATTCGTGTTGAGCGGCGAAGTGGTTTATTTATTTTCATGTTGTGAATTTGAAATTTGAAGTGTGTGCATCAAGTATTTTTTTCCATTGTAAAACTGGCTACTGATATTTCAAGAGATTTAAAAAAAAAATAGTGTGGAGAAGCGAAATGCAAGAGGGTGTGAAATAGCATTTTATGTTGGCCAGGATAAAGACATTCCTTTATGGTGGTAAAAAAGAGTTCCTATAAAGAACTGTGGTTTAACGCACTGCACTGCTCAACAAATGGTTACAAAATTAACATCCATCCAGGATCATCTACTTAGCATAATACTTTATGCCGCCATACTATTTGGCTATATAAGGATCTCTGCCTTTTTTTTTAAATAAACGCTTTTGCTTTTTTTTTTTTCATCAGATAATTTTGATTATATTTACGATCTAATTTGTTCTGTTTCTTTACATACTACGACCTAGTCCTATAAATTATATGAATTGAGACTATAGTCTTATCTTTTAAGTAATAAGCTCTAAACACACTCGTTCTACATTATACTACCGTTTTACTCTATTAGGTAATTCGTAGTTCGATATAGATTTTTCATCACCACCATAAATTTAATTCAAAAAATATCTTCTTAATATAATTATAAAAGGGCTTCCCACTCATTTTTTTCAACAGTGATTATGTCATCTTGGCCACAATAGTTATTTTTATTAGATGTTAGATGCTGACTAAATTTATGCTTAGGTATTTCTTTAACGAATACAAGTAATTGTTTGCTATAATTATAGCAAACAAACAACTCTATTTTTATTATAATATTAACATTGTATTTTTGTTACTTAAAATTATGAGTTTTCATTTTAAAAATAACTAGAATGGGTGATATTAATTTAAACACGAGCAACTTTAATAACAAAGAGGTTACGTTGGAAGAATGCAAGAAAATTGGAAATGATTTAGAAGATGTTGCCATCAATAAAAAAACAGAAAATTCAATGCTTGTTGACCCAAAGTATAGCAAAAGAAAAAATCCTCCTCCTCTTGGTATGACTTTATCGGCTTATAAACGCCAACTTAGACGTGAAAAACTTGAGGAAAAAAAGGAAGAATGGAATTTGAAGAAAAAAGAAAAACGAAGGGAAAAACAACTTGCAAAAAGAAGATTAAATCAAGAAAAAAATGACCTTGATGAGGAGTGTAATAACACAAAAAAACGTTTAATGGTTAGACATCATGTTGAACTTGATGTTATTATTGATTGTGGTTTTGATGAAATGATGAAGCCAGAGGTAAGTTTAATTAGCTATTATTGATTTGTTCTAATATTTTTTAGGAATTAAATTCGCTCGGATCACAAATTATTAGATGCTATTCTGACAACAAGAAATCGGAAAAATATGTAAATCTTAAACTTTCATCATTTAATAAATCTTTAAAAGAGCGGTTTACCACGGTAATGAGAAATCAGCATTTACAATGGAAAAACATTGAAATCCTAGAAGAAGAGTATCATTTCCCGAACGATCCAGAAGATCTTAAAAATTGGGTATACCTTTCTTCCGACTCATCTAATTTAATTGAAACCTTAGAACCTCACAGGACCTATATAATAGGTGGAATTGTTGACAAGGGAAGATACAAAAATTTGTGTAAGGATAAAGCAGAAAAACAAGGCATTCAAACTGGAAGGCTTCCTATAGATGAATTCATTAAAATTTCTGGACGTCGTGTTCTCACTACAAATCATGTTTTTGAAATCCTTCTTCAATGGCTGGTAACCAAAGATTGGAAACTAGCCTTTGAAAATGTGATTCCACCAAGAAAACTGCTTTCAAATGTGCACCAAGATAACACAAGTAAAAAACCACAGTTAGAAAGCAATCAAATTGCTGAAAATTCTAGTTAAAAATTTGAAATAAATTATAATATAATATAAAAAGCAAAATATACACTTTTTCAATAAAAAATTATTTCCGGAAAAATACTGATACATATGAAGTCCAAAAACATTGAAGATACTCGTAGGATTATTTTTACCCTAACCCAATATATATTATTTAATACTAATGCCACATTTTTTATTAGTAAAATTAGATCTTTATTTTTTTTAAAGACGCAGCAGATCCAATAATTTTTTTTGACTAAATTTTGAACCTAGCAAGTGAGAATAAGTTTTTTGATACCACCTTTTAATATTTTATACTCAAATGTGCTTGTTCTTATTTCTATAATACATGCCGTCTATTTAGAATGATTAATAATAATAACGAATCACAGAATGTTAAGCAAGTTCCAGTTAATCCCCAAAACGCTGATCTTTCATTGTCACTAAATGAGCAGAATGATTACAGAGGTAATGGAATTTTACGTTCCAATACTTCCGATTATTCTACATTAAATTTAGAGCTTTCAAATGAAATTGCTATTAGTTCTATCTCTTCTGATTCAGGGAAACATGACAAACCCTTTAACAGCACCACCAATCCACAGGACATTAAATCTGAAAAATTCAAACTTATGGCTCAAGCTTCATCAGAACAAGACGTTAAATCGAATGAATTTTTGAGGTCCCCTCACAGATCGAATACAGTTTCTGGTGTTTCTTCAAAGTGTGGATCAACAAATGCCGAAGTAGCTGCAGCAGTTGTTGCCAAAGAAATGAATGCGGTTAAAACTTTGAAGCGTCTATCCATAGGAGCTCTTTCTACTATTGATCCAGATCTTCCTAATTATACGTCAGATATCTATCTTTCAAATTCTGAATCTAGCATTAACTCAAGACAATATTCGAACAGTTCGATTGATTTTCAAAAAGACACAGACCAAAATCATTCTAATTCTGAATACCAAAATTCGGAAATTGATGCGACACATGCTTCTCAACTATTATGGGTTCCAGCACATATTCATCCAGAATTGGCACCTCAAGAATGGAAGACATTTGTACAAAATAAAATGGCTGAAATCAAGGCCTCAGTATCAGATTCCTCTTTACAACAAACAGAAAATTCTTCATTTAAAGCCAACACAGTTAAGATTCGAAGGCGAAATTCTCGTCTTTCTAGGCAGATAAAAGATCAAGAGGGATATACCGATGGTGCTGATATATTAGAAAAAAGAAAATCTAAAGACCTTTTAATAGACCAATTCGACCCGACTATTGAATCTCTCTCTAAACACTTGAGAACTTTTGGAGAACTAGAAAGCCTTGCCATGGATCCATTTCAATTGGCTAGATCTCTTTCCATGACTACTAATTTAAATTCCTCCTCAAATTCTTCTGAAGATCCGGTAAATTTTATTGCATCTAGGTCCCAACCTTCAATCTCTGACACAGCTTCCATTGACACAGACTCTCCTATTCTTCATGCACCAAAATCTTCTCTTCGACGATCTACCCGAACCCGCTATAATAAATCTTTTATTCGACGTGGAAAGCGGGATATAGTTCAAAATAATTTTAGTGGTAGTAATCATGATCAACGACATTATGAGAAGAAAATTTCTGTTAAACAAACAGAGTTTAATTTGAAGCATGATAAATCTTTTGAAAGCTCAAATGAACTGGAAGATGATAATATTTCTGGTAAATCAAAAATAGATAATTTTCAAAAATTAAAAGTTTCAGATAAATCGTGTTTGGATGAAAAAAAAAGACAGTTTAATGAAACGTTCAGTTTTAACTCAGAGTTAGAATCATCGATTAACAGCAATTCAGTTAATTTTTCGACAGTTACTCATAGCCATGAAAATGCGATACATATAAATCATGTTGGTTCAGCTAAAATTGAGGATACTGATCCGATATTAATAGTTACTTTACCAACAAAAACAACCACCAATAACGTTAAAGAAAATTGTCAAAGATCTAAGTTTGTTGATAATGATTCCAGAAATACGACAATCCAGCAGGATCAAATCTCAAACTCAGCTTCGACTTTGAATCAGGATAACTTACAAGTAACAGATTTAAATAAGCAGAAAGAAAATCCAATATCCCTTATATCCCAAAATTTGCCTTCACTATCTTCTATTCATCAATCGAATCCTTTTATGTCGAATTCAATTGACCAAACACAACCAGCTGATAATTTTCAAATTTTGTTAAATATTGAAAGGGATAGTATTTTTAACCAAGAAGAACCATTCAAAGAACACCATAAATTTGATAAAATTAATAAGAGCGAGTCAGAACTTATAACTAATTATGATTCTCCTATTTTTGAAGAAGAGGAATCTCAACTTAAAACTAAGACTCGGCGAAGTACGTGGAGCTGGTTATTTAGCGGTACTCCTAGTAATAGTAATACTAATAACAATACTAATCATACCGTTTCAAATTCTCAAACATCTAATTTCAAGAACTCAGGAGAACTTATCGTCTTACATGATGAAATTCCAACAGACTCAGAGCCACACTCTTCTTTTGACTCAGGGAAGGTTTCTACGGACAGATTTTTAAATCGTGCGTCTTCTCAATCACCTATACTTAAGCCAAGTGCACAGGAAACTAACGAGCCATCTTCGTCTTCTAGTAAAGATCGATTATCTAATTTTTTTTTAAAAAAAAAAGTAGTTTCCTCATCTACAAAACAAAAAGATGAATATGCGAACTGCATAACAGATCCTAATGATAAAATAAAAGCCCAAAATTTACTTCCGGATCAGTCATATCATTCCAACTCGCAGTCTTCTTCAGATACTGGATTCAAAAACTCGACTCGCTCAAAATCTTCTGGTATTAAGTCTTCAAAATCTGAAAAAAGAAGTAGTCGGTATAGGTCAAAATCTCGAGCACAATCTCCTGATGAATCAATTAATGAAGATAAATCCGAAACATCAACTTCAAATAACTTTAAGAATTCAAATGTTTCTCAAACAGTGGTATACACTGCGGAAGCAGCCGCATATTATGGGGCACCTTATCAAATACCACCACATCAAATGTCCGATAAGTCATTAGTTATGATGCATCATAGATACCCATTGCATATCGAACGCGCAATTTATCGACTTTCTCATTTAAAGTTAGCAAACCCAAGACGACCACTACTTCAACAGGTTTTGTTATCGAATTTTATGTATGCTTATTTGAATTTAATTAATCAAGGGTTTATACAACAACAGCAACAGCAACAGCAACAGCAACAGCAACAGCAACAGCAACAGCAACAGCAACAGCAACAGCAACAGCAACAGCAACAGCAACAGCAACAGCAACAGCAACAGCAACAGCAACAGCAACAGCAACAGCAACAGCAACAGCAACAGCAACAGCAACAGCAACAGCAACAGCAACAGCAACAGCAACAGCAACAGCAACAGCAACAGCAACAGCAACAGCAACAGCAACAGCAACAGCAACAGCAACAGCAACAGCAACAGCAACAGCAACAGCAACAGCAACAGCAACAGCAACAGCAACAGCAACAGCAACAGCAACAGCAACAGCAACAGCAACAGCAACAGCAACAGCAACAGCAACAGCAACAGCAACAGCAACAGCAACAGCATCAACAGCATCAACAGCATCAACAGCATCAACAGCATCAACAGCATCAACAACATCAACAACATCAACAACATCAACAACATCAACAACATCAACAACATCAACAACATCAACAACATCAACAACATCAACAACATCAACAACATCAACAACATCAACAACATCAACAACATCAACAACATCAACAACATCAACAACATCAACAACATCAACAACATCAACAACATCAACAACATCAACAACATCAACAACATCAACAACATCAACAACATCAACAACATCAACAACATCAACAACATCAACAACATCAACAACATCAACAACATCAACAACATCAACAACAGAACTCGAGTTTAAGGGTTTATCAAACGTTGAATCATAACCTAAAAACTAAAGATACTTCTGCTTACAATGATTTTTCTTTTGACGGGAGCACCGAAAAACTTGAATATTTGTCTGAAGAACATCGAGATATCGGGAATGTTTCGAACCATTTATTTAATGAAAGCTCATTTGATGATAATGAAACTTTCTATGATACTAAAGAAAACGTAAGTTTTTCTTTGTATAAATAAACAATGTTCATATTTTAACTGTTAAATATCATACATAGCCTGATGATGAAACAGATTTAAAGGAATATTCACATCTGCAAAAAAGTTTAAGCCAAGCCCCAAAACATCGACGTGGTCATCACACATATGGTTCAAAATTTTCAGTATCTTCGACTTAATTTATAATTATTTTTTATCTAATATTCTTTTAGCAAATCTTACTATGAAACGAAAAAGGTTCTCCACGTTCACACAATATATTTCATACGAAATTTGAATTTGAATTTTAATACGGTATACTGATTTAATGAACACGGCATAAGTTTATTTGAAACTAATTGTTTATAAACCCACCATTGACATAATAAATAACAATGCTTCAATATAATCATATTCTATTTTCAACTTCATGTTACCTTTTCAGTCATATTATTTTTGCCACTAGTATTGTCAATGTTATTACAATGTTTCACGTTATGAATTAGATTTACTACTTTTTTTAAAAAAATAAACGGCCTTTGAGGTATAATATGATTTATTAGTGGACACAACTGCATTTGAAAAAACCCCTTTTCAAGTATAGCTCAGTTTGTAAGTTAATTTATATTTTTATGTTAACTATGCCACCAAATTTCATTTTCATAGGGTCTCCACATATTTTTAGGAAAGAAACTTCTATACCTACCCTTAACTCACTGAAATTTGTTTCTGACACAATTAGCAGACAAATACAAAAATTGTAACACAAATAAATTAGGATATGCTTGTTTTCTTAGGAATTAGGATTAATCATTATTGAGCCCATATTTAAAGAATGAATTATAGTTAGACAAATTTTCATCATATGGTTATCTATTATATTAAGTTTTGTGTTATTTTAAGTGAATTTAGGTATCTAAATATATTTAGTAATCCGGTTCCATCGGTTCAGTTTGTTTCTCATCTCACCTTTAATCTTATTTGACCTAGAATATTAGCTGGTCTATGTATAATCTTAATCAGAATAAACAATATGCAAATTAAATATATATATGTTCAAGAACAAAAAAGAAGGATTTATTAACAATGATAAATAGGTGATTAAGAACACATGCATATTATCCAATATAAGTATAAATAGTGTGAAACGAAGAGAAATGTTTATTTATAAAGATTTTTTATCCTGGCGGCCTGGTTAATTCCTTCAAGTTGATAACTTGGCTGATTTCTTTTTTTTTTTTAGCATACCCATGGTATTACGTACTTAGAAATACCAAGGATAAGTATTTTTTTTCAGTGCAGTAATAGACAATAACGACTGTCAGTTATCAAGATTAAATACTTATAAAATATCAGTGACAGATGATTGTATTTGAAGAAAAATTGCAATCAAGCAATTAAAGAATGTGAGGTGGTAGAAAGAAACAGTATTATGTTGCGCTGATGATAATGATGACACTTCTCAGTATTTTATTTTATTTTATTTTATTTTATTTTATTTTATTTTATTTTATTTTATTTTATTTTATTTTATTTTATTTTATTTTATTTTATTTTATTTTATTTTATTTTATTTTATTTTATTTTATTTTATTTTATTTTATTTTATTTTATTTTATTTTATTTTATTTTATTTTATTTTATTTTATTTTATTTTATTTTATTTTATTTTATTTTATTTTATTTTATTTTATTTTATTTTATTTTATTTTATTTTATTTTATTTTATTTTATTTTATTTTATTTTTATTTTATTTTATTTTATTTTATTTTATTTTATTTTATTTTATTTTATTTTATTTTATTTTATTTTTTTTTATTTTATTTTATTTTATTTTATTTTATTTTATTTTATTTTATTTTATTTTATTTTATTTTATTTTATTTTATTTTATTTTATTTTATTTTATTTTATTTTATTTTATTTTATTTTATTTTATTTTATTTTATTTTATTTTATTTTATTTTATTTTATTTTATTTTATTTTATTTTATTTTATTTTATTTTTTTTTATTTTATTTTATTTTATTTTATTTTATTTTTTTTTTTATTTTATTTTATTTTATTTTTTTTTATTTTATTTTATTTTATTTTATTTTATTTTATTTTATTTTATTTTATTTTATTTTATTTTATTTTATTTTATTTTATTTTATTTTATTTTATTTTATTTTATTTTATTTTATTTTATTTTATTTTATTTTATTTTATTTTATTTCTAGAATTAAAATTTATATAAGCATATTTATTAATCTGCTTCTTGAGGCGAACAAGTATCTGATCTGATCTATTTTTTTCCAAATTTTTTTTAAAGTGTACTAAAGACATTATTTATGCACAAATTGTTTGTTTCAATTTTAGCAGTTTACCTTTAAAGATATGATGAAAATTGTTCCTAATACCGGCGATTCTTCAAATAATGAAATTTCAACTAATAAAGTAAATAGCAGCGAATCCCCTTGGTACGCAATTCTAATTTATTTAAAAATTCTATTTTAACATTTTTAAGGGTTGAAAAATACAGACCAATTTATCTCGATGATATTGTTGGAAATGAAGAAACAATAGAAAGATTAAAAGCAATTTCGAGAGATGGTAATATGCCACATATGATTATCGCGGGTTTGCCTGGTATTGGGAAAACAACTTCAATTCATTGTTTAGCTAGGGCTTTGCTTGGAACCTCATATAAAGAAGCTGTATTAGAGCTTAACGCATCAGACGAAAGAGGAATTGAAGTTGTTCGTGGAACGATTAAAAAATTTGCTCAAAAAAAAGTTAACCTTCCCCCAGGCAGACAAAAAATTATTATATTAGATGAAGCGGATTCTATGACTGCAGGCGCCCAACAAGCTCTTAGGAGAACAATGGAAATATATTCTCAAACTACTCGTTTTGCTTTTGCATGTAACATGTCTAACAAAATTATAGAACCTCTTCAGTCTCGTTGTGCTATTCTTCGTTTTGCAAGACTTTCAGATGAGCAAGTTTGCAAAAGATTAATGAAAATAATTAACCTGGAAAATGTTAAATTTAGTGACGATGGCATTAGTGCATTAATTTTTTCAGCCGAAGGAGATATGAGACAAGCCATAAATAATCTACAATCTACAGTTTCGGGGTTCGATTTTGTTAATGCTGATAACGTCTTTAAAGTCGTGGATCAACCGCATCCACTAATTGTTCAAGAAATGATTAAAGCTTGCAGCAAACAAAACATTGATGAAGCATTAATCTCTTTAAAAAAGTTATGGGCTAAAGGATACAGCGCAGTTGACATTATATCTACAATGTTCAAAGTGACCAAAAGTATTCAGGATCTGTCTGAAAAGAAAAAATTAAATTATATCAAAATCATAGGATTGTCACATATGAGAATTTTAGATGGAATTGCAACGTATTTGCAGTTAGAAGGCTGTCTTGCTAAACTTTGCAAAATATAAAATTTGATTTGAAATATATATATTCATTTATATGATCCTTAAACCATTTATGACTTCGAAAGAGGAATCAGAGATCTTGAGACAATTCAGTCAATTTAATTGATTTAAGAAATCCTCACTTGTATACAACGAAGGTGATAAATTCTGTATGATATTTTACTGGTATTAGAAAACAAACGGAGTTTAAGATAGTAAAGAGATATTATTTATCGAAATAGAGTATGAAGTCAAGATGCACTGCAATAGACCAAAGGTATTCCACCTCTTAATTCCAATAACATGCTAAGAGGAGGTTAAGAGTGGTGAAAGAAAGAGTAAAATGACCCTTGATCCTAGAAGTAAACACTCCAGGACAGGTTACTCACCAGATGGCGATGTATTCCATTCGTCGCTTCACAGAGGGAAAATCACGAAGTTGAAGAAACAGATTTCAGAGATCCAATCTGCTGGAAAGGCCAGACAATATGCTAAGCATTATGGGAAAATAATCAACACAATGGCCAACGATCACTATCAAACCATAAAGCATCTTACTATACTACTAACTACGACAACATAGCACTGCCGCCATTAACCAAAACATTGGTTGGTGTTAGTAGAAACAGGGGGACGAACAAAAATTTGATGGTGAGTTTGCACTACTCGGTTTCCCAATGCCT
Organism: Magnusiomyces paraingens; assembly: GCF_902498895.1. NCBI lineage: Eukaryota > Fungi > Ascomycota > Dipodascomycetes > Dipodascales > Dipodascaceae > Magnusiomyces > Magnusiomyces paraingens. The sequence goes on from NW_022474069.1 coordinate 32,601, forward strand.
TTCCTTCAAATTCCAGCTGACATAGACAGGACTCTCCAGGATGAGTGAAGAGTACACCAGTAAGGCATGCACCAGCTGTGAGGAAGTGAAAGCTAAGCTGTGTCTGATTGAGCATGAATACTGTTGTGACTCGTGTGAAATTTCTGTTAACAGAAACGTCAACGGAGCCAGAAACATCCTAATCAAGTGTCTGGCTTCCTCCACCTACACACATTAAACACAAGAGTATCTTCATGCTCTTTTAAAATAATCAATGCCTTTTATGGTACATTTCCACATGAACGGTTACAACATATTTATAGAATTTGATTACTAGAGTTTGTTAAAAAAAATAAATAATGGTAAAAACCATATGCCCCTAGAATTAAAAGTGAACGATAAATCCAAAGATAAACATAATTTAACCCAGTTGGCCCAAGGGAAGGAAATCCCATCAGGTTGCAAAATGTATGTGTGACAATACATGGCCATATCGTGCCAAACCGCAAGAATAAGAACGAGGAAAAAATACCAAAAACATAGGTGTAAAAAAATTGGAAGAAACAAACCAGAAATATATCCATTACTTTATATTTAGCTTCAAAGAAAAGTTCATATGCATGGTGTAAATGAGCAATCCCAAAAAACAACGGACAGCAAAAAATCAAAAAGCTATTTTTATGTTAGAATAAAACATATTAATAGTAAATATGCATAATTTCTTACCCTTTAGATACATTCGAAGACAAATACAATGATAGAATTCCCGATCTAAAAACAAGCTCTTCTGTAAGAGGGCCAACTACAAAATTTCGTAGACCCTGTACGGAGCATATATTTATCTTTAAGTTTTGGAATAGCACATTAAGAATGGCAAACACATTTGTATTAAAGTTTAATTTTTGTCTGATCTCTTGTTGTTCAAAATATAAGTAATTAGTAATGGGACCAATGAAAAGAATCGACACTAACAAAAGCGCTTTAAGAGTATCAATTGCAACCTCAGTTTCATCAGATTTCCAACCTCCAAAAACTCGTAGTATGCCTAAAACCTGAATATAATTATCATAAACATGAGAGGCTAATAGTAAAAAGGGAATAAAAATAAAATCGGCAAAAAATGAGTAAATGGTTATTACCTTGATCCTTTCTTTAATTACTTCTGGGTCATCTCGCTTTTGATGTTCCGTAGTTCTTGTTGACGAGCGAATATAAAAAACTAAAACATAACCTATTGTCAAAGCTAATGAACCGATTGATGCTCTATTGAAAGAAACTTGGTTTGATAAATCTAAAGTTGTTTCTGGCATCAGATGCAAATAGAGCGTTATGAAAAAATTATAAATGAGTTATTAATGAAATTATTATGGAAATAAGCAGTAAAATTAGCATTCGTCTTAACTTTTTTATTTTTTTACAAATGACGAAGGTCTATGAAATGTACTGATGATTATGTCAGATATTATATAACTTTATTATTAATTTTATAAAAATTTATAAAAAAAGGGGAATTGTTTTATGAATTGAGACTCTGAATATGCTAAGAAAGAAGTTCGGCAAATTGGCCTGTAGTTTGAATATCGTAGTAACTAGGATGATAATTGAGCACTTTGCTGGTAAAATATTTTTGAGTCAATTGGCATTCACAGCGATGGAAATTGAATATATGGCACATAGCCAATAATCTCTTATCATAGAGTTCCTTGAAGAATAGAAAATCAGGTATTTTTTCATAAGCATTTTAGATGATGTATTATACGATGTTATAACATAATTATGTGTATGGGATAGTTTAGTTTTTATCATTTGATGATCATCATATCATCATATCATCATGATGATACACTAGATACAATAACGATTCAGGGTTACAAAAAAATAATGGGCGCAACACCTCTACCACTCAACTCGACTAAGAGAGTAGGTCCAAGCGTGCTTGTCAGTCCAGTCACACATTGAGAGAGAACTGAGAAGATATCTTGTAATGTAACATAGAATAAAAAAACGAGGAGAGTCAATAGAATCAAAACTGTTTATTGATGTGATTAGGCTAAAGGGAGGGCTATATTTGTTTGAAATGAAAGAGGCTATTTCACAAGATTATTTTTTTTTTAGGATTTCTAATTTTGATTAATCTTTGTCTAATCTTTTATAAAAGAAAATCAACAATACCTAAATCTTTCATAGTCACCATGTATCGCTTCACTTGCCAATTAGTCACAGAATACACCCATCTGCGGCATTCGTGCAAATGAATGGCTCCATAGTGATCCACAAAGTTATTTTTTAAAACAACTGTCTTTTTCTTGCAAGTATTTTGGTCAAGCTTCCATGTGTGACACATCTTCTTCTCCCTACCATCAATTAGTACAAGTGGCTGCTTGCCGATTTTTGAGCTCCTGTTTCAATTTCGTGGAGTGGCAGAGTCGTTCGGCTAGTATTCGATTGGTGATTGATTCGGATGCTCTTCAAAGCACTCGGCTCGAGATTCAGACTCCTGGCACAGATGTGGCTCCGCATTCGAGTTTTTTTGCTCTATTTGTACTAGGTATATAATATTGAGCAAAAACTGGAGCTCGCCATTTCACCAATCAAGGATAATGGATACTCCGTTTGAAATGCTTTCTCATAGTTTACACAATGCAACCGAATGCTTTGAGGCTAAAAACTCTTTGGCACGTGTGGTTTTGGGAAATTATGTAGATCATCATGCCTATCCTTGCGAAAACAACTAATCGGTGAGCATTTGAAAAAGTCAAGCAGTGTTCAAATAGACAGAATTTAATTTCATTTTATAAAATACACTGTGATACTGTCAATAATTACAATTAACATAAATCCAATATTCCAAATTTTTTTAATATTAATTGATATATCACTATCAAACCAAATAGACATATTTGAATTTATTGGTACATGGTAAAGCCAATATCAGCAGCCTTTTCTCTGAAAGAGTGCCTGCAGATGTTAAGACAGTACTTGCACATAAAAAACTTATGGGAAACAGTAATACGACTAGAAAATTCAGTAAAACATAACTATGTTTATGGTAGGATAAGTTTATATACTTATCCTACCATTGACGAGAGTCTTTACAGTAGATTTTGAAGTGGGAGTATATTTAAATGATTTTTTAGTAAGAGGAGTAAGCTTACTATGATTTGTTTTAGAAAATGGGTTCCATCCTTTTAAGTTCCTTTGATTTGTGTTCTTCACACATATGATCCTCGTTTTTCTCCTACTTTTATTTTTTAGAAAATATATAGCTTCTATTATTTTTTATTTTAACAGTTTTAAAAAGTTGTGATGTCAGCTGATTATGTAATATTAAATGATAATTTTAGTATCCTCTATTTTACACAAATTACTATGCTAGCATTCCCCAAAAAATAAAAAAAATATACATTTTTATTTAGGAAAAATGAGTTATACAGTTTCCGAAATAGAGGATTCTTTAAAAAAGCTTTCTTTTGTTGAACAAATTAACATTATTACAAAGAATATTACGGATCGACATTTACTCAACTCGTTGACTGTTGCTTTGAGGCTGAGTCGCATCACTGACAATTATGATTATTGTGTTGCCATCACTAATTTTATTGACTTTAAATCAAATCAGGAATTTACTGTATTAACTAAAAATCAGGAAAAAATATACAACGGTTTAATATCGTATTATTTACAAGCTTCTGAAAAAAAGAATCAAGAGCTTCAAAAGGTTCAGTTTGAACCAATTAACACGTTAATTTCTAACTTCAATTATTTATTATCTGACTTACGCAAGACTGAATTTCAACGTTCTAAAGATGTTTCATTAATCATATCCAATCAACTAAAGGCAGCAGAAAATTTTGCTCAATTTACTTCAGAATATTCTCAAGATGTTAAATCTGGTATTTCACTTCAAAATTACATATTTTCTGGTTTATTGGAGGGCCATAAGCTAATTCAAAATCAGATTATATCTAATTTAGAGGAGTTTAAAACCCAACAAAATGCTATGGAACTTCGTTTAAGAAATGAATTATTTGACAAGGTTTTGAATACGCCAAATTCTTTAACCCAGACCCAAAGTAAGACGTTTGCAAATCCAAATCTATTAGACAATAAGCCTTTTGAAAATTCAGTTAAGTCTCGTGAACAAGCAGTTTCAACACAAAACTTTGACAAAATATCTGTTGAATTGGAAACTTTATCTTTAGACGATGCACTAGCTAGGTTTCCTTCAAGCATTAATTTAAATCATTTTAACAAAATTAAAGGTGGTTGGGCATCAATTAACCATCGAAATGATAAACTTTGGCTTGAGAATTTATTGCTAAAGTTACACATTCTAAAAGACAACCTAAAAAAACAAGGTGTTACTATTGAAGAAATAAATCAAGAATTTGATAAAGTTGCTCAAAGAATTGAATTTCTTTCTGCCAATTCAAATGAACTATTATTACAAACTGATTCAACTCAGCATAATGATTTAAATAGCAAAATTAAAACTAGTGAAACCTCACATATTTTGACGAAAAATATTGAACCAGATAAAATTTCTTTTTCGGAATCATCAATAGGTTCATTTGCAAAATCTAAAGAGAGACATCAAGAGAAAAGTGAAAAATTAACAAAAACAGTTGATAGCTCAGGGTTACCTAGCAATCCTGAACAAACGGGAGTGAAACGGAAATATCCAACTCTTAGCTCAATTAGTCTCAAACCACCCAAAAAAAAGATCTATATACCAAAGTTGATCAGTAATTGCGAGAATCATGAACCTGAAGGGTCGCTTAATACAGATAAAACCCCTAATGATAATGATAATGATAATGATAATGATAATGATAATGATAATGATAATGATAATGATAATTATGTAATTATTAGTGATGATGATGGCGAAAATAGTGAGAGTCTTGAGGAAAGTGCGAATGACGTTAATCAAGATGATTAGGATGACAATGACGCAATTATAGCTATTTCTACAAACGATAAATAATGATAATGATAATGATAATGATAATGATAATGATAATGATAATGATAATGATAATGATAATGATAATGATAATGATAATGATAATGATAATGATATCGTTTTATTAGTTAAATAGAATGTTATATATTCAGCACAGAAAACAATATTCTATCAAAATAAAGAGCTATAGCCGAGATACCAGCATAAACCAAAAGTTTTGTAATAACCTCGACATCGTAATGCACTCGGGGAACAATTATTTCAGGGACCATTTCCTTTGGAATTTTTTCTTGATTAAGACTTGGTGGTATTTTAGAATTTTTTAAGCTAGTTTTATTTTCAATCATATTCTGGTTAAGCTGTTGTTCACGATATGCAAGTGCCTCATATACTTCAGCAGTAGACTGAGGGCCCACTGTTTCATTTTTGAAATTCTTACTTTTAAATTTCAATATATTGCTATTTTCAACTGACGAAGATTTAGAATTTTCACATTCGGAATCATTGTCAGAGCTATCGGGTTCCACAAGAATAGGAAATATACGAACAGTGTTATCAGGAATTTTATCACTTGGAACATCGTCATACTGTGAAGCAGGAACATAAAAACGACGTGGCATACTAAGCCCAAATTTCTCAATTCTACGCCAAAGAGGTGGAAGTATTATATGAAAAATTTTTTTCGAGTAAACTTTCCAGACTCCAATCAAAAGGCTACCCAAGATGAATCGAAGTAACATGGTTCCAGGAGTAAGTTTTTCTTGTTTAAGAGTTCCCCATTCAAGTATATACTTTTCTCTGGCCTTTAAGTAAATCTTGTCAATAGCACCTAGCGAAGCTCTATCTGTTGTTTGAAGTAGATTATCAACTCTGTAACATTGATACCGAAGTTGCCATTCACCAAGATATTGGCCCATTAATACACCTAAAAAGGCAACGGAGTCTTCAAAGCATGGACAATCATCTGCTGGTTCTGGTTGTATCCTTATAAGAATTAGGACAATTGGAATAACAGCTAAAGCCCAGTAAGTGTTAGACCATGTAATGTAAAAAAGAATGCGAGAAAAAATTGGGGCTCCCCAGAAATACACAATAGAACCAATTAAAGCACCACCAAAGAGATCTAAAAAGCCATGCATTCCACAGTAAATTCTTCCTGCAACAAGAGAAAAAATATAAATGCAGTTAAGAAAGTGAAGGAAATAATAAAAGAAGGGGTTTAAATTAGGCTTCGAGCTGTTAATGGTATCCATGAAAAATAAAGATACTGAAATTGCATTAGCTGTATGTGTTGAAGGAAATCCATACTCTAACGCCGCATCTTTAGACATTGTTAGCCTATGTAAGGGAGGAGAGAGTGGTCTTGGAAGACAGCAAAAATCTTTAAGAAAGTTAGTCATATAGACACCAGCAGCTAGTATAAAAACTAAAACGCTGCCAAAATCTGAAAACCCAAACCAAAAGGATATAGGAAGGAGAAGGACATAAAAAGTATGTGAACCAAGATTTGCAGTTTGAGTAAAATAAACATCAAGAAAAGGAGATCTAACGCGAGCCTGCAGTTTACCTAAAATCGGTGTTTCCCAACGAATTATAGGAAGTAAAAGATTTCTAACTGAGTTTCTGAAGGAGCCAATGCGTCTAATATAATGTGTCTGTGTGTTGTTTCCAGCGGCAGGTATTCCATTGGGAGTGAGAATTGATGATGGAGTTAAAAACTCCGAAACTCCAGAGACTCTCCTAGAAATATCAGATGGAGATAGGCTTTGCATTAATAGTGTATTGGTGCTCCTATTTGTTGAAATTTTTATAAAAATATGGTTTAATTTTGAAGAAAAAAATATTTTTTAAACAAACTTATCATGACCTCCAACCGAAATAAAAAACAACAACACCAAAAAAATAAATAGGTCTAAAATTAAATTCACAAAACTTATTTAATTTTTTCAATAGTGAACTTTATATGGATAACAAATCAAAATTACGAGAAGTCACAGTCAAAAAATATACTGTTATTTATAAGATCTAATAAATAAAATTAAACTGTTAAGCTTAATAGGCTTAATTAAAAAAAGATTCATCACGTGAGATGTTAATTAAAAGACCTTTGTACTGTTAAATTCAAATACGCTAACCAATTTAATAAATAAACGGTTTGAAGTAAACATAATTTTTGTTTTTTTTTTAATAAAAATAATGCTAACCAGTTAACAAGTTAACAAGTTAACAACAATAAGAAAAAAATCAAGAATACTAAATTGCAAATAGATTACTATGGATAAAAATTTGGCGCTTGCTTTATTTATTTGTTTTTGGGAATTCTGTTAAAAAGTTTCTTTAAACAATGACATCTCGTCCATTACCACAACCGACAGCGAACTCCCCATTGAATCGATTTTCTTCATTTCAAAACAAAAACTCCTCACTAAAAGATTCTTTTTCAAATTCTTTAAACTCAATACCTACTTCATCAATGTCGATGTCTGTGTACGATAATATTACATCTCATCAGCATCTGTCAGGTCCTTTGGGGTCACGTCCAGCTACACCAAGTACTAAGAAGCTGACTAATTCCAGTTTTGATACCGGAAATGGGATTCAAAATGAATATTGTGAACCAAAATCTTCATTAAATTCTTTTCAAAAACATTCGACGTCTATAAATCCAGGACGACCCGAAATAGGTTCAATAGCTGGAGTAAATAATCATTTTGAATCAATAAGAAATAATTCTACTTATTTCTCTGAGCCAAATCAAAAAATTGAAGATCCACCAAATTTTCATGTTAAAATCGTATGTGTGGGTGATGGAGGATGTGGAAAAACTAGTTTACTTCTTACTTATACGATTGGAAAATTTCCAACAATATATGTTCCAACTGTTTTTGAAAACTATTTGGCTAATATTAAGACACCTAATGGACAAGTAGTAGAAGTTGCTCTTTGGGATACCGCAGGCCAAGAAGAGTATGACCGTCTTCGTGTGCTATCATACCCAGAAGTCAATATAATCCTTATATGCTTTAACATTGATTCTCCCAATTCACTAGAAAATGTTGTTGACAAGTGGTTACCTGAAATATCTCACTTTTGTCCAGGAATACCATTTCTTTTAGTTGCATTGAAAACAGATTTACGAGCTGAACTCAAAAATAAAAACATGCAGTTTATTACTCAAGAGCAAGGTAATTCAGTTTCTAAAACTATTGGTGCCAAGGAGTATCTTGAATGTTCAGCTAGAATGTCTCTTGGTGTATCCGAAATTTTTACAACAGCGATAAATATTGTGATGCATGATTATAATGAGAGTTCAGTTTTACTAAAAACATGTGGGAAAGAATTAGATAAAAACAAAAATATAAAAATAAATGATTTATTAAAGCAAAACTCAAAAAAAAGGAAAAAGCATAAATGTGTTATTCTTTAAACGTTGAAAATAGATTTAACATTCTTCTTGACTAAGATAATCAAATTTTGCAAGTTCTATGTAATTATTATAATTTTTGAGTCTTATCTACACTTGTCTAATCTTATTTAACGAATCCATTTAAACAATGTGTTAAAACACAGTGGCTAAAGCCTTGCCTCAACACACACAAGCGAAAATGGATAAACTCGTTAAAAAGAATTATCGTCTAACCTCGCAATTTTTGTATATTTCTTCACGTAATTGTTAATTTGCAAATACATTCAAATACATAAAACAAAATGAGAATTACAATGCTTCATGTATTTTTATATGGATTATCTTCCTCATTGTATGAGAGCTAGTCAAATTTGGGTTTCATCAAAAAAAAATATAACAAAAAGAGTGCGGCTTTTATTGCTGTAACATCTTTATTAGATGTAATAGGTTTTGACTCTCATTGAATGGCTGGGCTTGGGTAAAAACTTTGCTAAAAGGTGAAGAGGGTTTTTGGCACGGCTGGTGGCAAAAAGAAGATTTTTAGAGCACTGATAGAGTGTCCTTACTGCCCCATTTTTTTTATTAATTATACAACAAAGTCATCTTGATTATCTTAAATATAGTATTCCTATAACTTATCTATGTCTCTCAATAATGCTCTTTTTGCTGATCTTGAAAGTGATGATGATACTGAATATACCAGAGAAAATTCAACGGTGAATGATGTCACTGAAAATAAAGTGCCAATAAAAATAGTAAAAATTAGGTCATTGAGGGAAACAGCGCAAGATTCTCTTTCCGGTTCTGATTCAAAACAAATTACCGATGTTACATCTGTTTCTGGTCTAATGAATCGTCTTAATCTCATTTTAAATCTTATTGACAAAACTGCTTTAGGTGATTCTACAGAATATTCTTTGCTTGTAGAAGCAAACTCTTATTCTGTAGAAATTGACGATGCCATTTTAACTGTGCATCAATTCATTAAAAAAAGATACCAAAAACGATTTTCTGAACTAGACTCACTAGTCCAAACACCTGTAGAATATGCCAGGGCAGTTTTGGCTATTGGAAACAATGTTAAAACAGATTCAGTGACAAGCAGTGAGTCAGCAGATGTGAACCTTTCAAAGCTAAAACTAGTAGTTTCACCAGCAACCTTTATGATTATTTCTATGGCTTCTTATGAATCAAAAGGAGAATCTTTATCAAATGCAGAGTTAAAGGAAGTTTCATCAGCTTGTGAGCTTCTCTTGTCTCTAAAATCAGCTAAAGACCAAATCACACAATTTGTATCGTCAAGGCTTGCGCATTTTGCTCCCAATGTTACTGAAGTTATAGGATCGCATGCTACCGCTCAATTACTTGGTGCATCTGGTGGCTTAAAAAAGCTTGGGGCAACACCAAGCTCAAATATTCCCTCTTTGGGTTCTAAAGGTATAGTAGGTGTAGAAATTAGCCAAACTCCTACTCGAGATCGAGGGTTTTTGTATTATTCACCAATTGTACAGAACGTCCCGCCAGAATTTCGAACTCAAGCAATGCGAATTATTAGTGGAAAACTTGTTTTAGCTGCTCGTGTTGATTTTTCGAACTCCATTTCTAAAAAAAGACTTGGCAAAGATGCTGATGAATATGGTAAAAAGCTACATCGAGAAATTATGGAAAAATTAGAAAGACTATTAGAGCCACCGGAAAATAAATCACATAAAGCATTGCCGGTTCCATTAGACAAACCTTCTAAAAAACGAGCAGGAAGAAGAATTCGCAAATTCAAAGAACAACATAAAATGACTGAATTACAGCGTGTACAAAACCGTGTTACATTTGGTCTTGAAGAAACATACGACAATGATTTGGCAGATTTGGGTGGTTCTTTAGGAACGACTTCTGCAAAAAGTTTATCGATTGGAAACTCTGGACAAATTCGTATTTTGAATCTAGAAAAGTCGCAGGGGAAAATATCAAAAGGAATGGCAAACCGTTTACAGAGGCTTAATGGAAAAAGTCTGGGAATAAGCAAAAAAATCAGTAACGATAACTTCTCAAGTGGTATGGTTTCCTCTATTACTTTTTCACAATCTCAAGGAATTGAACTCGTTGATCCTTCTAAAAAAAGTAAAAATTCATCAACAATGTCTAATGGCAAGGAATGTAATAATTGGTTTCAGTCAGGTGCTTTTTCGTTACATAATAAAGATTTTTTTGATTTTGATGCAAAAAATAATCAAAATTAAAAACTTTTTATGGCGAAATTGAGTGAAAGTAAATTTATCATTTAGCTCTAACCAAACTTTGAGATGGTTTAAATATATGTATATGGTTATCATTAGAAACAGAAGCAAGAACCCAAGGTAATGCGGGATTCCATGATATATCGGAAACGGATTCAGTGTGACCTCCATGAACCCATAACAGTTCTGGTGAATGATTTAAGTTATTCTCATTATCAAATGGTGCACTTTTTTGAATTGCTGCAGTATCCCAGATGCACACACGTCTGTCTGACGAAGCACTGGCGAGAATACCTGGTTCATGATGACACCATTCTACAGAATTAACATTACCAGCATGGCCTTTCATTGTATGCAAAGTATGATTTAATGATCTTAAATCCCATAAATTAATGTTGGAATCAGTTCCTCCAGTAGCAACCAAATTTTCATTCGCATTATTAAAACTTATGCAGTTAATTCCAACTGTGCCGTAAGAGTTTTCATCCTTTTTTTTAATTTTTCTAGGGACTGATGCCAATTGCGGTGTATAATTCACTTCAGAAACTCTCAAGTCATGGATATGCATCATACCGTCATCAGAAACACTTCCTATAATTGAAGGACTAAATTTATGCCATTCAACATCATTAACTAAGTCACTGTGAGTTTCTATTAGGTTTAACGGCACATGTTTTTTGCTTCTACTATAATTCCGAATATTCCATACACCTACCATGGTGTCGTATGATCCTGATGCAAGATATCCATACTTATATGAATTCCAGCTTATGGAACTGACCTCATTAGTATGAGCATCTAAAACCATCTCTGGACGGGGGCTAGGCAAATTGGATTTTGAGATAGAATCCGAGCTTGATTCAGTTAAAATTTTTGAAGCCTGGGTAATATTTCGAGGGTCTAGTGGATGTTTTGTGCAGTCAAAAATATAGACCCGACCATTGGAAGAAGCTGTTGAAGTTATTGATGGGTTTTGAGGACAGTATCGTGCTCTGTTAACCTCACCGTTGTGATCCAAATATTGATGAATCTTAAACTGAGACTGAGAAGTTTGATATCCTCCAAATTCGTTTAACACTGTATCATATTGATTTAGTAAAGAGAGAGGTGCTTCTTCAGATACAGCATTCAAGTTCGGCAAATCTACAACACCAATACGAACATATTCGTAAGCATTTCCAGACGTTTGAGTTCCAAGAAGAATCTTGTATCGAGAAAGTAGTGATGAAATGCCCTTAGTCGTATTATTACTTGAATTGGATTTTACAGTTGTACTAACCATTTCCACTTCAGGAAACCATTCAACTGTGAGAGATGGCCAAGGAAGTCTAGTGGTTATGATCATATCATAGAGAAACGGTGCATTTTTTTTCCAGATTGCATATTCTGCACGAAGTCTAGGCTCTTCTATGTCATTATTATCAAAGTTGCTTTTAAAAGTTAAACTAGTTACTGAGTCTTTCTTTTTAGCATTTAAATTAATGAATTCAAAATTATCTGAGCTCTCGAGAGATTTGTCAATTATTTTATTGACATTTTGAGAATGTGACATTGTCTTTACTAGTAAATTAAAGTGAATATTATGCATCAATTTATTTACAATAAAACTAATATCAAAATGTCTTAATCTAGATTTAAATCAAAATCTATAAATGTAAATATATAAATTTGATTTGTGAAAATCAGAGAAACCAGAAACGCGACAACTTACGCTCAAGTTTCTTAAAAAGTAATAATAAAGAGATCCCGTGTTTTATTGAAAAAAAAAAGTTTTGTTATGTTTTAATTATGAGAAAATAGAATGTCATTCGGGACAAGATTCTTAAACTCAAATTTTTAAATAATTATTTTGTTGGATTTCTTTCAATATCATGTAGCATGAGAATAACTATCTTACCAAAAAAAAAACATAAACATATGTGATAACATTATGTAATTACATTAAAATGATAACATCATTTAAAATGTACAAAAGTTTTAAACAATAATTTAGCTTATTAAGATTATAAATAATTTCACAGTAACCCAAAATGTTATTTTGTAACGTTTTAATTTGTTTATAAATATTTATTCCAACCCTAACCCTATAGTAAATAGTAGTTTAATTATAAACTAATTAGTTTGTCATGAAGATAAACAGTTAACATTAAACATTAAAACTATTATCTTCTACTTTATCATAAAAGCTCTAAGAAAAGGCTTCAAAATACAATTTCTACATATTATTTTGGGATTAGGGATACAAAGAAGTATGCTTTAATATTATTGTGAACATTCAAAATAATAACAAGCTTTTCTGACAATTATTTAATATAGACTTTAGAAGCTCGTGTGTATTATACTTCATTCATCAAGTTTTCACTAAACAATTTTTTTTTTAAAGATATATTAAAAAAACTTATAATAACATATATCCTAATTTAAAAACTGGTAAATTCGAGTTAAGATGGAGTTTAACAGTCCAATAGACCTATTAACGGAATCAGAATTTTTAATGAGCACAAGGGGTGAACAATACCATTATGAAAAGCAGGTGGACAAAAAAGATAATAACAACTCTCCTTCAATAGCATCGTTAAGATCACATGACTCCTTCAATATTATTAAAAGGGAGCCACCTTTGTCATGGGGCGTAATCTTTTGGTCATGCGCTATAAATGTTTTTCTTCCTTTTGTAAATGGCTTAATGCTCGGGTTTGGTGAAATATTTGCACATGAATTAGGATTTAGATGGGGATGGTCAGCAGCAAGGGTATGTAATTTATTTGTTAACAATATTTTTATTTATCTAATATGTGTTTAGGTTTCTCCAGCTTCTCGAATGGAAATTCCAAATAAAAATGAGCATCTTCGTTTTTAAAGTGCATCTGTTGAATAAAATTAAGTATAATAATAAATAAAAGAATAGTTCACTGTTTAATAAAAATATATATGAAAATATATATGATCACACAAATAATCTTATTTTGACTCAAAACTTTAAATTTAAGGGATATGATTAGTTTATTTATATAGATTTCGACAAAAAGGGAAATATACACAATGTTTTTCTTTTAACAGTGATAAAAAATGATATCATGATATCATTTTACTAATTAGTTCCCTTTTAGGAAGGAGGTAGTTAAATTTATTTCTTTATTACGTAATATTCACAATGTGAGGAAAATTCAAAATTCTCCCTGTATTTCATGTTGAAAAGAGTACAATAGCTTGTACTTTTTTGACAAGCACCACATAAAACTATAATTTCTACCCAAAATGTGAGAAGAATCTTGGATTTGTTAGGATTTACGTGGGCTCTAAATGGAAGTCTGTGTTAGAGAAAACAGCAGTAAAAGGGCACAGCCAATTTAATAACAATAATATGGATGAGGAAAGAAAACAAATAAAAATTTCACTTTATTTTTAGTGTCCTTTTCCAAACCCTAACCTGTTATTTCTGTATCCCAACAGGATTTTCCACTCAAACACACATGAGAGACTCACAACATCAGAACAAAATGAGGGAAAAAGACCGAAAAACACTGAAAAAAATCAAAAAAAATCAAAAAAAATTATGAGAAATTATTGGAAATTATAAAAAATTGGTAAAAATAACAGAAGATCGTAAACACCATATTTTTTTGATTGCAAGTTTTATTTTAGAAAATTTGGATTCGAAAATAGAAAGTGCGACTCCGAACAAAGGTCGGCCGATTGCCCAAAAGTATCTCGTTAATTACTAGAATCACCATCTGTTTCAGCGTGTTCCTTTGATTTCAATGTGATGAATATTTTATCAAATATTTCATCTTAATTTGGTTCAGATAATAAGGAGTTGCTTGTTGAAAGAGAAAATGCAGAGATTGGTATGCGTTGGGTTTCCTTAATGTTAGTAAATCTGGATCCTAATATTTCAAGAGAGTCGAAAAAAAATTGAGGTGGAGTGGCGAAAGGCTGAATTAGTAAAAAAAAAATTGGTAACGGGGAAAATCAAAAAAATCCTTATATAAAAAAGAGGAAGTGTAAAGAACGTTCCTTACACACACTTCTCCACAAACATTGACCAAATGAACATCAATCCAAGATCATTTACGACGCTTTATGCTGTCATACCAGACACTATTTTTGGTTTTTTGGAACATCTTAAAAATTACTGTTGGATAAAATTTGCAATTTAAAGCCCCTCGATACAACCTTACTCCTAAGCAAGTTTTTGGACACATTTGTTCCAAGACACGTCCTAATCACATATTTTTCAAACACGTAAAAAGATTTAAATTGAAAATTTGCTAAGGCCCTCAATTTACGATGCTTTAATAGTTACGGAAACCAAAAACGATAATCTTGACCCCCTTTATAAAATGGCTTGTATTTTGCTTTAACTTTTTTAATATGTAAAGATTGACCACATTCATTAGCTTGTAAACGAGATAGCCCTCAATTTCCATTTGCAATATCAAATTATTGATGGTATAAAAAACATTACCTCCCTTAATCTTTTGAAACAATAGTCAAAAACGAGTTTGCAAATGACTGAGAAGTAATGTTGAATGTAACTAAGAGTAATCATTTTTTGTGCATCCAGCAAAATGTTGCTCGCTATCAACTTGGTCAGATGTTAAAAGGCCAAGTTTTTGATTTGACTTTCAATTTTTAAGTCTACCTAGAAAAGAATTAAAGATTTTCAAATAGACATTGAACCCGCTGATGAAGGTTATGTTATCAAAAGTGAAAGTGTAGTGGTCTATGTTAAAGATTTTGTAAGGACAACAAAATTAAGTTTTTAGAGTATATGAAGTTAAGGTACCAAAAAGATACTATGAAATATGACTGTTTTGTTTTTGCATGTACAAATACTCTTTTTATTCACTATTTTTTTTATCTTATAGGTGTGTAGTTTTCTTGGTGCCAGTTCAAGAATAAAAGGTAAGATATGATTGGAAATCGTCTTTTAAAAAACAGGTTCATTCGAACCAGCTTTCTTTCCAAATATGACCATCTCCTATCACTCACTATTCTGAATTCAAAAAGTGTCTTTTCAAATGTAAACGACAAATATAACATCACCACGTTTGTTATTTAATTTAAAAACGAAATGCCATTAAAGTTTGAAGTTCTTAGTTTCTTCTATCGCGCACATCTCCCACGAAGTTTTTCCTGTCAAAGGCTACACCCAAAAAAAATAGCGATTACAATGTCTATCTTTATGACAATAATATTGCATTCTTTTTGGCCAACGAGCAGCAATATTTGAATAAACCTGTCAATGTTTAGAGTAAGGAGGAGATTTTCAATAATCATAATACACATATTTTCCAACAACGACCTTGAGAATCACCTGAAATCAAAATTCTTATAGGTATATAAAAATTATAATATTTTGTTTTTTGAAAAGTTCTAAAAAAACTTTTTGTATTTAAATAGTACATATTTTGGTTCATTTAATTTTTGAAAATGTCGATTGAAAATTTCCATTTATAAGACCATTATTATGGTCTTTTTCTCGACTTGAGGTCTTGAGAATGATTTTTGATTATGTAATAAAAGAAGTAGCAGAAATAAGTTTGGGTGGGAGGTCCACAGTTTTTCCTGCATACCTCTCTCTATCCTACCTTTGCTCAACAAATTTTTATTGTCACCATATTAAATATTTATTTAATATAATTTATAATGAAAGTTCCAACATTATTTCAAATAGCTTTGAAACAATGTATTCATTTTCATGAAAGTAGGCATCGATATATATATATATTTAATTAACTTCAATATTTTAACTTAAAAGCTAGTGATTAATGACTTTGGTGACTTACCGTTTTCTTTTATTTGTGAAATAATCAGCGTGATGTCCCCAGATCAGTTACTTGAAATCGAAAGTAACTCCCCACATCTTCGTTTACAAACTGATAGCATTTGGAAGACTCATGTCAATAATGAATTTTCAAGAAACGATATTGAACAGTATCTTAAACAAAAGGGCGATATTAGGACTGACATTAAAACAACAAAAAATATAAAGCAAGCTTTGTTTGGTGGATTACGAGGAACTTCTATTTTGAACGATGACAAAAGTACACTCAACATTATAATTTCTTTAAAAGACGATGAAGCCATGAAATACAGGGAATTATTTTTTGAATTAAGGAAATATACCAATTGGCGCACTCAAAATGCTACTGAAAAACTACGGCAAGCCAAAGTCAAAGTAGAACAAGAAAGACAGGGTAATGCCATTATACAACTATCGCGAGACCCTAATTCATTCAAATCGATAAATAAAAGACTTAACCAAAATTCACCCATTGGAATGCGACTTCTTAAAAATTCCATGAAGAGCACTGTGTCTAAAATCCAAATGCAACGACGTGATTTACTGAAACAAAAGATATCTCATTTCAAAATGGAGAAAAATAGTATCTCTCCTTATTCCGCAAAAACATTACACACAAGTATTCAAAATAATTTAGAAACAAAACCATTTTTTGAATCCAAAACTAGTGTAGATCCACCAGAAAATACTTCTACTAAAGAATCTACTACCGAAGAACATAAAAGTGCACATCTATGGACTCATTCAAAAACTCAGTTTTTAAAAAATAAAAATTTACTTAATCGAATATCTAAACGACCTGTCAACATTTTTTTAGCTAAACGAAAAAATTTAAATAAAAAGACTTGAAATATAAATTGTGTCACGGAAAACCCTGATTTATATTAACAGAAATTTGGATCCAAATTCAAATTACCAACAATCGTATACATATATGCTTAATAACAAGAATTTAGATTACTATTAGATCAGCTAATCGTGCCGAAAGCAACAACGCTCGTTATAGGAGCATCTTCCTTTTTTCAACCAATTTTGGCAAGGTTTAGATCGCCAGTTAGATGGACGGTCGACTGATTTCAGTTCATTTTCTCCATGAGCAAATTGACACTTTTCACCATAAGGGCAGTCACCTGATTTGACAAAAGTAGAACATAGCTCAGTTTTATATAATTCGGTATTAACTGCAGCCTTGTTTTTTTTAGAAATATTATCAGATATCAAATAAGAATCTGTCAATTCATTTAACGACCTGTTATTATAATGTCTTATTCCCGACTTGTTATTCTGAGAAACCAAAAAAAAATTGGAAGAAACAAAAGAATTTTGTAAAGTTACAGAGCTAGATTCATATGTTGAAGAGGAAAGATCAGCATTGATTTGGGCATTATGAGAATCTTGAAAAAATTCATCTGGCGAGTAAAGGGCTGTTGCTGGAGGTACTCTAGTTAAATTTTGTGAGTCGTCCATATAGTCTTTATTTTTGTCATTAAAAAAAGAAGGTGAAGATATTGGTATAGGAAAGCTTTCAAACAGAAAAGTATTCTGTTGCAATTGATTAGTTTCAGATGTATTAGTTTTGAATGAAGAAAACGATGAGAAATCCTGTAACTTTGGACTCCAAGGGGTATAATTAATATCACTTGATAATGATGATGATAAGGAGGAGATTGATTTTAAAGACAATGGAGAAGATGGTGGAGAAATATCTAACGATGAAGGTAAAATAAATGGGCTATTAGTAGATGTAGATGCCGAATAGTCATTATAATGGTAATTACCCCATATATCTGCCAGCGGCTTGCACTGATGTAAAGTTGTTAGTATAATTTGAGGAGAAGTCATTGGTTTTTCTTTTAGCCGGAAAATTAATTAATTAAATATTAAACAAAATAGATAGATAAAAATAAATGAATAAATAAATAAATGAGGATTAAACAATTAAACAAATAAACAATTTTGATGATTAAACTTGTCTTTGGGAAGCAATATGAACATAATATTTAATATAAATCGTTGGAAAGCAACAAGTTTATATAAAAAAAAGGGAAGGGATTTCTAACTTTTTAAGGAGATTTCTTAAAAAAGCGACCGGCATGTCTTAGATGTAAGTTAAGCTTATTTTATACTTTGGTTTGAAAAATTCATGGTGGTGCAAACAACCACAAACTTCGTTCTACGTTACGTTGTATATAAGTGGTTGCTTAAATTATAAATAATTAAACGAATAGATATATAAATAAATAAATAACTAAGTAAATATTTTTTTCATTATTGAAATAAATAATAAATATTGAAGACGACGTTGATGCGATACATATATAGATTTCTAGTTGGAATGTTCCAAGTTTCAAAAATTTTAAAAATTGACAACAATATCCTAAATCGGCCAAGAAAAAAAGTTTAATATTTTGGTAAATACAAGGGGGTGTTTATATACCACTGTTAAAAAAAAAACCTTAGGAAAAATCCAAATTTCCCATAATATTTAATGTTGCATAAAAAAAAAATGGATTTGAGCCGCACTTGACATTTTAAGTTCCTATTTGGGGTAAAGACTTAAATTAAAGGAATATGATTGGCTTATTAACAAAAATTTTGACAAAAAGGGAAATATTTCTATCACGTTGCTTTAATTTAACAGCGATATAAATGCAGATGAGAGCATGCCGTTCAAGAAAATGTACAAATTCTAAAATGGCATTAATTTTCTTAAAGGAGTATGGAAGCACCCCTGTGTTTAATGTGATTTAGGTAGAGAAAGCCAGACATTTATTGACTCCGTTGACGTCTCTGTCAACAGAGATTCTACACGAGTCACAATAGTAGACACGCTCACAAAGAGGTAGCTTAGAGTTAACTATCTCGCAGCTGGAGTATGTCTTACTAGTGTGCTCTTCATTAATCCTTGGGAGTCTCGTGTCCGGTCAGTTGATACTTGAAGGAAAAACGCTCGTAAAACGAGTATTGCAAACTCGCCGTCAAATTTTTGTTCATCCCCCTATTTATACTAATACCAAACAACTTTTGATTTTCGAATGGCGGCTTTATGATTTCTTTTAACTTTACACTATCGCTTGAGGATTGTTTCTAAGATACTTGATTGTTTCTTTTTATTCAAGAATTATAGAATATAGAAACATCATCATCAGCATTATCCTTCTTGTTCTTACTATATACCTTTTTGTTTTCACAATATACTTTTAATTTAACTTCAACTTTGCATTTCCAACAACCCGAAAATAAGGTCTGATGTCAGCTTACGAGGAACAGGGGATCAAGGACTAAACCTTCCCAAATTATCTCCACTTGTCTTCATCAACGCTGTAATTGTACTTCTTAATCCCTCTAAGCATAGATAAAACCTAAACGTTCTTGTAAGCCAATTAAATAATTTAAAAGAGTCGACATGACAATGATTCTTGTAATTGTTCCAATACTTTTCTTTCTATTCCTTCATTGATTGTTTCTTTAGATTTCCAATCGTCTGATTCTGTTGCTGATTTAGTGTAAGAGGTTAAATGCTCTTGCGTCTTCTCTTTTCGTCATTTCCCATAAAATTTCTATCTTCTTTCGTCAACATATAAAGCGTTGTTAGCTTTATAATTAATGATTTTATAAATTCTTAGAAATCTGTATTTCAATATTCTTTTGTAAAAAAAGTCGTGAGACTTTGCAATAGTTTAAAATCTTTTCCATACTTCCACCAAACTGTTACTGCAAAATAAAAATCCCGCCTCGTAATTTTAATATCAAAAATTGACATTTGGTCAGATCCTCTTTCAAAGTTTAAGCCTTCATTTTCGTTTTCAATTTTCAATTTTTTTTTTCTTCGATATGAACGAGACCAAATGTTATCTTTTATTATTAGGCATCCAATTGTACTTGAGCCATAGCTTAAGGGGTAAGTATTCCATGAACTATCAGAATTGTTTTGGAAATCAAAAGATTCCGAGATTATTTTATTAATAATACTGGAGATACTGTGTGGTGATAAATAAATATTGCTCTTGGAATCTTGTTTAACCGTGAAAGAAATTTCAGAAAGAGGAGGATTGAATGCTTTTAAAGAACGAGAATGGCATTGAGAAAGTCTGATTGGGGGTCTAAAATTGTGAAAACTCCAACCCAATATCCATCTCCTGGTAGTGGCTTTAATTTTTCTATTTTTGATATTAAATTCAGTGACAATTTCATACAATAAATAGTTGTCAATATTTCTTTTACGCAAATATTCAACTAATTTTATGAGAACCGATTTATGTCCTACTAAAGATGTATACCATAAACATCTAGTATTATTTTTATAATTTGTTGAAGATGCTTCTCTTATTTCACTTTCCGAGATCATTTGTAATATAAATGAATATTCTCCACCTGTGGTATATATTTCGTTTTTCTGTGCTTTGAAAGATTTTGAAGAGCCATAAGGACACCTTTGTTTTAGTGAAATTGAAGTTTGCATATCGTCGTTTCCTTCATAAAATGGTGGATTGCACATACAGGCAGTAAAATGTGGTACTTCAAAAAACGGCGGTCTTGATAAATTTTTTTGAGAATTAACATCAGAAATCACATGTTGTAAAGTATTAACTAGCTTGATGCGATTTGCAAGTAAAGGATTTAAGTTAATTTGTTTATCTGCCAATTTAAGAGACTCCTTACTAATATCTGTACCAACGCATGTCCATGATGGCTCTAAACTACATATCAACAAAGGATAAATACAGGATGAGCCTACACCAATATCTAAAATAACAACATTTTCTAGTGTACTGATATTCTTATTATAACAAGACGAATTATTTGAAGATAAATGAGTATTTGAAATACCAAATTCTGTTTTCAATGTCGAAAAATAAAAGCTGCGAGTAATTTTCACAACATCTTGTATCCATTGTACGTAAAGTGTTCGATTTGGAATTGTAGGACAAAGAAACGATGAATCCAAATCTAAATTGATTCTGAAAAATTTATGGGCAAGTGCTTTGCTCAATGCACAGTTAGCTTCGGGTCCCATTTCAAAATCGTAAATGACATCATCATTATCCAAAGTTTTCAGAAACTTTTTCATAAATTTGTATTCCGATGATAATAATAAAAAATCAGGGTTTATTAATAAATCGTTGTTTGTTAACATATTAAAAGCTGTTTCTTCTCTTTGCATTAAAAACAGATAATTTAAAAATCAACTAAAAAGTATATAGTCGTTGATCCGATATTTTAATTATAATTAAAAAAAACTAATTAAAAAGTATATCATATGATATGAGTAATTAAAAAGTATATCATATGATATACTTTTTAATTACTGTCTGGATATGTTATTGTAATTTATTTTGTAGTACAGAAGAAATAGGATAGAAATTGGCAGATTATGTAATTTCAAAAGAAAATAATATTCTAATAAATACCTAAATTTACTTTCTCTTTTTTTGAAATTCAAAAATATATATATAAGTATTACAATTTTTTAATTTAACTTAAAATGGGCATTCGGTTTTCAGTTACAACTGATTCGTTGGGTGACTCCTTTCAGAATTTTGATGGAATAGGTTTAAAAAGACCGGCTGACTTACCTTTCCCGACTTCACAGTCTCGCAAAAAACTTGTTCAGCTACTTTTAGCTAATCATCACAATTACAATGTATTATGTTCTGAAGATCGATCTAGCCAAAACATTTTATCTCATGTATTGGTTTCTTTATATTACTTAGGAGCAAGTCCTGATCAACTTTATTCATCATACGAAATGCTTGTTGAAAATTTAATTGAATGGGAAGAAGATTCTCCACAAGAAGTGACTTTGGAAGATTGGCACGATTTTATTGGAAAAAAAGAATACTCTAGAGGTTTTTTTGATTTCTATAAAGAAAAAATTCAGGACGATGATTCAGGAAATGATTGGAAAAAAACTGCTCATTATTTTTTAACAGAAGTTTTTGATAAAGGAAAAGGGAGTGAAGAAATATGTTTACTATCAGGAATTTTTGGAGGATCCATTAATGCACTTATTCATTTAGGGGTATGTCAATACAAATTACTGCTTACGTATAGTTATTCTAATAAGTTCTAGTATGCCGCTGAAATCGATAGTTGGGAACTAGCTTCGGAGGGTAAGCTAAAATTGTGATACACATATTTGTGACCAGTCTAACCATGGAGATAGCTTTAACTCTTGCATCAACTGAATACTGTACCTATGGAATTGATAAAATTTTACATAAACAAACTTTTCTTGATATGACTGTTGCAGAGGTTTTTTATAATCCATTAGAATTGCTGACTCATGTTCAGAAAGACAACCGATTTAATTCCATAGTATCAATACCCACTATAGATATTGGTATCCAAACTACGGTTGATACATATCAGGATATCATTATTGATTATACCAAATCTTTAAACATTACCGCGGATAATATAGATACTGTTTTGCAAGAATTATTACATATGACAGTACTTGTTTCATTCAAAAGTTATATTGACTATGATACTAAAAAAAACCATGCAAATCACATTTCATTGCTAGTTCAACTTTTGCCTGCCTTACATGCAATAATAGAAATTGGTACATTAGTGACAAATATTCACAACCACACTAAAAATCGTAACAAAATTCAAAGATTTATTGAAAAAAATCAGGTTGTTGTCTCCGAAAGTTGTTTCTTAACACTTGTAAAAAACTACTGGGTTTTTTTTATCGCAGTGTATATTACTGTTGGGCGACCTTCAATAGGCAATTTACCCATAGAAGTAACACTTAGTGAAATGAAAGATAAACAAACGGGGTTTCCTAACGAAGACGAAATCTGGGGGGAAATTATTGCATTGTTGCTAGAAGCAAAGCATCCTGAAAAAGATGAGAAGAAATATGATGGTACTGTTTTTATAATGGTTCGCTCCCTTTTATTTGCTAGTCGTTATTTATGCGGATTCAAATTATCTTACTTTTATGCCAAATTAGCCTGGATTATGGCTACTGGTAAGACGGAAAATATTCCTTAAGCTATCTTTCAATAATAGAAATGTTAGGAATTTAGTTGAAAAATTAATTTTTAATTGTAATTAGTTGTCTTATATATTTGAATTATCTGATTTTGGTTTTTTATTCCACTCATTTCGTACATGTGCGATAATATTTTCATATGACCAACCATTTACACAATTCGCTTCCATGTATTTAAGTATGTATTCCCGTTCAAAGTTTTCGTGAATGTATGGGGCAATATATAAGAAACACCACACAGTCATACAACCTATTGATGTGTTTGGAGCAGTTGAAGTAATAATACCTGTTAATCGTCGTGCATATTTAGTGCAGTCTTCTGATGATATGGCCATTCGGAAAGGATCAAATGGGGATGCAATTACCCCAGTTTCTTGAAAAGATGAATTAGAAGAAGATTCATTTTTTTCAGGAGAAATACCTTGTTGAACTAAATTACAGCTATATTTAATGCTTCCAGACTTCATTGAATTTAATGATAAAATCCCAGAAATAATATATGCATTGGTAACGGCATAGAAAGGATCAGAAAAATAAATAAAAGGGAATGGTGACTTTACGCCATGTAAAGACGATTTTGTAAATAAATTACTGATTTTAGGTATAGAAAAATTATCATTCGGTATGTCTTGAGACAAAATCAATTTTGAAGAAGTGCTTTCTAATGTATTTGCTTGTATATTACCACATGTTGTAGGAATATTGCGTTCGGATCTATCATCTACCACTTTAGAAGTACTTCTATTTGGTTTTTCTAAAAGTATGTCATTAGTGTCGATTTTTTGACCATCGGTACTTTTTTCTTTGGTAACAAAAGGCGAAAATTCAAACATTGGCCTCATAATTGATGGGATGTCATTTTGAAGTTGAATGAGATCATCCATGAGTTTTTGCCTAGCAAAAGTATATACCCTTGTTGAAAATATTTGAGACGAAAGAGTTGGATCATAGCCCAAACCTCTTAACGACATTATGCGATATAAAATATAAAGAATTTTACTGTACCAATAATGAGGTGCATAATTATTGGCTGTTTCTTTAAAACTATTGTCATTGCTTTTTAAACCTACAGCAGGCCCCCATTCATTAGGGTTCCAAAGAGGTAAAGAACGTAAAAGAAAAGCTGATTGTAGATCACAATGAATCATAACCCAAAAACAAGCTTGAACAATTATTGAATGAAATTCTATTTCCCTAGTACTAGTATCAATAGAAAAAGGAAATTCTTCTAAAAGCGTTTTTACACCAGAGATATGGCTCTTTAAATCATGGTTTGACTCTTTTGTTACCTCGTAGACAGTTATTAATGTAGCAGTGAGGATACACGTTTCTATATCTTTATCTTCCTTTTGAAGTTCAGAACAGAGAAGGTTATTTGCTTGGCTATAATACTTTTCTGAGTTGAAAAGGTTTTGGTTAGGGTATATGCGATTATATGCCTCTGCTCCAATAGCAGAAGCTGCTTTTAAAAGCATCGGACAAGAGAGAGCCAATGAAGGAACAATACACTGAAAAATAGGAATTGGTGTCATGAAATCGATATAAACCGCATGGTATTTAATATAGTATTTAACTGCAAGGTGAGTTAATGAATCTGATATAATATTTTCAGAGCGAGGGATAAAAAACATATCATTTTTATGCGAATATCGAGATTTCATTGGAAATGAATTAAATATTCCTTTTGTGGGTGTTGGAATATTATGAAAAGGTACCAATGGGAATTGGTATTTATTATAAAAAGATGTCGAAATTGAGTGTGAGAATGTACTTGGTGATTCTGTAATACCATGTGGATAAATCACAGAACTGATGACATTAGATGTAGAATTTTCACCGGCAAATTTTGATTGAACTGTTGAGATATTTTTACATGAAGAAACAGAGCTATGAAGGTCAGAAGAAATGAAACTAAATGTAAGTCAGTAAATTTAACAGTAATAGATCTGATACAACATACGATAATTTATTATGGGAATTAGAATCATTAGGCAAAGTAACAAAAGCGTATGAACTATTTAATTCGATATTTTCGCTTTCTGGTGTTATCGAGTACATTTTATCTCCCTGATAAACATTGCGTTTTTTTGAGCTGTCTTTTGATATAAAAAGCGCTGTTGTTTCTATTTTATTTGTTGAAATTTGATCTCGAGTAAGAGTAGTTAAATCTCTAGTGCTAATTTCTGTCTTTAATTCAGGATAACTACTAAGGCCTCCTTTATATTCTGCTGCAATTGCTCTTGATTCATCACAAATTGCAAAATGCTGATGAGGAAAAGGGACCAAAGTTTTTGGTGAAGTGACTTTTGTTTCCATAAAATTAAGTTTAATTCCTCGACGGCAATTTCGGTGAGATTTTAAGCAATTATTGCACATTGGTGTCCCTTCGTCACATTTTAGATGACGTTCACGGCATGTAAGGCACCCAGTTCTCACTCGACGTTTTTTTGGAACTGGCGGATCAGATTTGCTTGAATTTTTAGTTTTATTAGAACTCAAAATTGGTATTTTAATGAGGGAATTGGTATTATTTTCATTGCAACTTAATGATGGTAAGGAGGAAGAAGATGTTGATGATGGGTTTATCGGTGGGTTGGATGGTTCGGTCATTATAAGTACTTCGATTTTTTGTCAATTATTAAAATTGCATCTCTAAACTCTAATTAGGAATGAAAACTACACTTAATATTGAAACAACTAGAAGTTTTCAATTTAATGATAATTTATATATTGATTTGAAAAAAACAATGCTAGCGCAATAGACACGAAATTAGTCCCTGTATTTATGTAATATCAAAGACAGTTTCTTTTATATAAAAAAAAAAGGTAACGCAAATTGCTGCTAAGTAGCTGGCAAGTTAACAGATGAACTACTTCAACCACTAAATTGGTTATTACCAATGTTTTATAAAAAATAAAAGAATAAAACAAAAAATGAGAAAATAAGAAAATGAGAAAATAAGAAAATGAGAAAATGAGAAAATGAGAAAATAAAATAAAATAAAATAAAATAAAACAAAAAACGAATTGATATGTTTAAACTGCCTCAAGTAGCTGATTGCCTTAATAAAACTACATGCTGCTCGGTTAAATTTACTTCTTTCGGGTTTATAATTATGCGAAGCGCTTAACATGCCCATTACATTTTAGAACACATTACATTTGGTAATTTATTTATTACAAATTATTAGACAAGTAACATCATAAAATGAAACAAAATTTGATTATTCGAGATATTATATAAATGATAATGCATACTTAAGGTCTCGCGTTTAGCCTATATTGAATTCATTTGCCTGGCTTCTGAAATTATTTAAACTGCGTGCTTTAGATAAAAGTCGCTTTTTCCCGGCAGCCTCAGAATCTTGACCTGTGAAACTATTATATTCATCATGGTGTTTCCCTTGACTAAAGTTAGGCTTATTGTATTTAACTTTCTTTTTGTCACTTTTATTGACAGAATCTTTGACGGTTGATAATTTTCCGGGAGTTTCACGCAAACCAAAACTTTTAGCTAAGTGACCTAAATGGAGTCCTTTTAAATTAAAAATGCCTCTCTGGCTAGCCAAATGGGTTGCATATGCTCTAATATGGCTCGTAAATGCTCTTTTTGCTTTAGTCAACTCTAAATTATCTGCCAATATCCATCTTTCCACATTCAGGTGCCAAGTTGTTGCTTCAACTTCCCAATTTAATGTAGAATTATTCGTGTAACTTTCTTCTTCAGCAAAGGCTTTCCGTAATATTATGTCATATTTTTCATTTTGAATTCCTGAAGGATGATAAGGCTTAATTTCATTTAAATAAGCTTCCTCACTACCAGGAAGTAGAAATATAACAGATGTTCCTTCATGACCTGCTCGAGCAGTGCGGCCAACACGATGAATATGGTCTTCAGTTGCAAAAGGTGGATCATATTCTATAACGTCTGTGATGCGCGGCAGGTCCAAACCTCTAGAGGCAACGTCTGTACAAAATAAAATAAAAACTTTGCTATCATTATTTTTGTTGGCTTGAGATTTTCCAGCTTTTCCAAAAAACGAAGCTAAAGTAGAGGTACGAGTTGCCTGGTTTAAAGATCCATGTAATTTATGGATGACAGTGTTTTTACCGAGCCAAGGACTAGTCAAAACCGTGGATGATACTAAGCTTCTAGTGACTTCGTTTGGTTTGTCAGATTGATTAAATTCTTTTTTAGGGTCTACTCCATTTCTTGTAAAAACCGAAAAATGAAAATCAACTGAGTCTGAGCAAGAAAAAAAAACGATGACTCTGGATATCTTTTCTTCTTGTTTGATCACGGATTTCAAAATTCGTTTGCGCACAGTATTTCTTAATGTAGCTGCTAATGTAACTAGACGAAGTTTCGCGGGAACAATTATGCATCTTTGAATGAGTTGAGCTGGTGCAGTATAACTAGAAGAGTTATCTACTATCTCATTTATTTCATTTGCAGGGATCATTTCATGAGAATCTGTTGGTAGACTATTAACAGTAACCCATTCAGCATTTGTTAACGATGTTTCCCCAAGCTCCTTGACTTTTCCCTTTACTGTTGCAGAACACAAAATATTTACACGTTTTTTTGGTAGTAGAGGAAAGATGGTTTTAGAATTGGAAATATCAAACTGTTCATCCAAAGCTTTTAAAATTTTATCAATTGTTTCTTCAAATCCAAGCTCCATCAGCCGATCACATTCATCTAAAACAAGCCATCTCACAAAAGACAGATCAAGTGATTCAGTGGAATCAATGTGATCAGCAAGTCGTCCTGGTGTAGCAACTAAAATATTGACACCTTTTCGAATTCGTGCCTTTTCTGATTTTTTTTTTTCACCACCAGAAACTATCCCAGGAACAATCCAATAACAACCCTTGTGAAGCATTTCCAAAACATTGTAAATCTGGGCAGCAAGTTCTCTTGTTGGAGCAAGAATGATTCCAAAAATTCCAGATGATCTGCTAAGTTTACCATTGTAATTATTATCACTAATGCTCTGTCTTAGAAGTCTTTGGAAGATAGGTAGAGAGTATGCTAAAGTTTTACCAGAACCTGTTTGAGCTTGTACAAATAAATCATTATCAATACCATTCAACATACGTGGAATAACTGCTCTTTGAATTTTAGTGGGTATGGACAAACCCATCTTTTTTTGTAAAATATTGGTCAATGAGGTTTCTATGCCTAGACCTTCAAATGTTAAATCAGATCCTTTCAAAGGCGCATTAGATGGTTCATTTTTGATAACTTGTAGATTATCAGCAATATCATTATCAAAATCTTTTTCTATCTGGTGCAAATCATTTTTGTTAAATAATGAAGATACAAATGAGTTTCCATCTTCTCCTTCTCTTTTTTCTTTATAAACCTTTTTTATCATTTTTTTTTGAACTTCACCAGACAATTCAGATTCCAATTTCTTTTTTTTTCTGAACTGGGCCGCTAAACTAGTATCTCCTTTTTTGGTAAACTCAAGAGGCCTTTTACTCTTAACAATACCAATATTCTGTTTAAGCGCTGTAGAACTAATAGCGTGTTTTTTCCCAAGTGGAAGTTCGTTTGGATCATTGGTGTTTCTATTTCTAACAGTATCTATACCAAGCTCTTTATCCCTTTGATCACGAATTGCCTTACGTATTAGCTGGCGCTCATACTTAGAACCACCTTCGATAAGATATTGCTTTTTTAAAGACGTTCTAGACACAGGCTTAGGTGTCAAAGATTTATCAAATGACAAGTTAAGAATAAGTCCATCTTCATTAGCCATTTCAATAATAAAACTTTTTTGGAAGTTGCATGTCAATGAAAAAGTAAATCTTTTAAAATCTTTTGAGATTTAAAATTTATATTATTGATAAAAAATTTTAAAATAATTATGTAAGTGTCGCGGGGCGCCTCTGGTCCCGTGATCTAAATGGTTAGGGTTATGTGGGTCAGGTGGTAAGGTGGTAACATAACTAAGAACTGAGAAGTATCACCTCCTCCATCAGCACTACACTAAAAAGACTACTAAAGAGGAAACTGAGTCCATCTTAAGATCAAGGGGCTCATGGAATGAGCTCAGCTGTTGGAACCAGGAAATTATTCATATATGTAGATAATTGCCTTTAATCAACAACTTTTAATTTTAAATGAATTATAACTTAAAGTACTACTGACTCAACGACAGTAAGCTAATTCTAACTTATTAACTAATTCTAATCGATTAATTAATATATGCGTGCATAAATTATAATTATCAAAATAATACTAGATTTTTATGGTATACATCTTTAGTAGGACATAAATCGGTTCTCATAAAATTAGTTGAATATTTGCGTAAAAGAAATATTGACAACTATTTATTGTATGAAATTGTCACTGAATTTAATATCAAAAATAGAAAAATTAAAGCCACTACCAGGAGATGGATATTGGGTTGGAGTTTTCACAATTTTAGACCCCCAATCAGACTTTCTCAATGCCATTCTCGTTCTTTAAAAGCATTCAATCCTCCTCTTTCTGAAATTTCTTTCACGGTTAAACAAGATTCCAAGAGCAATATTTATTTATCACCACACAGTATCTCCAGTATTATTAATAAAATAATCTCGGAATCTTTTGATTTCCAAAACAATTCTGATAGTTCATGGAATACTTACCCCTTAAGCTATGGCTCAAGTACAATTGGATGCCTAATA
This sequence comes from Magnusiomyces paraingens, assembly GCF_902498895.1. Classification (NCBI taxonomy): domain Eukaryota; kingdom Fungi; phylum Ascomycota; class Dipodascomycetes; order Dipodascales; family Dipodascaceae; genus Magnusiomyces; species Magnusiomyces paraingens. Next base: position 62,682 of record NW_022474069.1, read on the forward strand.
ATAAAAGATAACATTTGGTCTCGTTCATATCGAAGAAAAAAAAAATTGAAAATTGAAAACGAAAATGAAGGCTTAAACTTTGAAAGAGGATCTGACCAAATGTCAATTTTTGATATTAAAATTACGAGGCGGGATTTTTATTTTGCAGTAACAGTTTGGTGGAAGTATGGAAAAGATTTTAAACTATTGCAAAGTCTCACGACTTTTTTACAAAAGAATATTGAAATACAGATTTCTAAGAATTTATAAAATCATTAATTATAAAGCTAACAACGCTTTATATGTTGACGAAAGAAGATAGAAATTTTATGGGAAATGACGAAAAGAGAAGACGCAAGAGCATTTAACCTCTTACACTAAATCAGCAACAGAATCAGACGATTGGAAATCTAAAGAAACAATCAATGAAGGAATAGAAAGAAAAGTATTGGAACAATTACAAGAATCATTGTCATGTCGACTCTTTTAAATTATTTAATTGGCTTACAAGAACGTTTAGGTTTTATCTATGCTTAGAGGGATTAAGAAGTACAATTACAGCGTTGATGAAGACAAGTGGAGATAATTTGGGAAGGTTTAGTCCTTGATCCCCTGTTCCTCGTAAGCTGACATCAGACCTTATTTTCGGGTTGTTGGAAATGCAAAGTTGAAGTTAAATTAAAAGTATATTGTGAAAACAAAAAGGTATATAGTAAGAACAAGAAGGATAATGCTGATGATGATGTTTCTATATTCTATAATTCTTGAATAAAAAGAAACAATCAAGTATCTTAGAAACAATCCTCAAGCGATAGTGTAAAGTTAAAAGAAATCATAAAGCCGCCATTCGAAAATCAAAAGTTGTTTGGTATTAGTATAAATAGGGGGATGAACAAAAATTTGACGGCGAGTTTGCAATACTCGTTTTACGAGCGTTTTTCCTTCAAGTATCAACTGACCGGACACGAGACTCCCAAGGATTAATGAAGAGCACACTAGTAAGACATACTCCAGCTGCGAGATAGTTAACTCTAAGCTACCTCTTTGTGAGCGTGTCTACTATTGTGACTCGTGTAGAATCTCTGTTGACAGAGACGTCAACGGAGTCAATAAATGTCTGGCTTTCTCTACCTAAATCACATTAAACACAGGGGTGCTTCCATACTCCTTTAAGAAAATTAATGCCATTTTAGAATTTGTACATTTTCTTGAACGGCTACATGCCTGAGCCGCATCATTTTGTAACCTTGTATGTCTATTAAATTTTTATTCAAAAATTTTTTTGAAAAAAATTTATGTCAGCATCCATCAGTTTAAAATACCTTTGGCTTAATCACGATTGAAAAATAACCCTGCTTTTTATATTTCTTTTAATATTTATTTAAATTTCGCAAATATACATAAGAATAAAATGGAAAGTGATGACGATAATTTATTTGTCTCTGGTTCAAAAGACGTAAAGATTAAAACTGAACCAGGAGCTGAACTTACATGGAAAAAACAAAAAGGAGAAAATATTTCTAATACTAATACCAATGAACTAAGGGATTTTAGAAAAATCGAAAAAGCTCATAGCGGTAACATGAGCTTATACAAGCAACCATGCTCTCCAAAAATTTCCAACAGTATTACAAAATCTACTAGTGAGACCTTAAATACACTTTATGAAGGCGACAGCGTGATTGCACTTGAAGCAACGCCAGAGCTTGTACTAAGTGATGAAAATGATGATGAAGTAGTACAAGAATATCCAGTTTACTATTCCACAGAATTTTTGAATAAACTTTATTTACTTCAATATCCTACGCGTTCTGCTGCTCGTCCATTAGTTGATGCTTTAGGTACAGGAATTCTTGACTCTCGAATAAAACCAAATTCTAATGCAGTTGAGGTTGATATACCTGTTGATGGAACCCAGTTTTATGATAAAGAAAAAGGTGACAATTGGGGTGGATTGGATAAGCAAACATTTGGCGGAATTGCAAAACCTGTTAATGGATATATGATTGGTGTTTTTAAAAATAATGAACTTCATCTTAACCCTGTTCACGCGACTGCTCAACTTAGACCACAGTTTCAATATATTTCACAGCCTCCAAAGCCTATTGGTGAGATAAGTGGTATTTCGATTATAGACCAAGAGAAGAATCACGAGAAAGAGAAAGAGAAAATTAAAGGTCCGAAAGCTGTTCAACTTACTGCCAAAATTGTAGGAGATAACGCTCCTAGTTTTAGCGGTGCCTTGACTGCCAGAAAAAAGATGGAGGATGAGTCTTTTGTAGGGATGGACTGGTATGATAGAGATTCAAGAGAATTAATTTCTGTTTCCGATAAGCTTGTCGCTAGTACTAAGGCATCTCTAATATCATTAACGACACAAGAGGAATATATTCAAAAGATAAGTTCACCCCATTCAAATGAAATTAAAACTTCTCAAGAAAGTTTATCAAAAAGCAATGCATCAGTTCCTTTAGGGCCTAATAAATCCAGAACTACATTGAAAATTGCAAAATCTACAGCCAAACCCAAACAATTATTGAAGAATTCATCATCTAATATAAAACCTTCAAAAAAAGGCAAAGAAAAAGAAAAATAATAATATTAAGTTCTTTACTAAAAATGGTAATAAATTTTGTTGGGACTTTATGTATGTAAATTTAATAACTTTACAATTATAAAAATAGTTAAGTTACACACAATGTGTTTTTCTCAAGCATGTTTTATTGATTCTAAGTTAAAAAATTTAACAGAAAGAATGTGGGAAAGTAATGATATCTATTATGAAATCAGAACTGATTTTAGTTTTGTCAAGAAAAAAACCGAATTAGATGTCAACACTAATCTTGTTAAACCTTGTTAAAGTAAAGTTATAATTTGCTGTATTTCCATCTTAATACTCCTATTATCTGTTTTCAAGTGCTCAAAAAATAATTTGTCACACTATTACCTACAGTTACAGTTTATTATAATAAACTTATATATATTGAGCTCATACAAAATACAACAGGTAAGATAATTAATTATATTCATTTTTTCACATTGTTTGTTTTTATTCAAAAGTTATTTTTCACATGATCTAAACATATATTTTAATTAGTTCTTCACTTACACCACTCGTGGTTAAAACACCAATATCAGTTATCAGTGCAGTTACATATTGATGTGGGGTGAAGTCTGTTGTAGGTAAAGTTTCTAACTCTTTATTTTTTGTTTCGGTTGTGAATTCCAATGGATAATCGGTTGCAATATCGCTTGGAGAAACCGGATATAAGCGAACAAACTTATGACTTTCTGCGACAACATAGAAAGGAACCTTGGTATCTTTAGCTAGTACACCGATCTGGTATGTGCCAGAGGCATTGATGACACCACCACTTTCTGCTACACCTTCTGCACCAACAAATATCTTATCTACTTTTTGAATCACATAACCAACAGTTACATCTGCAATTAAACAAACAGGGATATTATTTTTGCGAAGAATCTCGGCCGTCTTAAAGCCATTTTCTGTTACTCGTGACTCAGTCACGTAAACACGGAAGCGAATTAATTTTGAAGCTGCTAAAAGTAACAATGAAATAACGGCTCGGGAATGGGCATGAACTAAAATAACATCGTCATCTCTTATAAATGGAAGTCCATTAGATGCGATAGTTTTTCTTGCATCTTTAGCTCTTTGTGCAAAAAGTCGACCATTTTTCATCAAATGGTCCTTACATGCCTCCCAATCACCCATGTCATTAATATTTCTTAATACAAACCGAGTGAAAAGATCGCATCCAGCAGTTAAGCTGACAGAATTCTTAACATCTTTTTTTAATTTTGAGGTAGCATCAGCCAGCACCTTAATCAGCTCAGAGGAAGTCGAGGCTAATTTGTTAGATATTTAAAAAAATATATATAATCAAGCATATAAATGAATCCACTTACTTTGCGTAACACTTAATAGAACAACCAAACTTTCAATAGCAGCAACTGGCATTGTTATTTCTGAATCATCTTCTAGAACTTTTAAATAAGTAGCTTTAATATCAAATGTGCCATCATCGGCATAAATCGGTACAACAGCTAATGGTAACTGTACAGCTGATAAATGGATTATTAATAAGAAATGTTTCTTTAATTCTTGATTTCAAAGTTAATACTCACATCCATTTTTGATTTCTTTCGACATAGCAGAATGTATAGTTTCGATTATCAAAAACCTAAGCTTATGATTAAGAAAAACTTTTTTCGGTGGTCAACACTTAGTGTTAACGAAATTTTTCCACAGAAAAAAAAATGTTTCTTGACACCAACTCACTTATTATATGACTACTCTTTATGGAAGTTATTTTATATTTGTATATGATTTAAAAAACTTTTGCCTCTCCCCCTTATTTTCAAAGTTTTAAATACCCTAGAAAGAAAAAAAAAAGAAACACCGAGGAAGTAACAAGTGAAAAAGAGAAATGAAACAATTGGGAGATAACTCCTAAAAATAGTATCAAATCATCGAGTTCTCTAAAAATTACTATACAAATCTCACTAAACACCTTCTCACGTCTACAGTACTACAGATTCCATTTTTATAAATTTGTTACAGTTGAAAATTTTGACCACAATATCGTTCTAAACCTGAAAAAATCCTAATGGTAATTGACTGTATCCTGTCTTGAGTTTCTGATAGTTGATAAAAAATTCCTTAGGAAAAAAAAGGAAAGTAGGAGGTGATGTAAGTCGATTCTGCTAGTTTTAATAATTTAATTGATTACATTGATTCTTAATTGTGACTTCATAGACAGTTGTTTGTGTGAATTTTGAAGGGGTTTATGAGTTTACATTTGACTTTTAGCATCGGATCTTCCATTTTGATATTTAATATAATGGTAATATGTTTGCGTCTTTGTGAAGAATGTAGACCAGGATGTTGAAAAGAGTTGAGCATGTATTTGTTGTGATTTGTTGCCCATCTTTTTAACGAATGTCAAGCTATGTCACCGGGCCCTAACTCATGAGCTAGCACAATAGGTGTTATGGGGGTGCCTCTGGGTTCAAGGAGCTAAGTGGTTAGGGTTATATGACCTGAAACTAAGAAGGATCACCACCATCATCAGAGATTACTAAAGAGAAAGCTAAGTCCCATCTTAAGCGCGCTTATAAAAATTTATTGAGAAAAAAATTACATTGAAAGGAAATAAAACTACAGCTGGCATATTCATAATAACAGCTAGTGCTACAAAACGGTTAATGTTTGTAATGGGGTTTTTGTATTAGAGTAGAGTTAAAGTAAGCAGTAATTTGACTTGTAATTAAATAAAAACATGAAAGGGCCATATGCATCTTATAAGCAATTATAAGCAATTTTACAGGTAACCATGATTAGCCTTTTTTAATAGAACTTCATTTTTTGATGACAACCATCCCTATTTTTTCAATATAAAATTTATTGCTCAGATATATAAAAAGTTACAATGAGCTTTCCTCTACTAATGAGAAAGCCATGGGCTTATTTAAATGCTTTCAATTTAATAAAGTCATTTCAAAAACAACATCATGGTAACATACCTTTTTTATGTTTTAATTCGAATTACAGTACAAAATCTTCAACCATTTATGATCATTATAAGCTCAGAAATATTGGAATCATAGCTCATATTGATGCAGGAAAAACAACTACTACAGAAAGAATGCTTTACTACTCAGGCTTAACCGATCGAATTGGTGACGTTGATCAGGGAGATACAGTAATGGATTATTTACCAGCTGAACGTGATCGTGGAATTACAATTACATCGGCTGCTATTACTTTTCATTGGAGAGATCATAAAATTAATTTGATTGATACACCAGGCCATGCCGATTTTACTTTTGAGGTCATTAGGTCTCTCCGTGTTTTAGATGGTGCTGTTACTATTCTAGACGGTGTAGCTGGTGTTGAAGCACAAACTGAAAAAGTTTGGAAGCAAGCTTCAGAAATGGAAATCCCTAGAATTGTATATGTCAACAAGATGGATCGTGAAAGTGCAGGTTTTGGTCGTACAGTAAAAGAAATTGTGTCGAAATTAAATACTCAGGTTGCAATTATAAATTTTCCTTTTTTTGAAAATGGAAAAGTCAACTCCGAAGGCAAGTTTCAAGGAATTGTTGATGTTATTGAGAAAAAGATAATTAAATGGTCTGAGGGGTCAGATGGTAAAAACATTCAAGTTTTAGACATCACAGAATACAATGAAGTTGCTTTAGAATGTGAAAAAGCACGAACCGCCTTAATAGAAACACTCACTGAGCTAGATGACAATTTAGTTGAACATTATCTTGAAATTGGAAGCTATATGGATGTCTCACCAAATGAAATAAAAAAGGCTTTAAGAAAGGCTTGCTTAAACAAAAAAATTGTTCCGGTATTATGTGGTGCTAGTTTTAAAAATATAGGTGTTCAACCTTTGTTAGAGGCTGTTATTGATTATCTACCATCTCCCATTGAAAGACCTCCTCCTAAAGCAATTACTTTAAATCAAAATAAAAATGCCAAAAAAACAGCTACTCCTTATGAAACACAAATTACCATAGATCCAAGCAACAAAAATCTTACATCAGCTCTTGCTTTTAAAGTTGTTCATGATAATAAGAAAGGAATGATGGTTTACGTCAGAGTTTACTCCGGAACATTACACCATAATAGTATTGTTCTTAATTCAACTACCGGCAAACGCGAGCGCATAATGAAACTTTATCAAATGCATGCAAATCTACCAATTGAAACTACCTCTATTGAAGCAGGCAATATAGGCGTAATTGTTGGTACAAAAGAAATTAGAACGGGTGATACCATTGTTGCCCATGGCTTGAAAAGAGACGGTGTTAAGTCATTATCTAAAGCCGAATCACATCTTCAACTTCATCCAATCAAGATACCTCCTCCTGTTTTTTTCTCTAGTATAGACCCTTTAACTTTGGCTGACACTAAAAATATGGAAGAGGCTCTTGTAGTTTTACTTACAGAAGATCCAAGCCTTCATGTTATGTATGACGAGGATTCTGGTCAAACAATGTTATCTGGAATGGGTGAGCTTCATTTAGAAATTGCCAAAGATAGACTTGTCAAAGATTTAAAAGCTAAAGTCGAGGTAGGAAAAATTATGGTTTCATATAAAGAAACTATAATTGATTCAACCAAAACTTGTACACAATTGGCGACATTGTCTACTCAAACTGATGAAACTGGACCATCAACTGCTACTGTATCACTGTTAGTTGAACCGGCTGATTCAGATATTTCATTAGGTGCTGAGATCATATCCCGAGATAACATCTATGTTTCATACCCTGAGCACTTGCCTGAGAATTTTTTAATACCTTCAAAGGACATCTTAAGATCAGTAAATCGTGGAATTGTTCCGGGAATTGCTAAAGGAGGGTTAAAATCACATTTGCCACTTCACTCTCTACATGTTAAAGTTTCAAATATTTCTATCCCTCCTGATATAACAAACCCATCAGCAATATCTTTGGCTACAAGATTAGCCATTGAAGAAGCTTTACAATCTATCAAAGTTGAATCATATTGTATACTAGAACCAATTATGGATGTTAAAGTTATGGTAGCTGAAGAAGATGTGGGAACAGTCGTTAATGACTTATCTAGTAATCGCCGCGGCTCAATAATTTCTTTAAAAGACAGCGAAGACTTCTTTCAGGAAAATACAAATGATATTAACTATAGAGATTTGGCAAATTCTATATATACACCTCCGGACTTTACTATGTATATGTCAAAGCATGGCGATAGAGCCAGATCATCTCAAAGTATAATAAAGGCACAAGTTCCATTAGAACAAATGATTGGATATCTTAATTACCTTAGGAGTCTTACAAAAGGAAGAGGCACTTTTACTATGGATTTCCACTCTTATCAAAAAGCACCCACGACTGTTGATTTTAATAGGTAGAGACTAAATGGACATATTTTATGGTATATTTAAATTGAATTTTTTACGTAATATGTAATAAACTTCTATTATATATATAACTGTTATTCCATTTAAAGAATTTAGTCTAAAGCTAAACCTGAGAGCTTAGGTTTCATTTCTGGAGGAAGCTCTTTGTGAGTTCTGTAATAATCTAGTAATTCTTTATTAGACTGATCAACGACCTCCTTCTCACGTTCCGGAGATAACTGTTTTCCACCAGTTCTTAAAGCTTCTCCAACAACTTTCTTCCTATGAAGCCATGATTGAGCTGGAATGGGTTTTTCTTGCATAAGATAAAAATCAGAAGTGCATGAAAATCTTTTCCACGTAAAATTTTCTTCTGGATTGCACCCACAATTCCTTTTTTTGTGAATTTCGGGATCCGTAGGGCAACTGACAAATGGCATGTGTTTATATCCAATGTCATCAAAATGATGAATTTGTGATTTATTCAAAAATAAAGCAGCAGCAATAGAATGAACAGGTGCATCACCCCATCTTTCATAAAAAAATCCACCTGAATTATCTAGATATTCGAAATATTTTCGGTAAGCCTCACTGCGCCAAAAGTCCATGTCACCAATCTCGAAATTTGACCAAAAATGACAATAATTGTAATTTTCACCAAAATCCCAAGAGACAAACTCAAGCATGTTATTTTTAGCCAAGTACTCAGGATGTTTACCGATAAATTCGCGTGTTGTATTCCATAACGTTTTAATAGTAGCAGGATATTCATGTAAAGATGTTGTAAAACCATAAGCATATTTATTATCAGTCATAAACTGAAAAACGTCGTAAGGAATATCACAATAAAATGTGACATCAGGCTCAATACGCCAATAGTATTTAAATTGATCTAAAATAGGATGTCTCCAAAAAAACCCAGATTCATATCGACACATGTGCCGATATGATTCTGAACCTCCATATAAAACTCCTTGATCTTGCATTTGTTCCCATGACGTTTTTGCCTTGTTCAAATCAATCGATGAAGGAATACTCCAATGCTCTTTAGGAATTTTTCCATAGTGAGTTTTTCCAGAAACAAAATTTGTCGTAACTTCGATAAACTCAGGTGTGAAGTCCTCATCATTTAAAAAAACCCAATCGTAATGAAACTGATGATTAAATCTATCTTCAATCAAACGAATTGAATTGACCAAGTTGTACAAGTCTCTGTTTCTGGCCAAACTAATAAATGTAGCATTTGCTTTTACGTAAGATATTTTTTTCTGTTGTTCGGCAACATCATTCTCTAATTGAAGATTGGGCCGCTGTTTTTCTAACTGCTCGACATGTTTATCGTTGTTTCCCGGTATTCTATTAACTTGAGTGTACTGAAAAAAAAAAATTAGTATTGCTGCTGCTGCGATATATCGCAAAAGCTTAGAGCTAATTTTTGGCATTAGTTAAAATAATAGTAATTTGGATAGCTTTCGTAAAGTAAAAACAGCAAGCATAATGTGTTTACATTTATCCTATTCAATTATAATTGAATAAGCCCATGCAAATGGAAAGGACATGTGTACTTGTTAAGCATTGTAATAACCATGTAATATTATTATGAAATGTCAATATTACATAGTTAAGAACATTAATGTTCTTCAAACAATAGCCCATTTTTTTTAGAAATTGCATATTACATAATGTATTTATTCCTATTGACTTATAAGTCAACTAATTAGTCATTGTGTACACACACATGAAATCAATGACGATTTCGTGGTTAGGGTTTAATTACTATGGGTCAACTCATAAAATTATATAAAACTACTTTTGTTGATTCTTCTTTACATTCCACAAAAAAAAAAAATAGTTTCTGACTGAAAGATGACTAATCTTTCCCCATTCTTTTTTTCACTTCTTTTCAGCCTATATTAATTCTTCTTTACATTCCACAAAAAAAAATAGTTTCTGACTGAAAGATGACTAATCTTTCCACAATTTTTTTTTCACTTCTTTTCAACCTATAAACTGTACATTTTTTATGGTAACCCCCAAAAAATTCATGGAAACAGAGCCTAGATGTGAACGTAGCGAGCCACCATTTTTTGAAAAAAAATGTCAACACCAACAATACAAACATCATTCGAATAACAGTTACGAATAGCAGTAGCACAGTTAAATACTTAATTGCAAATTATATAGTAGCACGGGTAATCGACTTATATAATAATTTTCACTATAAAATCTCTTGTTACAACCCTAACCACGGAATTTTCAATCGATTTTACAGTACGCGTACGGTAGCTGTGATTAATTGGGGTTTTATTAAAAATCATAGAGCCATCAAATTAAATAGAAAAACAAAAAGTACAAACATCATTTAAATATTAGCATAGTGCGAGTTACGTTAACCATAGAAAACCGAAAAGTGACTCTATTCTTCAAAAGTACGGAACTACCGCTCACTGCTTATGGCCCTTTTCCAAGTATCTTAAAACTTCCAGTATCGGTATGCCATCTAATTGAACATTTATTTGACCCAGGATGAGCTTCTCGGCCATGTGATCGCCAAAGTGGACATTGGACTTTTGGAATACTGTGTATTCTAGTACAATGCTTTTTAAACTTCAGTTTTCTTCTAAACCAAACTTGCTCCATTCACAAGTGGGTTCTAAGAATTCGATTAATATAACTTAGTCCGTGATTGGCATCAGACTTTTGGATACGTTGCGTATAAAGGTGGAGCTCCGAGTGAAGAAAATTTCGATCGCAATGGCTACATTTATACCACCAACATTTCAAATTTTCGATTGGGCGACCATTAAAGTCCAATGTTTTAGAGCGAGGTAGACTTTCTACTTTTACACGAGCCAAGTCTTGGAGGTTACACTTCCATTGCTTGAGACAGGATTTCGGACTAAGATTGATTGTACAGAAGATATTTTATTGGATCTTTGATTAGGATGTTGATATTCAATATTGCATCTCCAACAGCCCAAAAATAAGCTCTGATGCCAGCTTACGAGGAACAGAAGGCTTTTGACTACTGTATTATAAAATAACAAAACCAATTAGTTTTTGTACCTTATGATACTAGTTGTGAAGGTCTGTGAACATGACGTGATGTTGCGTCTGTTATCTTTGTTCTTGGTTTGTTCGACAACGTATTTGGCGACAAAGACCCCCAAAGACCTTCGCATTATTCGACATAGTTCGAAAGAAACAAATAGACACAAAGTTGTAATGTAACAGAGCTGAAAAATCTTTTTTGTTACTTGTAACACTTTTTTACAAGAGCTTAATTATTAAATTAATTATTATTCTTGAATAAAATAGTTAAACTATTTTCTAGAAAAATTAATTTAAACTATATTAATATAACAATAAAATATTTCAACATACATAATAACAAAATTTATAGGCATCTTTATATATTACCAAAATTAATACATTGATTTCTTATTTCAAATTCAATCATAATTAATGAGTAAGGGTCCTTAAATATATGTTGATAGTTTAAAGACATTTCATTTGACTTTTTGTTTTTAAATTATAGAAATTTCCATTAAATACTCTGAACTATGATATATCCTTGTCTAACCTAAATATTGTTATGAATTCTAATTCAGCACCATTAAAGATGAGTCCTAAAGCTACTCTTAAAAGTAAAGAAATAGGCTTGGGAAAAAATATTGAGGATATCAAAAATCCAAAAGAATCACAACAGTTTCAAGATTTAAACGTTTTAAACAGGCAAAAAATGCAAAAAATGCAAAAATTGACTTCTACTTCAGATGCTATAAGCAAAAACAACTTATTTGACAAAATCACTACAATGAACAAAAATAAGTTTGACCTCTCTAGTGACATCAATAACCCAATAATATACACCGGCATCAATCTGATAAAAAATAACAGTGTTAAAAGCGACCGAAATCATTTAAAATGGAGCGAAATAAGAACAACAGAAGAAATCATAACATTTCAAGAACCTTCACAAGAACTATTTTCTCGTGCAATTGCAGCTTTGCTTGAGTCAAGAAAAATAAAAGTCAACAAGGATGCTTTTAACTGCATTGTTTCAATAGCTGAAGATTGTATGTATTTTTGATTTTTTTTTTTTAAAATCTGACCTTTTGATTGAATAGACTTATGCGCTTTAATGAAAGAGTTGCGAAAAGCTAGTATGATTCAGAGAAGAGTTTCACCAGGTATAAGTGATGTAATGCTTTTATTACATCTTTCAGGTTTACATTTGAGTGTTCTAGAGACAGAGGTTCAAGACGAAAAAAACAATCCTACTATTTTACCGGATGCTTGGACGGGGATAGAACTTACTATGCTTCAACACTCAGAGCGCGATTCTTCGAAGTCATTTATTGAATCTAAAAAGACCAGCATTAAAAAGCTATTACCAAGCACTTATAACAGAGGATTTCATATACCTTCTTGGATGCCACCATTTCCCCCAGAACATACTTTTCGAAATACTCCTTATCATCCAAATAGAGTATCAAACCCTAGAGTTCTTCGTGAAATGATAGTGCAAGAAGGCCAACTTGCTGAACAAGCACTAAGAAGACTTACAGGTGTAATTAAGATGAATGATAATGAGATCCTACTAGATGATCAAGACGATTATAATGTTGATCACTGGAATAATGATAATAACTCTACAGGTTTAGACAAAGTCCAAAATCTTAAACCCCAGTTAGAACCACATGAGTCCCTGCAATCTTTTCATGCTTTCAATGACTTAAAAAATAATGGAACTGATAATTTTTGTTTAAAACCAACTATATCTTTAAAATTATCACTTTCAACAAATGTTCTTCTAAAAAACGTTACGTCTCAGTCAGAAAATATTCAATCATCCGAAAATAATAGTAAAGTTAGCACTTTTGGTTTAAAAAATTCACCCTCAAATTCTTTTGACATAATAAGTTTTACTAAAGCAGAAAATAAACCGCGAGAGAAAAGGCATTTACGTGATTTAAATATCACAAAACATCAGGAAAAAAGAAGGAAAATGATACAGTGGCATAAGAGTCTATTGAAAAATAATATTAAATCGCTCTCTCAAATAGAAAGCGATAGCGAAGATTTGAATCAAACAGGAACAGGCCCATCACCTACTATTGTTGACAAAGAGTATAATACTGCACTTTTACGAATTTCACGATCAAAAGATAGTGTTGAGGGTAATTATATATCAGACATTGCTGATACTGGTATTGTAAATTGGGAAAGAAATAGGTGCAGCTAATGGTTTTAAATTGACATTTGGTTCTTATGCTGGATCTAATTTAAAGATTATTGCTGCTTATCTTTTTAGAAAGGTGGAGGGTAGGTCTTATTTATGTAGAGACTAATTACATAATTATCATCATAAAACCCTAACCTCATTGATGCAAATAAATATGGCAAACTTAAACCTAGGTTTATTTATTTAGAAGAAAATTAAGAATTATAACATACAGTAAAAAAAACAGTAAAACAAAAACTTTCTATCGTGATTGAAATCATTTTTTGGAATAATTAATACTGTTAATAAATATTAACTAATATTTAATTTGTTGATTAAATTTCATTTTTGGTTTCTCTTTTTTCGGATCGAAGTTATAACTCTTATTTTTTTGGTACTTTTTTTAAACCGGGTTTTCATGATTTTTACGTTACTATTTTATAATCCCAAGTTTGAAAAATTACCGATTTTGGCTAATAATAGGTTTTTTTAGTATCCATTTTGATTATTGGCCATAACAAGAAAAGGGTAAAACTGTTGCTTTTAAGTAAATTGACATTATAAATACTAATAGTATAGAAGAGTTTCAATACATATTAAATATTATTAATACAGCAGCAAGGGACGAAAATAAAAGGTCTTTCATAAGCAACCCAATGGAACCTGTAACATCAACTCAGGTAAAACTTCCATCAACTACTATTTTTCCTGTCGTTATAACGGCTCTGCTTAATTCTGTTGGTGATGAGGTCACAAAACATAGCCCTATTCTTAGATTTAAATATTGGAATTTTGTTGAAGAACTAAGTGACACCGATGACGGAGAGGAACCTAAACGTGTCGAAAAAGAATTTTATTCTACATTTGAGGTTCCTATAGATGGTGAACTTTCAGAATGGAATGTTACTATTGGACAGGAGATAGAAAATTCTTCGTAAGTACCTTATTTTTTTAAATTAATAAAAAACAAAACTAACTTGTGTTAGATATCCCATTGCACGGATTCGTGAACCATGTACACATTCAATACAATTCAGCGGACTTTGTGGAATTTGTGGAAAGTCGTTAGATAAAGAAAAAGATTATGCTGAGTTCAATAATGTGGATCGATCTTTTTTTAATATGTCCCATGACACCTCTGGTCTTACAGTATCGTACGATGAAGCTCAAATAATTGAAAAAAAGTCATCAAGTCAATTGATTCAGCGTAAAAAGTTAATATTAGTAGTTGATTTGGATCAAACCGTCATTCAAGCTGCAATAGATCCCAGAATTGGAATAGTGAAAAACAACCCACTAGACGCAAATTATCAACTTATAAAAGATGTTGAATCATTTGAACTTCAGGAAGAATTTACTGTCCAAGGAACTGAAAATATTCCAAGTAGGCGAAATACGACTACAGCAATGTATTATGTTAAAGTTAGGCCTGGCCTTGACCTTTTTTTACAGCATATGCATCAACTATATGAAATGCACGTCTACACAATGGCAACGAGGTCCTATGCCGTTGCTATTGCTAAAATTATAGACCCTCAAGGCATATATTTTGCTGATCGAATTTTATCCCGTGATGAAAGTGGAAGCATGTATCAGAAATCTCTCAAGCGTCTTTTCCCTGTTTCTACCGCCATGGTGGCTATTATTGATGATAGAGGTGATGTTTGGGAGTGGAGTCCAAATCTCATTAAAGTTGTTCCATATAATTTTTTTCGCACCGGTGACATAAATGCACCACTTCCAATTTCTCAACAAGGAAACTATATTCAAGATACTATTTTGGAATTGGATGAAACATTTGATTCAAGCATTTTAGTCACAGACTCAGAGAACCCTTCTGAAATCCAGATTTTAGAAAAAAACCAAATTCAGGACTTCAAATCAGAAACTGATACTTATTTGAAAAATCCTTCTCTCTCTGATAAAGTTCTTGTTGCCGAACCTTCAGAAGAAGATGGTGATCTTCTTGTAATTAAAGAGGAACCAAAATTGAACAATGATTTATTTTTAAATAAAAAAAATGATAGTGAAGGTTTGATGAATTCGGAAAACAATCCTTTCTCAAATAAAAAGGCAAATTCTTCATCAAACGGAAAAAATGCATATTCTCAGGAGGAGGTTGCGATTAAGGCCGCAAATAACTTGGATAAAGACCTAATTACGAATGGTAATATAATTAATGAAAATGGAAATGAAAATCATGATAACGACGAAAACACACCTAACAGCGACCCTACCAGCATAATAGGATACTTATTACAAGACAATGACAATGAACTTTTCAATATTGAAAATGCATTAAAGAAACTTCATTCTAGGTTTTACGAGGATTTTGATAAAATTTCGGTTAAAAAGGGAGGCTCTCAAAATATTCGAGAAGAGGATCTACCTGATGTTGGAAACATTCTTCCTAAAATGAAACAAGCTGTTTTTGATGATTGTGTGATACTTTTTTCAGGCTATATAGATCATGGCACACCATTTAATAATGCTGACATTGTTCAATGGGTTCGCAGCTTTGGAGCCATTGTTGTTGCTGAAATGATTGGTTCAGTTACACATGTTGTTTCGAAATCAAACAGAACTGCGAAAGCTCGCAAGGCTTTTAAGAATCCTAAAATTAAAGTTGTTACTATTGACTGGATTTACAAATGCATTGCATCTTGGGAACACGTTTCTGAAGATAACTATATTCTTAAACCTTCTCTTCGTGATAATATTGAAATAGAAGAAGAAAGCCCTCAAAATCTAGAAAATATAAACGATATGGAAGATGTTGATACTGAAGCTTTTGTTATATCCTTAAATTCTGGTAAGATTGATTGGGATGAAATGAATGAAGAGATAAGGGAGTTTGTTGAAACTTCTGATGAAGAGGATAATGCAGAAGATAACGACAAGGATAATACTGATACTAATCATAAAAATAAGGATTTAAGTGTATCCGGAAAAATGCCTGTTAAATCAATAGAAGATTCTTTTTCAAACCAGCCAGCCATAAAAAATGAAAAAGAAAATGAAAAAAGCAAAGTTGACGAAAAGATTAACTATAAGGGTCCAAATGAACATAATGAAGATGACGACAATAATGCTGATGATAATGATGACAGTGATGATGATAGTGATGATGACAGTGATGATGATAGTGATGATGGTAGTGATGAGGATGGTGATGAGGATGGTGATGATGAGGATGAGGATGAGGATGAGGATGAGGATGAGGATGAGGATGAGGATGAGGATGACAATGATGAAGATGAAGATGAAGATGAAAATGGAGATGACTATAACAATGACAATGACAATGACAATGCCAGTGTCAAGAATGGTAATGGCAAATACAACAATAATAATAGCGATATTTATAAAGACTATGGTGATAACTACGATCATGAAAACATACACCCTAAAAAACGTCAGAAATTGGTTGATACAGGCGAGGAAAGTGATGACTACGATGCCATTGCAGCGGAATTAGAACTTGATCTCTTATGAAATAATTTAGATTTATAATATTTGTTCCCTAAAGAAAAATTAAATTATTATATCGTTATTATAATTATTAATTATTAATAATTATTAAAGAATTTTTGAAGCAAAAATAATTGTGTTAGAAATAGTATAATAAAGAAAAATGACTAGCATTTAATTAGTATTTTTTGGATAGATACTGTAATTAAAGTATTTTCAGGATCTTTTAAGGTTGAAGGCTAGGATTTCCTGAACATAAGCTTTAGGTTTAAGATATTGAATAATTTATGTTTACCAATTGTTTGTTTGTTTGTTTTTATTCAAGGGTTATAGAATTATATAACATCAGTATCCGCGCTATCCTTCTTGTCTATACTATATATCTTTTCATTTTAATAATAAAAATTTAATTTTGGCTTCAACATTGCATCTTCAACAGCCCGAAAATAAGTCCTGGTACCAGCTTACGAGGAACAGGGGGTTAAAAATAACCAAACCTTCCCAACTTATCTCCACTTGTCTTCATCAACGCTGTAATTGTATTTCTTAATCCCTCCAAGCAGAGATAAAGCTTACAATTTCTTGTAAGCCAGTTAAACTGTTTAAGAGAGTCGACATGTCCATCTCTGGAGATATCCGTTTCAATCCTTTTCTTTCCTCTTCAAGCAAAGGACACTCAACCAAAATGTGATGAACTGTTTCCAGCTCTCCACATTTGCAGTTGTAACTATCCTTTTCAATTCCAAACTTTTTAAACCATGCGCTAAAGTTACCATTGTTTTTTTTTTTGTTAACCATAACATTATTATAATTAAACAATTTAATTATGTTTAATGTGGCCTAGAATCAAACTAAAATAATAACATAATTATATCATATGATAACAAACTTATTTATTACGTAAACTTAGACATATTTATTTCTGAAGAAATACCGTATAATATATATACCATTATAATTATAATTCAAGTAATTTCTTTACTTTGGGTGAAAGGCTTTTCACTTAAATTCTAACAATATTATTGAAGTCCTAAACTAAACTAAACTAATCTAAACTTTAGAGTAAAAATTTAGCCAAAGATAATCTTTACGACAATCCAAAAATCAATATTTTTTATTTGAACATAAAATTAAGAAATGAAAGAAAATCTTGAGAAACTTGTTACTAGTTGGATGAGCTTGGACATAGTAAGTGTTTTTATAAAAAATCTAGAATAAATACATCAACTTACCTTAAGAATGATTTAGAATAACTCAACACGCAATGAGATACAGAAATTAGTAAATGAAAACAATACCCATGAACTTGAAAAAAGACTTAAAAACAGAATACAATTTGGTACTGCGGGACTGAGAGCGCCTATGCAGGCTGGATTTAGTGGTATGAACGAAGTTACGGTTTTGCAAGCATCACAAGGACTCGCAGTGTACGTTTTAAAGTCTGTTAAGGACGCAATTTCACGCGGTGTAGTAATTGGGCATGATCATCGACACAATTCAAAAAGGTTTGCTGAAATTGCAGCGATGTGCTTTAGCCACCTAAACTTTAAAGTTTTTTTATATGATGGCCTTGTCCATACTCCTTTGGTTCCGTTTGGTGTAATTGAACTAGATGCAGCACTGGGAATAATGATTACGGCAAGCCACAACCCAGCTCAGGATAATGGATACAAAGTTTATTGGGAAAATGGTTGTCAAATTATTCCTCCCTTAGATCTTGAAATTTCTCAGGAAATCGAGAATAATTTAACTCCCTGGACATGGGATACTTCTTTAGTAACAACTGACCCCAAGATGACTGAAATAATTTTGGAGAAATATTTCAGTAAAATTAAAAGCACCCTTATAGACGAACATATATTTGAGCTTACTAAAAATGTTTCTGATTTACCAATTGTGTACACAGCAATGCATGGAGTTGGAAATGAACCATTTCAAGAAATTTCCAAGCTACTTGGCTTATCGAATAACATTATTAACACTGAAAAACAAATGTTACCTGATCCAGACTTTTCAACAGTGAAGTTTCCGAACCCAGAAGAATCAGGTGCATTAGATATTGCTAAAATAAAGGCAGATGAAACTGGAGCAAATATTATTTTGGCTAATGATCCTGATGCTGATCGATTTGCAGTAGCAGTAAAGGATAGGTTATCTGGCAGCTGGGTTCAATTAACAGGAAATCAACTTGGTGCTTTATTTGCAGATTATGAACTCAAACGATATAACTCCACCCCAGAACTTTCAATTAAGCCATTGGCTTTTTTGAACTCCACGGTATCAAGTCAATTGATTCGAACTATGGCGATTAGGGAACATTTTCATTACGAGGATACATTAACTGGATTTAAATGGATTGGAAATAGGGCTCAGGAATTAGTTAAAAGCGGATATTTTGTTCCTTTTGCTTTTGAAGAAGCAATCGGATATATGTTTGAAGTTGTTTTTGATAAGGATGGAATTTCTGCTGCTGTTGTATTTTTACAAATGGTAATTAAATGGCATTTAGAAGGCACTACTGCTTTGGAAGAACTTGAAAAAATATATCAAAAATATGGATTTTTTGCTGAATATAATTCCTATTTCATTGCAAATGATTCAAATGTCATATCCTCTGTTTTCAACAAAATAAGATATGGTAATGATAATGAGAATTGCAATTATTTTAAAGGACCTCCCAAAATGATTGGAGTGTACAAAGTTATATCGTGGAGAGATTTAACTATTGGATACGATTCTACAACTGTTGATAACAAACCAAAATTACCGGTTTCAAGCTCCTCTCAAATGATTACTGTGGAATTAGAAAGTTTAGAACAAGAAAAAATTAGATTTACTGCGAGGGGAAGTGGGACTGAGCCAAAACTTAAGGTTTATATAGAGGCTAACTCGAAAACAGGAGAACGTGCTAAAAGGCTTGCCAAAAAAGTTTGGGATCTTCTGGGTGATGAATGGTTCCATGAACTTAAATAATGATATTATTTGCCTATGTACTGTTATTTACTTGTTGGCTTAATTATAATTAATTTGAAAAAAAAAATACTTGGAAATTGCAATTTGTTTTTATTCAATGGTTATAGAATTATAACATCAGCATCTGCGCAATCCTTTTTGTTCTTACTATATATCTTTTTATTTTCACAATAGAATTGCGATTTTATGTTTATTTAAATTAATTATAGGCTAAGTTGATAGACATTTAAAAATCCAAAAGAAGCAGTGCTGTAATAAGAATATTGAATGTATTCATATTGAATGTATTCTTATTACAACATAAGCTAAGGATATCACAACCTTAAGTAAATATCCAGTTTTGTAACATAATAATAAGTATGCTAAGATATGCTATGCATTTATTTTTAAGCCTTAGGTGCGAATAATTTACACGTAAACAAGCAAGGGAATTAAGTTATTTTAAGTAAAAAAGGAGGCAAGGGCAACTTGAATTAATAATTAAATTGTTTTATAAACTTTTATTCTTCCATTATACCTTTCGATTTAATTTTTAGAAATATTCAAATATAATAAGAAAAAACAACAAGGAATGGCTTTTGAGAGATTTAAAGTGAAATCCGATCTCCCTCGTTATGAGGCTGCTTCTTATATTTCGGGCGTCAACAACGATAGTTTTAAACCCAGAAAACCTTCAAATGTCACAACTGGTAGACTTTTTGGCAAGATTTACATTCCAAAGTGGTATAAAGATATGCCTCGAAATCAGAAGCGATTAACAGAAAGATGGATGCTAATAATCTTGGGAATCTTTGCTTTGTGGAGACTTATTCTAATGAGATCTTCAGATTATGGTCAAATTGAGTATGGAAATAATTACAATTCTTACAGCCAAAACTTCAACGATATATTATCTTGGCAAAAATTGAAAAATCAAATAGCCAACTTTGATGATAACCAGGTAGGTGTTTCACAACATTATAATTTAAACAACTTTGATGGAGATAAAAATGGATGGGAGCTCAAAAACAGACTTTTATTATGTATTCCATTACGAAATGCAGCTCCTGTCATTAATATGATGATATCTCATCTTGAAAATCTCACATACCCTCACGAATTGATTGATCTTGCTTTTTTGGTCTCAGATTCTGATGATTCAACAGCTGTTGACCTTGAATTGAATTTAAGACGAAGCTCAATCTCTAGAACATATGGAAACATTGAAATTTTTTACAAAGACTTTGGACAAGCAATTGGACAAGGATTTGACGATAGACATGGTGTAGCTGTTCAGGGCATAAGAAGAAAGTTGATGGGCCGAGCACGTAATTGGTTAACTTCAGTAGCTTTGAAGCCTTATCATTCGTGGGTTTACTGGCGTGATGCCGATATTGAGACTTCACCACCAACAATTATTGAAGATTTAATGAAACATGGTAGAGATGTCATAGTGCCAAATGTATGGCGCCCTTTACCTGAATGGCTGGGGAATGAACAACCATACGATTTGAACACATGGCAAGAGAGTGAAGCCGCATTAGAACTTGCCAAAACATTGAACGAGGATGATGTTATAGTGGAAGGATATGCCGAATACCCTACCTGGCGACCTCATCTTGCCTATTTTCGTGATGTCAATGGAAATCCTGATGAAATGTATGATATGGATGGCATTGGAGGTGTTAGCATACTTGCTCGAGCAAAAGTTTTTAGAAATGGGGCAATGTTTCCGGGATTTGCTCTTTGGAACCATGCTGAAACAGAGGGTTTTGGGAAACTTTGCCGAAAAATGGGATTTTCTGTTAATGGGCTACCTCATTACACTATATGGCACCTATATGAGCCTAGCGAAGACGATTTAAAAAAAATGAAAGAAATGGAAGAGGAAAAGAAAAAACCCCCGAAAGTTGAAAAACAGACTAATAACAAAGATGAACTACTAGAAGAAAAATTCCAAGATGTTTCACGAGAAGTAGCTCAAGAAGAAGCATTGAAAGTAGCTATTGAAGAACAAGAAGAAGCCCGGCAAGAGCATGAACAAGTACTAAATAACCAACTAAAAGATGAAAAAGATGCCTCATTTTTTAGCAAAGAACGATCTCCTTAATCAAAATTATGGAATGTTTTATTTAACTTTTTTCAATACATGAATTCAATTGAAATTTGCAATAAAATCTTCTAATGTTTCAGATGTAACATTAACCAAAGATACAGTTTTAGGTAGATCACGCTTTGTTAAATCACCGATGTTACCTGGCCCAATAGACACAAATTTATCTATACCTCTTTCGTTTACGGCATATTTAATTGAATCATACCAATATACTCTATCAGTGCACGAGTGAGAAAAAGACCTAATAATTTGCTGTTTAGATTCAAAAGGCCTTTTGGTGATATTTGATATAATAGGAATTTCAGAAGGCCATCCTATTTTCCCACTTGCCTCCAGTTCTGAAACAAGAGCTTCCATATATTCTTGTGCTGGGAGCATTATGGGAGAATGGAACGGTGCTGAAACATTAAGTGGAATTGTTTTAAAGGGCCGTTTGATTCCATAATGTGTTTGAAGTTCCGAAAGTATGGTATAAATAGCGGGTTGTGGACCTGAAAAAACTACCTGAGAACTTGAATTAATGTTTCCGATATCAACATAACTAGATAATTCATTGGGATTCAATGGGCCTGTTTTGTATTTTTCATCAAAAATTTTAATAATATCTGATGATGATATTTTGTTTAGCAAGGTTACATACATTCCCAATTTTACATTGCCAAATCTTTTTGAAAACTGAGCTTTCGATGATTCCATGGCTTTCCCACGCAAATGAACAAGCTTAACAGCATCTGAAAAATCTAATATTCCAACAGCTGAAGCACTGCTAAATTCTCCAAGAGAATGGCCTAAAGCGTAAGAAAATTTAGAACTAAAAAAATCTTGTTTATTGGAGCTTTGAGATTTAAGTATCTGAATAATTGTATAGCTTGTTGTAAGAATAGCTGGTTGCGCATTAGATGTTAGGTCAATGTCTGGTAGAAAAATATCTGCATCTGAAGATTTTATAAGAAGTTTGGAAAAGTTTTGTTTAAGAGATTCATCAAGTTCTTCTAAAATAGGTTTGACTACCGAAGGAAACCTTTTAAAGTAGTTTTCAAGCATAGCCCGTTTTTGGTTTCCTTGACCGGGAAACAATATTGCCGGAAGGCGCTTAATAGACATTTGAAAAGAATCAATATGAATTTTTTTTATTTTTTTGAAAAATTTCTATTTCAAAGGCATAGCCGATTTATCAATATATCAATAGTGTAAAAATGATGATGTATGCTTTGAAAAACATAGTTATTAAGTTACAAGCAATATTTTGTTACATTCTTGTTTCAACGTTAAAAATAGAACACAATAATTATGTTGCTTAAGCACATTATTTTCTATTAAAAAACCCTCCTACTTTCTTTTATTTTCAATTTTTTTTATTTAATTTCAGCTACCTTTTCAATGACATTTGGGCAATTTGATACCATTTGTGAAAAGGCATCTTTGCCACTTTGTCCGCTCGTTGGTCCTTATGAAGAGAGTTCATATTCTATTTTACATCAAACTGGGATTACTCCAGAATGTTTCGCTCGCTCAATAGATCTCGCCAATACAATCATATTTCAAGTTGGCAATGCATTTATAAATATTGCTGCGCTTGGTGTTCTTGTTATTATTATTCTAAATATTCGCTCCAAATTTACCGCTATAGGGCGCCGCGAAATTTTAGATTTTTTTCTAATACTTTTTGTTACAGTGTTTTTGTCTCTTGTTGTTGATTCTGGTGTTGTTCCACCAGGATCAGGTGCTTACGCATGGTTTGTGGCAGTGCATGCCGGATTTTCTTCAGCCTGCTGCTGGGCTCTTATGCTGAACGGTTTACTTGGATTTCAATTTTACGAAGATGGTACACCTCGGTCGGTATGGGGTCTTCGGATCTCTAGCTTTTGTGCATTTGCACTCACATTTATAATAGCCGTTTTGACGTTTCATGGGTGGACTCCAGATACCTTATCACCAACAAAAACGACTGGTCTATTTGTGGTGCTCTATTTATTAAATGCTATTTTTGTTGCGACATATATTGTCTCTCAGCTAGCACTGACAATATTTGTGTTGCATGATCCATGGGCGCTGGGCGCTGTTGGGTTAGGAACATTCTTTTTTGCAGCAGGACAAGTGATTTTGTACGCATTTTCTTATAAAATATGCGATAATGTAAAGCACTACTTAGATGGATTGTTTTTTGCTTCACTTACCAATTTATTTGCATCTATGATGGTTTATAAGTACTGGGATATGATAACAACCGAGGATTTGGAGTTTAGCGTATCCAATAAGGAAAGTGCTTGGGAAGTCAAGGAACTTTTAGATGAAGATCGTCGTTATGATAACGGGAGTGAATATGCTGGTTCAACATATGCTCTAAATTCCCATATGTTTTAATTTAGAATGAAATGGATCAATATTTGATTTTTAGTAGTAGAAAATTATGCTCCTATAAAGGCTTCTTTATCCTTTATTTTGAATTTTTGCCTATAAACCCTTAGGATCTAGGTTGGCTTGACGCATTCTAGTGGCAACGTTTTGCAAAATTTCCTTTTGGGTTACATTGGCAACTTGTAAATGATCAGAATCCTGACAAAATGGGTAAGAGCACTAGAATATGTTAGAGTATCAAATATAGATTATTAACTAATATACAGACATTTAATACAGGACACATAAGCACAGCTGTATCCTCAGAAATTAAACACAGTTTAAGATCCGTTCTGCATTTCGGGCATTTTGAACGAGGTGAAGTCACGACGCCCATTTCAGTATTGGTGACCATAGGGTGTTAGTAATGTATCGGCACAAAAAGTGATGATGACTGATGACTGGGAGGGAAAATTTTTTAGGCTACATTTTTATATGCACTACATATTACATTAAATATTTGGTATCAACATATATAGGTTTATTATAATAATTAATAATTAGTTCAATTGGCATGGCCATTGATTTTTACAACCAAAACCAAAACCAAAATCAACATAGGTCTATGTGACAATATGGTCAACCCAGAAACATTAAAAAGATTACAGTCTCATCCTGACCTTATTAGAAATATTTGTATTCTTGCCCATGTTGACCATGGCAAGACTACTCTTTCAGATTCGCTTTTAGCGTCCAATGGAATTATATCACAAAACATGGCTGGCAAGCTCCGATACCTGGACTCACGACCTGACGAGCAAATACGAGGGATTACAATGGAGTCTAGTGCCATTTCACTTTATTTTAAAGTAGCATCACGATCGCCGCCTTTGGAAACAAACGGTCCTCAGATTAAAGAGTATCTCATCAACCTTATCGACTCACCGGGCCATATTGATTTTTCTTCAGAGGTTTCTACAGCATCGAGATTATGTGACGGTGCTTTGGTTCTTGTCGACGCCGTAGAGGGTGTTTTATCTCAAACTGTAACTGTTCTTCGACAAGCTTGGGTAGAGAAGCTTAAGCCGGTACTTGTTATTAATAAAATTGACAGACTTGTTACAGAACTACGTTTAACACCAATGGAAGCTTACATACACTTGACCAGACTTATTGAACAAGTAAATGCGGTGATGGGGTCATTTTTTGCTGTTGATAGAATGCAGGAAGATTTAAAGTGGCGTGAGCTTCAAGAACAAAAGCAGAATTCAGGTGATGATAAAAAGGACGAATTTGTTGAAAAGTCTGATGACGATTTGTACTTTAATCCTGAGCTTAATAACATAATTTTTGCGAGTGCTATTGATGGATGGGGATTCAACATTTCTCAATTTGCATCAATTTTTGAACGAAAACTTGGGATTCAGCGAGAAAAATTGGAAAAAGTATTATGGGGGAATTATTACTTTGATCCTAAGACTAAACGCGTTCTATCTGCAGGATCTTCTGCGGCAAAAACTTTGAAGAACCCTAAGCCACTTTTTGTACAACTTGTTCTTGATAATATTTGGAAGATTTATAAATCATCTGTGGTTGAGCGAGATTCCGAGCAAAGTTCTAAAATTGTTTCTGCTCTTAACTTAAAAATCTCACCAGCAATGATTAAGGCTAAGGACGGGAAACCACTTTTGACAGCTATTTTCAATCAGTGGATTCCGATTTCAGTATCTATTCTTCTCAGTGTGATAGAAAAGGTTAATCCTCCAACAATTGCCCAGCGCGAACGAATACCCCTAATTCTTGAAAGTGCACCGGGTGGCGGTGATGGGTTAAATCTTAAGGTTCGAGATGCCATGCTTTGTTGTGATCGCTTGGGACCTGTTGTTTCGTATGTATCCAAAGTGATTGCAATACCTGAGGAGGAAATTTTGCGAAAAAAGAGTGACCAAGAGGAAAAGGAGAATAATAGAACACCCATGTCAGCAATTCAAGAGCGCACCAGACGAGCACGGGAGCTTGCAGCAAATTTGCAGCAAGGCCCCTCTGACATGGTTGCTGCTGGAGGTAAAGGATATGATGATGAAGAAGATATTGATGATTTGGATGCATATTTTAATCAGCTTAGGGCGGAGTCGCCAGTTATTGTGAAAGAGAAGTTGATTGGATTTGCACGAGTGTTTAGTGGAACATTAAAAGTCGGTCAAGAGCTTTATATTTTACAACCTAAGTTTGATCCTGCCAACCCAGAAAAACACCGAGAGAAAATTGTGATTTCCGATTTATTTTTGTTAATGGGCCGCGAATTGGTTTCACTTAAGGAAGTTCCTGCAGGAAATATTGTTGGTATTGGTGGTTTGGATGGAAAAATTTTAAAGAATGGAACACTTGTTAGCCTTGAACATGGACAGGGCCCCAATTTAGCAAGCAGGAATAACATTGGGGCTCCGATTGTGCGAGTCGCTGTTGAGCCTGTTGATCCGACTAAGCTTGATCAATTGGAAAATGGGCTAAAGCTTCTAAATCTTTCTGATCCCATGGTCCAAGTCTCTGTGGCTGAAAATGGTGCGCATATCTTAATGACCGCAGGTGAACTTCACCTGGAGCGATGCTTAAAGGATTTAAAGGAGCGGTTTGCAAAGGTAGACATTCAAGCTTCTGAGCCGATTGTACCTTATCGAGAGACAATTGTGGGTCATAAAGGTGTGATTGAACAAACGATTGGAAATACTACTAATACTACTAATACTAATACTACTACTACTAATATTGATGAGGACATAAAGCAGGAGCAGGGTGTTGGAAAAATTGATTTAGGGGGAATTAGGGTTCGGTTACGTGTGGAACCTTTAGCATCTGAAATCACTAAATTTTTGACCGATAATCACGAAAAAATTGAGGCTTTAGTTAGGGAGTACTCCAAAAATGGGATTGAAGATACTTGGATTCAAAAGGCTTTTTCTGAGAGTGTCAATGAGTCAGCAAGTAGGTTGAAGAGTAAAGACAATGCAGAAAAATTGCGCAATGCGTTAAGTTTGGAGAACATTGTTGCTTTCGGGCCGAGACGGACTGGATCTAATATTCTCGTTGACCGAAGCGGGGTGATTCGGCACCGACTTTTTAAGCAGGAACATGAGTCGAAGGCCCGGTTTGCTTATGAAGAGAGCATTGTGACTGGTTTCCAGCTGGCGACGCAACATGGCCCGTTGACGGCGGAACCGATGGAGGGAGTGATGGTTGTTGTCGACAGTGTTGTTGAAGAGGACGAAGCTCAAGAAAGCAATGAAACGGAAACTAGAGAGAAGAAAGATAAGGAGGAAGCAACAGGAGGAGACAGAACATGGAACATGAATGTTTCTGGGCGTTTAATTTCTGCGACCAAGGAGAAGATTTTGACAGGGTTTTTAGACTGGTCACCTCGTTTGCTGCTTGCAATGTATGAGTGCCAGATCCAAGCACCCGGGGAAGTGTTAGGAAAGGTATATGGAGTTTTGTCGCGGCGGCGTGGAAAGGTTTTACAAGAAGAAATGCGAGAAGGCACGCCGTTTTACTTGGTGACTGCTAGTTTGCCTGTGGTTGAAGCGTTTGGGTTTTCGGATGACATTCGCAAGAAGACTTCTGGAGCAGCCAACCCGCAACTAGTTTTTTCAGGGTTTGAGATGGTTGTCGATGAAGACCCTTTTTGGGTGCCAACGACTGAAGAGGAGTTGGAAAAACTAGGAGAGACGGCTGATAGGGAAAATATAGCCAAGATGTATATGGAAAAAGTGCGTAAGCGGAAAGGTTTGTCAGTTGCAGAGAAAGTTGTTGAGAATGCAGAGAAGCAGAGAACTTTGAAGAGGTGATTTAATGAGTACTATACAATATTTATTATGTAAAAATGATGATAATAATTATAATATTAAAATTTATACAGGAGTTTCGTGGTTTGTAGGACGTGCGCGTTTGTCCAGGGCAGCGCCCCATGATTCTACGGGACCCCCCAGACGTTGCCACCAGAGGATTTTTGAAAAAGAAGATGACGACGAGAATAAGGAAGAAGAAGAAAAGTCTTGAGGTTGAGAGAACTTTGAAAAGGATGCTTGAAAAGCCGAAATCCAATAGTAGAAGAAAAATGAGATAACGAGAACCAAGATAGAGAGAGATGCGTAAGGTCTTGAAAACATAATGGAACGTATACTGTTCTTCTTGTTTGCAGCGGCTATTGCGGCAGCCAACTGCTTACGGTGGAGCAATTGTTGTTGAAGACGGTGCTTTTTTAAGGTTCGCTCATGGATGGATGCAGATAATGAGGATGCCGGAGTTGATCTTGAGCGAGGTCTTCTGTCATTTTTCAGCGAGCGCAACTCGGGTTTATGAGAAGGAGGGGTAGGAAAAATAGGGAATGAGTCATCAACATCATCGTTATTATAATTTTTTGATTCCTTAAAATCTGGGGCAACTATGTGAGAGGAAATGTTTTTATAGTCCTCCGAAGGCTTGGAGAGGGTGGTTAGGTATGCCTTTTGTTCGTCCGAGATTCGCTGGATAGTATCAAGAAATGTGTCCAGATCAATGTTCCCATTCTCATCAGTGTTTGAAGCTAAAGAGCGAGCAGATGACTCTTTAAAATTTGCAAAAATTTTATCATTTCCAAGGGTTAGTGGTTGTTGTTGAATTTGAATTTGAAGCTGAGACTTGATATCTTGAAGAGTTTCTTGTGTTTGAGTAAGGTCTGTGGAAAGGTTTGCAACAATAGCAATGAAAAGTCTGGTATGAGCAGTCATTGCACGGGATAGAAGATCTATGAGAGGTTTTTTGAGAACCAGTTTTTGGAGAAATAACGAGTACTCGGTTTGAAATGAGTCTGCCAAGACTTTTAGGTCAGAAACCAAGTCAGATGAGTTTTTGGGGACCTCCATATGAGGGAAAGTGGTCGTTAAAGATACTCGTGGGTTTGAGATATTGTTCTTATCATTATCATTATCATTGATATTGTCATTGTCATTGTTATTATCATTATCATTGATATTGATATTGTCATTGTTATTATCATTATTTACTTTTTCCTTGAGTCTTGATTCTCGTTTTACTTCAAGATAAGCTTCTGAAAGTGATGAGTATTGTTGTCGACGGTCCTGAAGCTCCTGAGCGGATGTGGCGAGATGGGACTCCATTTGTTCGAGCTGGCGGTGTTTGGTTTCCTCTGAGTCTTTGAGTATTTTATTTTCACGTTCTAGACGTGTAACTGTGACGCGGATGTCTGCAAGCAGAGAAGAGAGAGTTGAATTTTGGTCCTCGAGATAGGAAATGTGATCTTGCTGAGAGCTTATGGTTTTGATATCTTTATGGGAGCGGGTTTCTCTAAGACGACGGCTATATGGGGGGCTTTTAAAATGAGAAAGGTTTTGGATGAAAGCAGCTTGAAGGTCATCATTATCATTATCATTATCATTATCATTATCATTATCATTATCATTATCATTATCATTATCATTATCATTATCATTATCATTATCATTATCATTATCATTATCATTATCATTATCATTATCATTATCATTATCATTATCATTATCATTATCATTATCATTGTTATTATTATTATTATTATTATTATTATTATTATTATTATTATTATTATTATTATTATTATTATTATTATTATTATTATCATCCAAGTGTGAATTAAAGTCTAGGGTTGGGTTGGTATTTATAAAAGGTAACGCATTAAGAGAAACTGATCTTTTAAAATCTCTTTGGGGACTATCAATGGTATTCCAGCGAGTTTTAAAGGGACTTCTTCGTGGTTTAGTATACCCCATAGTGGGTGTTGTTGTAGTTAAGCTGGTTGAAGAAAGTCTATTGGGTAAAACAGTTTCCAAGAGGTCTAATCCACCAGAGATATGCTTATAAAGAGCAAGAAAGTCATTTTTTGAAAGGGTCCAACCTGGCTCGGTTTGGTCCAAATGGCTTGAAAGGACTCGTCTTGCATTTTTGGAAAGGATGGGCTGTTTTGGGGATTCACTTGGTGTTAGAACTTTATTTTGTGGTAGCGATGGGAGCTGAGCTTCAATAGCTGCAATGAGGTCAAAGCAAAGTCTTGCATCAATAGCATTTGGGTTTGAAGGGTTGACCACTTGCGTCCAAGCTGTGTGGAACACGGAATCTGGAGAAAAGAATGTCATGATTTGCAAATTGATTATAGGCTTTTTGCCATTACGTTTAGAAATGAAATATTTTGGGAAATCTTTAAGGGGTAAAAATGGGAAGAAATGTTTGTGTCTTTCCATTTTGCTTATTTAAAACTAAGTATATTACTTCTGGTAAAAGAAGTTATTATAAATAACTTTAATCAAGTGATTTATTTTTTATTTTTTATTTTTTATTTTTTATTTTTTAATTTTTTTTTTTCTCATCCTAAAAGTTTTTCCTCTTCTAACACCTCCATTCCAGAAAAATAAAATAAAATAAAATAAATAAATCCCTTCTGTATCAATGTCGCCGCCTTCACTATCCCCTCCATCACCGCCAATTCCGCCGCCTTCAATGATTGTATCTGATCGGTCGTTGGCCACGTCTTTTGGCGCGCTTTCAGTTTCATCTGGATTATCAATCCTTGCGCGTTCATGCAGTACCAGCAGTCGAGACACTGCAGTTTCTGCCACCGCTTCTTCTGAAACCTCCACCAAATTTACCGGAAATACTCCTACTACTGCTACTACTACTGCTGCTGCTACTACTACTACTACTACCACTACCACTACCACCACCAACACCACCATTTACAACTTACTACATAACCAATCATCAATATCTCCTAAAGAGTTTCCACCTACTTTATTTTCTCCGTCATCTCTACGCCGGCTCTCCAGCTTGTCGTCATCGTCGTCGGCCTCGTCATTGTCTACGGCTGTTGTTGTTGTTGACGGGCCCGCCCCTCTGAGGAGCCACCCAAAACATCTTAGTGGGGCCGAGCCCCACTCCAACTCGTCGGTAGCTCTGCCAGATTCCCAGCCGCTTACAACAACAAAAATAACCACCAAAGCTTTGCCAGGAATGGCCCACTTGTTTGACGAGGAGGACTTGGAAGAAGAAGATCCGCGCAATTGCTTAAACAACAATGGAAACAATGGAAACAACGGAAACAAACACCGTCTTTCAAAGGCAATGGCTATGGCAGCTGCTTATCAAGTCCAGAGATCTGCCGATTTAGACGCGACTTACGATTCAGATTCTTTTCTTTCGGACACGTCTTTGTTTCAACAACACCGGCACCAACAACAGCCCCTGAGTCCTCAGAAGCTGTTAGTACACCAGAACTCACAACAGCCCCCTGCAACTGGTCAATTCGCCAAACAAGTAACAGAAGCTACACCCCCTGAAAGTTGTTCAATAGGAGCAGCCCCTGGATCTACAACAACTAATAACACGACTTTGCGGGCCAAAAATTCTTATGCAAGTATTCGTAGTTCAAAAGCAAGATCCACTAGGAGAACTGCCCTGCCATCTGGAACCACTACTCCTACCGCTGCTGCTGCCATGAGACACCAGCCTTCAATGTTAGATTTAATCGATAACCGAAAGCTTACCACTTTCCCCCAAGTATATAACACTGTCATTGGGCTTTCGGATTCAATTGAACATGAGTCAATTCCTGTCGGACCCGGCGCACGTCTTATGAGCCTATTTACCCGTCGCGACGATGACGAAGATATTGATGGTGATGATAATAATATTAATAATGACGACACAGATATTTACCCAGATATGTTGGACATAACTACAAGCATTGTTTTTGTTGAAGATTACTTTACAAAACCTCACCCAGATTCTAACAATACTGACGATCTGGCATTGTCGTCTGCACAATCTCCTTCTTCTTCTTCTTCTTCTCCTTCTTCTTCTTCTTCTTTTCACTCTTCTAAAAAACCAGCATCCCTTTCGCCTTTCTCCACTATGCGGAAGGGCACTCTCGTCAAGACTTGTAATCATTGCTCCAAGCCTCTTTATGATCTTACAGGCTCTGACTTTTGTGAATTTGTCTGCACTGATTGCGCCGGTGTGCGCCAGAGTCAACAACTTCATTACCATACCATTTATACATCTTGTTCAGCCAAAGACCAATATGGACAACTTCACGTTAAAAAACAACGCCGACTGCTCCGCCACACAGAATCTCTCGGAGACTTAGGGGCTGCAACTATTGCTGCCACTCTCCCAGGCTCCTCTTTTGCCAATTCGAGTTCGGCATCGCTGCTTATGTCGCTGGCGGCTCGTAGCGACCGCTCTGATTGGTATACCACTATGCGCCGCAAGTTGCGCTGGCGTTGGCGTGTTTCCGGGCTTCTTCCTCAACGGTCCTAAAGTTAAATGGAACTTGTAACTTTTAGAATATACTTATACATATTTAACAATAATTCCAAAGGAGCGGCTTTCAATTTAGATGGCTAAAAACGAAAATTCCGTTCTTGTTCCTGTTCTTGTTTTTGTGTGATTTGTGATGACACCATTGCAAAAGACTTTTTTTCAGTGACTCTTAAAAATTTCCCAACTTCCCATGAAAATTTTAACAACCTTCAAATCTCCTCTTTTTTTTTTTTCTCTTCCCAACAACCAACTCATTAATACCTTACTCTACATCTAACTAAAAATGTCCCACCTTCCAACTGAACAACTAGCAGATCTTACTGTCCATTCTAACTCGGAAGCTCGTGAAGGTCTGGTTCCGCCTTCTCCAGCGCCATCGTCTCCACGCACTCGCCGCCACTATTCCATCGACACAGAATTGGTATTCACTGAAACTACCGACCAATACCGCTCTTCATCTACTCCCATCTACCAAACAGCCACCTTCAAACAGGAATCGCTCTCTAACATGGGTGAGTACGATTATACTCGCTCAGGTAATCCGACCCGTACTCACCTTGAACGCCACCTCGCCCGTATTATTGGTGGCGCCACCCGTGCTCTCACTGTCACATCCGGCATGACGGCTCTCGACGTTATTACCCGCCTGCTCAAGCCTGGAGATGAGGTCATTGCGGGCGACGACCTCTACGGCGGTACTAATCGTTTGCTCAAATATCTCTCTACCTCTGGTGGTATTGTTGCTCATCACGTTGATACTACAAATGTTGACGCCGTGCGTGCAGTTGTCAATGAAAAAACAGCAATGATTCTCCTTGAATCTCCCACAAACCCCCTCATAAAGATTGCAAATATTCCAGCCATTACCGCTCTTGTACACGAAAAAAACCCAAATGCACTTGTTGTTGCCGACAATACCATGCTTTCACCGATGCTCATGGCACCTCTTGAGCTTGGTGCTGATATTGTTTACGAGTCCGGCACAAAGTACCTCTCAGGCCACCATGACATTATGGCTGGTGTCATTGCGGTTAAAAATAACGCCATCGGTGACCGCTTGTTTTTTGTTATCAACGCTTCAGGCTGTGGCCTAGCTCCATTTGAGGCCTGGCTGCTGGAGCGCGGCATCAAGACTCTTGGAGTGCGTTTGGAGAAGCAACAACACAACGCTCAGCTTATCGCTGAGTTTCTTGAGTCAGCAGGCTTCAAGGTCAGATACCCCGGTCTCAAGTCCCATCCTCAATATGCCCTTCATTGGGCCCAGGCCTCTGGTGCCGGTGCCGTACTTTCTCTTGAGACCGGAAGTGTCCCGCTTTCGGAGCGCATCATTGAAGGAACTCATATCTGGGGCATTTCCGTATCTTTTGGCTGCGTCAATTCTCTCATTTCCATGCCCTGTAAAATGTCCCATGCTTCTATTGACGCTAAAACAAGAGCAGAGCGTGATTTCCCAGAAGACCTTATTCGTCTGTGTGTTGGTATTGAAAACCCTGATGATCTTATTGATGACCTCAAAACAGCTCTCATTAAGGCTGGTGCAGTTAAAATTAATAACGATGGGTCTCTTACACGCCTCAATCTGTAAAGAAGACTAAAAAATGGGGATTTTAACAGGCTTTTTATATATATATATAATGGAAATAATTAATTGACGATATATGTGAGATATTATTAGACAAAAACAAATCAGAGATCAGAAAAAAAAAGTTGTTTCAATTCCATCATTTTAAAAAACAATTTCTTCTTCTTCTCCATTAGCCAATCCAGCAGCTTCTTTCTTTTCCTTTTCAAGCTCCTTGACTTCGGCAATCTTGTTGGCCTCCTCAGGACTGTTTCCAGCAGCAATTGCCTCGTCCACAAGCTTCAAGAGCTCGGCCTCTTTACGAGCCTTGCGAGCAGCCTCAGCAACTTCATAATCACGCTGCTTTTTGTCTTGCACCTTCTTCAGGCGGTAAAACTCTTCTCTATCCAGTTCGTCTAGTTCAGAGTTGATGTCTATAAATAAAAATTAATAACTTTATAAACAAACCCTAAAGACCTTAAGCAAAACTTACACTTGATAGTATTTTCTGTTCGGGGGATAATAACATGCTCAATGGCATTGACTCTTCGGTTAGTCACCTTAATGACTTCGTCAAGAAGAACAAATGCAGTCTTAATTTTAAATGTTAGCATTACCCTCACAATGTTCATAAAGATACTAACCTGAAGAGAAGCTAACTCAACCAGAGTCTCGACAGCCTTTGCATAAACATGTTTAGCTTTTTGAACTTGCTGACCACCGCGTCCAAGACCTGTCATTTGAAAGTCATTAGATGTTTCGTCATAGTATGCCTCAAACTGAGGAAGGTGCACACCAGAAACGTTTTCCTGGTGGGCACGAACACGGATGCGCGCAGATTTGACCGACTCCTGCACCTGGTAGGCAATATTGTCGCCCGTGGCATACGTCACCTCGGCCAGCGAGAACGCTGCCGTTTGCATCACCCGGCCCATCTTACGCTTCGCGTCATCAATTCGTCGTGTAATATCACGGAACCGCTTTGTTAGCGCCTCCGACTTGCGCTTCAGCAAATTGTGTCCGACAGTCGCACCCTTGAGTTTGATCTTCATCGTCGTCAGTGTCATTCGCGTGGGGAAAACTGCTTCTCTATGAGATATTAGTTTCATTAATGCAAAAAAAAGGTATGATTGTGTCTATTACCCACCTGTTACCGCTCGACATTTTAAGCTAAATAATCTGAAAAACTTGGTATCAATTTTATTACTAAAGTATTGCCTTATTCAAGTGGGTTCAACTGTTCCAAGATCCTTTCTTTTTGGCTGCTCGGTTTTTTTTTTTTTTTTTTGGAGGGGGGGGGGATGTCCTTTGGTATTTATTAGAAATGGCAAACCAAAAAAGAGGGAGAGTAAGGAAAAAGCAGCCATAGCAGCAAAAAAAAAAAAAAATAAGCGGTCAAAGCAGCCACTGCCAAAAAAGAAGAAGCCACCAAATGCTGCCTGCCGGGTAACCTCACCTTATGCAGACTGACAGCACTGACCCATACCAACAGCTGCAACAACACAGCCTTACTAGGAAATTTTATTCAACGCCAACTACCACCATTGCACATCTATATCATGCTCATAGACATCACAGACTCAGACGTCCCATATGAGCTCGAGATCCTTAAATCTCCAGAAGAAATCGCTCCATGGCTTCGATACATTCAGCATTGCCGCGATCGACCTCTTGTCCATCAAGTTTCTCTCTACGAACGTGCAGTCCGTAGATTCCCGCGCTCATACAAAATCTGGAAAGACTATTTGGATCTGCGCACCAGCCATGTCGCAGGCCTCAACACCAGTGCTCATGTTCACCACTTTGCTTCAGTTAATGCATGCTTTGAGCGCGCTTTTCTTCTTCTTTCTAAAATGCCCCGTCTGTGGACAGATTATCTTGAGTTTCTAATGCTTCAAGCCGACACCTCTATAACACGTCGCGCCTTTGACCGCGCATTACAATCTCTTTCTGTATATCAGCATTACAGAATTTGGCCACTTTATCTTCAGTTTGCCACCTCTAATGCATGTGATGAAACTGCAGTTTCTGTTTTTGCCCGCTATGTATACTTTCAGCCTCGTGAAATCGAATCTTACGTTGAGCTTCTCATTGACCGTGGCTTTTACGACAAGGCTGTCGAAACACTAATTAAAATCCTTGATAACTCAGATTTTGCTTCAGTTAAGGGTAAAAGCAGATTTCAAATTTGGTCTGACCTCGCTGATACTCTCATCCACCATCCTAAAGAAACCGCGCGCTGGCCCACAAACCGCATTCTACGTAGCGGCATTGCACGATACCCCGACCAATTTGGCAAACTTTGGGTTTCCTTAGCTTCATATTATATTTACAAGGGTGACATTGAGCAAGCCCGTGATGTTTTTGAAGAAGGGATGACAACAGCGATGACAGTCCGCGATTTTTCTTTAATTTTTGACAGTTACTCTGAAATGGAAGAAATCAATCTTTCCAAACTCGTAGAAAAAGAAGATCCTACTTTTGATAGGGAAATCGACCGTCTTATGGCCGCTTTTGAACAGCTCATGACTCGCAGAACTTTTCTCGTCTCTGACGTCCTTCTTCGCCAAGACCCAAACAATGTTGTCGAATGGGAAAAACGGGTCGCCCTGTGGATGGGAAACGATGCCCAAATGGTCCATACTTATGCAGAGGCCCTCGCTACTATAAAACCTACAAAGGCAAACGGCAAGCTCTACAAACTATGGGTCTCCTACGCCCGCTTTTACGAACAACGAGATCAACCAGATTGGGCTCGCGTTATTTTCGACAAGGCAACAAAAGTTCGCTTTAAGTCTATAAACGAGCTTGTGGAGATTTACATTGAGTGGGCCGAAATGGAACTACGATTGGGCGAATTTGACCGCGCTAGTACGATTCTACAAACAGCAACAAAGGTGCCAAGCATTAACCCTTCAAAAATTGACTTTTTTAATGATGATATCCCTCCACAAGAACGACTATTTAAATCAATGAAACTCTGGTCATTCTATGTCGACCTCTTGGAATCTGCAGCCAGTGAAGACCACCACCTTATTGATACCGTCAAGAAAACTTATGATATCATTCTCCAGCTGAAAATCGGTACCCCCCTGACCATTGTCAACTATGCCAGCTTTCTCTGGGACCTCGATCGTTTTGAAGAAGCGTTCAAAATTTATGAACGCGGTGTCGAGCTTTTCTCTTACCCAATTGCATTTGAAATTTGGAACATTTATCTTCAAAAGGCCATAGAGCGCAAGCTTGGTATGGAGCGTTTACGAGATCTCTTTGAGCAAGCCCTTGACGGCTGCCCCAACAATATTGTCAAACCCATATTTGTATTATTTGGCAAGCTTGAAGAAGACCGCGGATTAGTCCGCAATGCTATGAAAATATATGACCGCGCTGCTAGAATTGTTCCAGAAAATGACAAGGCGGAAATGTTCAAGTACTACATTGCACGTACCATTGAAAACTTTGGTCTGGCTGCAACACGGCGTATTTTTGAACGTGCAATCAACTCTCTCAAAGGAGCAGAGGCTAGAGACATGTGTGTCGACTTTATTGCTGTAGAACTTAAACTTGGCGAGGTAGATCGTGCTCGAGCACTATATGCATGGGGAAGCCAGTTTAGTGATCCAAGAACTTCACCAGAATACTGGACCCAGTGGCACGAATTTGAGCTACGGTATGGTAACGAAGATACTTACAAGGAAATGCTACGCATTAAGCGGTCTGTTTCGGCAATGTTTAATACTAATATTGGCTACATTGCAGCTCAAGCTGTGGCCCTCAAAAACCAAATCGTCCAGCAACAAGAGAATGGATTCAGTGAATCAGCAACTCCTGCTGGGTTTGTGCTTAGTAAAGACTCGGAAAAGAAAAGGCAAAATCAAAAACTTAAACTTAAACAGGAACTTGAACTTGAACTTGAACCTGAACCTGAACCTGAACCTGAACCCCAAAAACCTAAAGAAGCTCTGAAAGAATCAAATCCTGATGAAATTGATATTAACATGGACGACATTTAATCTGTTATATATATTTTATGTAATATAATTTTTTTAGATTTCCCGGTGCAGTCTTTCTGTCTCAAAAATCAAAAGACGCCAAAGCTGCTTTATAAATACAATTGCATCTTCATCTAGAGCAATTTCCATTTCTTTGACAAAATTCTGAGGTTCCTTGTGCTCCTTAAGCAAAGAAACGACAAATGAAATGAGTTCGTCTTCTTGAACACCTAAGTATTCCATAATGAGCGACGTAATAAACGGCTTAAGTTTGTCTTCAATAATATCATTGGTAAGAAATTCCCAAGAAATCTTGAACTTAAAGAGATCTTCAGGAATTTTGGGAATCTCATTAACCAGTGATGTAATGCTGGGATCATTCGATGAAGAAGAAATAAAATCGTCGATATCCTTGAGAGTTTCGTAATTGACAGAAATAAGAACTTTTTTTGGCTTCTTGTCACTAACAGCTCTGCTATCTTCCTCTTTGCCCAACGCATTGGTAACCGCTTCTGAAGCTTGCGAGGTCTTTTTGGCTCCAGACAAAGAAAGCTTGAATTTACCAGCACCCGACTTCTTGGTGCTAAGCTCTGACGCAAGCGAAGACATAAAATTGTTCTTTTCTTCCATCTTTTGTCTCTCTTCTTCGGCCTCGTCCTCTGCATCTTGCTCGTCCTGTGCCTGTTCGCGGAGTCGAGCGCTCATCCGGTTCTTCACCCATGTAGCATGATTGTAGTAATACTCCATTTTATTTTTTTCGTATTCGCCGCCATCCACAAACTCTGCGTATTGCTTGAGCGCTTTGCGTCTTTCGCGCTCCAATCGCGCTTCAAAATCTTCTTCACGCTCCTTCTCACGCGCCAAGGCTGACGAACGAATCCGCTCACGACCAATCCAACGACGTTGATCTTCTTCGAAAACCCGCTCTTCTTTTTGCCTAAGTCGTGATTGTCGAATCTCCTCTAGTCGTTCGTCGGATTCAGGTATCTCATCCTCGCTATCAGACATCTCACGGAAATCTCGCTCGGTAAAAAGTTTGCCATCATCATCACTTTTCTTGTTCAAGTCACCATCAGACTTGTCTCCAAGCATCTTAGACGTCTCCTTTTCTAGATACTTGTCACGTTCTTTCTTTTCCTCAGCACTTTGATCTTGCTTGACTTTTTCAAACTTGATGGATAGTAACCGGAACTCACGAATCTCTTGAAGAATTGTCTCTTTGTCATCAATCTCCAAATCATCAAACTCGCTCTCATTGATTGTGACATCTTCTGGCTTCGTAATATTATTATCTTCAGAGCTTTCCTTCTTGTCTTCATCGTCGTCCTTGCGTTGGATTTTGATTGATAGATCATCACCAAAAGTCGCTGATGTGATTTCATACCAATTTTTAATTTTCATTTCCACAATTGAAGCAACCTCCTTAACATTTTTGCCCATAAAATATGATTCTAAACCATTTTTTTCTAATGTCCGCTGCTCTAAGTACTTTAGGGTATTCTCATCCGTTGATATACTAAATAGTGTATCAAATGTATTGTATGTGCTCTTCTTGTAATCAATGGATTCAAAAACATCTATGAAAAATTTTATAGCATCAATATTTTGAAATCTGACAAATCCATATGATAAAGGCTCGCTTCGGCCATTAAGGAGTCTGATAAAAGTTTCAAATGTAGGTATTAATTGAAAAATATTGATGATAGATGTTTCATTCATAAGCTCAGGAATTTTGCTGACAAAAACGGTTCGTAGCTGTTGCTCATTGGTCATTGGATGAAGTGTTTTCACCAGAATTAAAACATTGGTGTTATTATTGGAATTGTTGTGTAAATTTGCCGAGCCAGCTTGTTTCTGCTGTTGCTGTTGAGGTTGGTTTCGTGAGATAGATTTAAATACTGGAGGGCGGAACTGTCTAAGAGAATCGTTTATTAGTCCATTAGATAACCCTGATGAATTATTAGCGTTCTTCGCTAGAGGGTTCGGGGGAAGCTGTCCGTAAGATGGTATTTTGAAATCTTGATCTAAGTTTCGTGATATCTGATATTGCTGATTAGAATTGGAGTTTGAATACAAAGGAATTTGACCTAAACTAATGTTAAAACCAAAAAAACAAGGAAATGTTCGAATCTGATTGTACTTACTATAATTCCTTTGATGAGTTCCATAGCTTCTGTACATTTTAATTGATGCCCTGCAATTTCAGTGTTGATTTTTTTTTTCTAACCTGTATCCTTCCTTTTCTTGCAAGATTTTTTTGTTACGTTTTTTGTGACAAGACCTGAAATGTCATAAAGTTTTGAAGACAGAAACCCCTACCCTATAATCACTTTTCTTTCTTTTTAAAGAATAGACCACAAGCAGATATTAACATGAACTTCCTCTATGCACAATGTCAAAACTATTGTCACCTTTCTTTAATAAGATTTTTCAAAATTATATAAAAAATATTAAAGTAGATGCACTAGAGACATCTTGTTTTCCTCATACATTTTCTTCGAATGGGAAGTTTTGCATTCAAATTGTAAGCACTCCTATCTTGGCTGGGAGATCAGACGATGACAATTCTTCAAGCAGTATGATGTTTCTATTTCAAGCTACTGATGGCGAGAAACGATTCTATATGGCTGTAAAAAAAGAATGGCTTTTGAATCAGGCTTCCTATACTAGTTTTCAAGATTTTCGGTACAGGTTTTTTGTCGTTCGAGGTCTTAAGCTTTGGTTTGTTCCGAACCTTTTAATAAACACCGTGCCCACCAAAATTACTCTTGACCCTCTTAAAATCTCCGATATCAGACCAAGTCCATATACTATTATACTTCAGCCCCAGATTTTTTGTATTAAAACCAAATTGATGGTTTTTTGCACACCTCCCAAAGTTGAATTAACATTAATTGATGAGTCTTACACGCGTCTTATTTTAAAAAAATACTCGAAACCCAAAAAATTAAAAAGCAAAGATATTTTGAACATCATCAAGAAGCGAAAATCTTTGACTGTTGAGCATCAATCACATCATCTTCATCAGTTTCCAAATGTTAAACTTTCACATATCCCTGTTGCTAAAACTGTTCCTTGTAGGCTTCATAGTTCAATGAGTAAGCTACCGAGGAACACTTTAAA
Source organism: Magnusiomyces paraingens (assembly GCF_902498895.1). Taxonomy (NCBI): domain Eukaryota; kingdom Fungi; phylum Ascomycota; class Dipodascomycetes; order Dipodascales; family Dipodascaceae; genus Magnusiomyces; species Magnusiomyces paraingens. The sequence continues at coordinate 103,705 of NW_022474069.1, forward strand.
ATCAAAAAAGAAGCCTGTAGTTTTACCTGTTTACTCTCTACAAAGCATTGATACCGTTAATTCGCTTAAACCTTCGAGCATTAAAGAAGTGAAAACATTTGCTCATCATATGACCCATGATATTGAAGATATGAAGGAATATACACCAAAACTTAAAGAATGGAAAGTAATGTATCCTATTAATATTAAGTTTACACCCATTCCAATTAAACCATCACCAAAAACTTCGTGAAACATGAAATTATTTGGCAAATCTATTAATTTTTCTGTGAACATATATTAGTCCTTCTATCTTACGACGCTGAAACATTCATAAAATTCTAGTGTATTATTTCATTGTTATGCTTTCAAATATAATGAGGACGCCCCATTTTTGTTTAATTTCGGTAACTATGACTTTTTCAGCTCTCCGCCTTATCTAATTATAACTTATAAGTAGATAATGGTCTTGTTACACCTAACCCTAGAGGAATTTATGAGAATGTTTATTTTGGGAGGCGAAAGGAGTATCAGCCATGCACTTTGGCTTAAATTGTCTAAGCAACGTTGAGAAGCACTACGTATGCATTTTAGACTATTATTATTTCAATTTTTGTTGAAGAAACAGCAATGTTAAAGAGGCTAATGAGATTTTCAGCGTGTGATTGATCATTTCTGTATCAATAATGAGATAAAAAAATGTTTAACTCGCTCAAAAAAAATTCTAACTATTAAACATTTAGAATTTATCTGTCAACAACCATAGTGCAGAACTGATATATTTATATTAATGAGAGTAAGCAAAAACTTAGATAATTGTAGAAAGATAATTTTGTAAATATATTTTACATTTTTAGTTAACTTTTTGCTATACTAGAATTGTCAATGTTCAAAAGTTAAATCATGATCAGTTAAAGCTAGCAATGTCTTAATTTTTAAACTCACTGTAATAAAGTCTCAATTTTCTATCATATTATGGAACTGGTAAAGTACGAAGTGAGCAATACTAGACAGGGATTTTGTGGATGACGTCAACCTTAGTGTTAGTGTCGTTTGGAAAATTTGACACCTTTAAGCATAGCTGATCAGCAATATATTAAATCATGATTTAATATATTGAATTTTATGCAATGAATTTCAATATATTCAATACTATCTTTCAGAGCCAAAATTACTACTTTACATCGAAATGTCATGAAAGCTTATCGTTATTGAAATGATAATAAACAAAAGAAAACAAATCCCAGCTCCTAACCCTAAAGGAATCTTTGAATAAGTTTGCTTTTGGATAGCAAGTAATGGTAAGTATTTAGCATAATATTCTCAGTTATGCTTTAAATTAATTTTACTTCTATTCATTTTTGAGAAGGAAGGAGTTTTTTTGACCTCTTTTTTTTAAAATACTAGACTCCCGAAGTTTGGTTCCCTTTGTAAACCTAACCCTGTTTGATACTCAAACAAAAAAATTTCCCCCAATAATACCCCAGCCCTAGTCAGGCTTCGAATGCCCTTAATTTTTTACTTCCTCTAATAATAATAAGAAGATAACTTATAATAAAGTTGATAGATTCATATAGAAAAAAATGTTGTCGGTCTTGTCTAAATCAGTGGTTTCTACCACTTCAAAATCTTTCTGGAAACCCTTACCAAGATGGACAAAAAAAAACATTATTTCAGCTCAACGCTATTCTACAAAATCCCGCTTTAAAGCAGGCCAGCCTATACCTGAGACTCACCCCCATTTGCTTCGCCCAGGTGAGATAACTCCCGGGATTAAAGCTGAGGAATACTATGCCCGCAGAGCTCGTTTGTTGGATGAAATGCCTGATAATAGCATGGCTATTATTGCAGGAAATGATACCCAGTTTGCTACTCCTAGTGTCTTTTATGAATTTAGACAAGATCCCAACTTTTTTTACCTGACAGGTTTTATGGAACCTCAATCGGCTCTTGTTTTGTATAAGAAAAAAGGAAACAGTCCTGAATCGATATTTTTTGTTCCACCAAAAGATGAATATGCTGAACTATGGGATGGTTCTCGTACTGGACCAAAAGGAGCAATTGAAATTTTTAACGCTGATAATGCTCATAGTTTTAACGATATTGAACGAGTCATGGAAAAGCTATTGAAGGACATTAGTATTGTCTATTATGATGCATTACCCCCTAAAGAATCAGGCCGCTTGCCCAACTTTTTCCGAAGTTATAACAGAGATGTTTTATCGGGATCGTTAGGAGAGTTGCTTCGTCGTTCTTCTAGAAAGGAGATCCGATCAGCTGTTCAGCTTGTCGAAAAAAGCCGATTAATAAAGAGCCCGGCCGAGATTGAAAACATGAGAATTGCCGCTGAAATATCTGCTGATGTTTACAATAGTGCTTATGGGATTCGCTTTCAGACTGAGTCCCAACTCTACTACTATTTGGATTATCAGTTCAGAATGCGTGGTTGCACTGAATCTGCTTATTTGCCTGTCGTTGCAGGCGGAAATCATGCCTTAACTATTCACTACACCAAAAATTACGATGTCCTTAAGGATGGTGATCTGGTTCTTGTTGATGCGGCTGGTAGATATGGTGGTTATTGTGCTGATATCTCCCGTACTTGGCCAGTTAATGGAAAATTCACTGCTCCTCAGAAAGATCTTTACCAAGCTGTTCTTAATGTTCAGAAAGAATGTATCAAGTACTGCTCTACTTCTTCCGGAATGACCCTGAACGATATTCATCGTCAATCTGAACAACTCTTTTATTCTGAGCTTAAAAATTGTGGTTTCGCCTCTTTATCTAGAAAGGAGTTAACTACCTTATATCCCCATTATATTGGGCATAATTTGGGGATTGATGTTCATGATATTAGTAGTCCTCCAAGATTTACACCTTTGCAACCTGGACAAATTATTACAATTGAACCTGGTGTTTATGTTCCAGATACTGAAGAATGGCCTAAGCATTTCAGAGGTATTGGAATTAGAATTGAAGATGATGTGGTTGTTCGTCAGAGCTCTTATGAAGTAATCACTTCTGATACATTAAAGGAAATTGATGATATAGAAGCTGCTGCAAACTCCTCTAAATAAACATTTGAAGTCAATATTGGCATGTATATAATTTATTTTTTTTGAATTTTTTTTTAATTCATATATCGAAAAAATACGTTTTTATCTCCAACAAGAGCGAGATCCATATTTGGTAATCTTTCTGCAATAACAGAGGTACATATTTTAATGCGTTTTCGGTTTGTTTTTAAGTAAATGAAACTCAACAAGATCACTAAAATGAGACCTGAAAACGCAATGATAATAATCATCCCGTGAGCAAAAGATTTAGATGTGTTGCTATTGATGTAAATGTATGTTGCTACTACCCCTCCAAGCTCACCTAATCCTATTTGAAGGGCTAACGCAAACAAACGTTTAGCTTGACACAATGTGTTGTTGGATAGCCATGTAACAGATGCAGGAATTGCGGTATAAACGCCTATTGAAGCCAAAAACATTCCAGAATATGCAACGGAACCCCGTGTATCATGAACTTCGGAAATCATAATAACAATAAACCCAGCAATAATCATAACAAATGACAAAACCAAAGCGGGAGATCTAGCAGCAACTTTATCGGATGCTATTGCTACCAAAATTGAGCATATCGAAGAGCTGGTGAAAACTGGAATAGAAATCAATTTTATCTTTTCTTCAGTGAAATTCATAGAGCCCAGTATTCTAGGTAACAAAATATTGATACTGTACTTTGCAACCGATATGGCAATATATATCATTGTATGAAACCATACTTGCCAATCAATTAGTGAACCTTCAAGACCGTTCCACTTGTATCGTTTAAAAAGTTGCATGATTTCGCTTTCCTCCCCTTCATACTCATCGTCTTCATTATCCTCAAACTCTTCCATATTCCATCCTTCTGCAGCCAATACTCTTTTGTTCATTATTTTTTTTTCAGAGTAAGAAAGAAGGTCGGATGTATCAGGATAGTTGCACATGATCATGTACCCAAAACCACCAACCACAACTGATAAAGAACCTTCAATAATAAACACCCATCTCCAACCCTCTAATCCACCCACACCGGTCATCATTAAAATTGTCCAGGAAAGAAGCCCACCAAATGCATTTGCTGAAACAGCAAGCCCAGTTAGTAATGCCTGCCTAAACTGAAGCTCGTTTTTCTTGTACCATATTGAAAGAACAAAACTGACACCTGGAAGCATTCCTGCTTCAAAAACGCCTAAAAAAAACCGAGACCAAAATAGTCCGGTAAAATCATGAATGATCCCCATTGTTGTCATTACCACTCCCCAACAAGATATGATAGTCGATAACCAAGATGATGGTGAAGTCTTTATTAGGCCAAGACAAGAAGGTACAGCAAATACAGCATAAGTGACAATGCAAATCATGATACAATGATTAAATTGAGATCCTTCAAGACCAATAAATGACTGCATCTTGTCAAATTCTGCCGTGAAAATATTTCCTTGGTCTAAGAGAGAAATAAATATAAACAACGCACATACTGGAATCAAATGTAGATCAATTTTCAGTAGAAGTTTTTTTTCTTGATTCCATTGTATATTATATTGGCCCATGTCTACTGGTTTGGTATCGTATTCTTCAGATTCATATATTTGTACCGCTTCCAGCATTTTTGTAGATATTAAAAATAGTGATGATCCTTAAAAAAATATATCCATGAGAAAATTCTCTACTAATGTAGTTTTTTCGAATGAGAAATTTAGGCGGAGAAAAACTTTTTAAAATTTTATCTAATCATATTTTTAAATTAAAAAGACTTTTTAGTATCAATTGAGTATAATGACCTATCATTACTTGTGAATGCATGACACTTTTTTCCTAAAACGGATATTCATTATTTTGCAAGTTTTGAATTTTAGACCAGTGCGGCTTTAAGTAATACTGTTAGAAAAGTATAGTGTCACATCTTAAAAGTGTCGATTCTGGAAGTTATAAAATTTATTTAATATAAAACCCTGTGCCTTTCTCTCCATTTCTCAATCTTCGTCATCAAAGATATCATATTTGTCACGCTTAGTTTACTTATTTTATAACCTATGAATAAAACTTTAATAAAAATGTTGTCATCTAGTGCTGTTTTCACTTTAAACCTTGGGGTAACAATGTTTGGATATGGAGCTGATGCAACTGGTTTGCATTCTCTTACAAAGTTTTCCAGTGATGCAGAAAGCCAACGAAATGCTTTTACAAATACGCCAACTGTTTTATATGTCCGAAGAGACAGAAGTGACCGTCATCGTGTTGCCAACGTTTTCGATTCCAATGGGAATAAAATTTATACATTTGAAAGACGTACAATGTTTTCACCAATATGGTCTATGTATAACGCAGATCGCCTTGAAGTTGCAACAGTTAAAGTGGGTATTATTCATCGCAGTATTGATTTTCATATGAAGCCTGAAATCAAGCATCGTGAAATGGCACTGAGTCTTGGGTACGGAGGCTTGTCCCGTATGTTTTATCTGAATGACGGAGCACCGTATGAATGGTCACGTGCATCGAAGTATCTTGAACGAATTGTGAACCCGGGAGGAGGAAGTGAAGAAATTCGTCAGCGGGTTGCATTTGTTCGGTTAATGCGTCAGTTGAAGTTTGATTTTGAGCTTCTTGTCGATGAGACAGAGATTGACTTAGAAGTGGCACTCACAACTAGTTATATTGCTATGAACACTCTTTGGGGTATTGGCGAACAAGTGGAAACAACAGGACCAACAAAAGTCTTTCCTTTTATTTCTGAGAAATTTTATGAGGACGAGGAATATATTCAGTCCCGAGAGGTTGGAATGGTGTATTCATATGACAGCCAGGATGGCGATGTTGACCCAGTTGAAATAAAGAAGTGTGGGAGCTCCACTGTTGCTGCAGAATTGGAGGTTGAGAGACTTTGCATGGATAAAGCGGCACGCACTGATGAGAGTTCCCAGTGTGAGCCTGGATCAACAGTAAATAACTAAAAGGTTGAAATAGAAACAAAAATCTAAGTTAAATTTGTATCATGATATACTGAATATTTAAGATCGTATTAAATATCAGTAACACCACAGCAGCATGAAGCTGATTTATTAATCAATCAGAAGTTTGCAAGGTCATAAGCTTTTTTTTCAACTAAAAATGAAATTTCGCCAGTGGTTTTTCTTCAGTGGGTATCCATATGTTTGTAATCTCACGTGACACAGTATAATTTGTAGCCAATCACTTTTCCAGCCGATCTCGGTGCCCGGTCGAGTGACCCTGCTGGCCGATCGAAACGAGGTGAAGAGCAAAATGACTTTGTTTTTCTGACCTTTCCATTCCTCTTTTTCGCTAACCATTACCTGTGATTGACCTCCTGCTTTGGGAATTTTCAATATTCTGGCCTCCATTTAGTTGTTTTCCTTGTCCCTCATGACTCTGGAAACCTGTATGGTCTCCCTTATTTTGTGAAAACTTCTTTCCTGATTTCTTCAATCGTCTGACATTCCAAGGAAATCCCAGTTTTCAACTGGTTATTCTCTATTTGCCCTCTCATCTATTTGTCAGAAATCTTTAATTTTAAGACATGTCGACGCTCAATAATGGGCTAATAGCCTCTGCTCGAGGTTATTCTTCGCTTTTGACCACCTGCTCTCGAAGCCAGCCTACAAGAATTCGAATTTTCAATTCCCCTGTTACCAAAACGTTGGCACGACGATTTATGTCCTCAGTTAATGGAAACAATTTTAAAGGACCTGCGAAACCCCATGTTCCTTTATTTTCTTCTAACAACACTACTAAAAAGTCGACTGGCATTTTCCGATTGTTGTCACAAAGATCGCTTTTATCAAAGCTAAACTTCAGAAGCATTCATCACTCTCCTAAGTTTGGTTTTAACTCCTCCAGTACCTCGGACAAACGCCAAAATATACTACTATCCGAAAATCAAGCGCCAACTAGTACTGGTGACGAAATCCAACGAACAATTCTCAAAAACCTAGTCAAATATTTGTGGCCCAAGTCTTCACGTTCTGCAAGAATACGCGTTGTTATTGCCTTATCGCTACTTATTTTAGCAAAAATTCTTAATGTTCAAGTTCCTTTTATCTTTAAAGGTATTATTGATGATATGAATATTGACTGGGCAACTCAGGCTGGCACTGCTGCTATAGTCATAGGTGCTGCTGTATTGGGTTATGGTTTTGCTCGTTTTGGTGCTGTCCTTTTCGGCGAACTGAGAAATGCTATCTTTGCTACTGTTGCTCAGTCTGCGATTCGTCAGGTTGCTCTTAGTACCTTCCAACACTTGTTAAAGTTGGATCTTGGCTTTCATCTTTCCAGGCAAACCGGTGGTGTCACTCGAGCAATCGACCGAGGTACTAAAGGTATTTCCTATGTTCTGACATCTATGGTATTCCATATCATTCCTATCTCTCTTGAGATTAGTTTGGTTTGTGGCATTCTTTCCTATAACTATGGTGTTAACTTTGCTTTGGTAACCCTTCTTACTATGCTTACTTACTCCATATTTACAATTCAAACAACAACTTGGAGAGCCCGCTTTAGAAGACGTGCCAATGCAGCTGATAATAAGGCTGCTACTGTGGCCCTTGACTCTTTGATTAACTTTGAGTCGGTCAAGTACTTTAATAACGAAGGATACCAAGCCCAGAAATATGATTCTGCATTGTCCCAATATGAAAAGTCATCAATACAGGTTCAACAGTCTCTTGCATTCCTAAACTCTGGCCAAAATTTTATTTTCTCATCAGCCCTTACTGCTATGATGTACATGGCTTGTTCTGGTGTTGCTGATGGATCGCTTACTGTTGGTGATTTAGTTTTGGTGAATCAATTAGTTTTTCAGCTTTCAGTTCCATTGAACTTTCTTGGATCTGTATACAGAGATTTAAAGCAAGCTCTTCTTGATATGGAAACACTGTTTAAGCTTCAAGATGTTAACGTCACTATTCAAGATAAGCCCGATGCCAAGCCTTTAGATTTTAAGGGTGGTGAAATCCGCTTTGAAAATGTCTCTTTTGGCTATCATCCAAACCGAATGATTCTTAAAAATGCTACATTTACTATTCCTGCTGGTCAAAAGGTTGCTGTGGTTGGTCCTAGTGGTTCAGGAAAATCCACCATTCTTAGACTCTTGTTTAGATTTTACGATGTTGATCAGGGTCGAATCTTGGTCGATGGTCAAGACATTAGAGACGTTACTCTTGACTCTCTGAGAAAGGCTATTGGCGTTGTTCCCCAAGACACTCCTCTGTTTAACGATACTATCAGAAACAATATTAGATACGGTCGTCTGGATGCTAATGATCAAGAGGTTGAAGAGGTTACTAATAGAGTACACCTTCGCCGCCTGATTGATCAACTTCCTGAAGGCTACGAAACTAAGGTTGGTGAAAGAGGTCTGATGATTTCTGGGGGTGAAAAGCAGCGCCTTGCTATTTCTCGTGTTCTTCTTAAGAACCCACCTATCATCTTCTTTGACGAAGCAACTTCTGCATTAGATACCGAAACAGAAAAGCTTTTATTGCAAAATATAAATTCTATCACAAAAGACAAGAAGCTTACATCTGTTTTCATTGCGCACCGTCTTAGAACTGTCGCTGATACAGATAAGATTATTGTTCTTAAGGATGGTAGTGTTTTGGAAGAAGGTTCTCATACCCAACTTCTTGCAGATAAGTCTTCTTTCTATCACAACCTTTGGGAGTCTCAGGAAAATCTTTCTTTGGCAATTGAAGAAGACGAGGCAGTTGAGGGGCCTACTACTGAAAAGACAAATTTGTGATTAAACGTTAATAATATACTTATTTATTTTCTTTCTACTTAATTCTGGTATTCATTGTGAAATCTATTTACATTCAGGTTATTATATACATTTACAAATTTTATTCCTCAGGGTCTTCAAGACCAATAATTTCCTCAAATAACTCAGCACAAGGAACATGTGCCTGAAGCTTAGCGCATAGCAAAAAAGCACCAGAAAGTTTGCGGTGGAGACCATAAGTTTCTTCTGGAGGGGGTGTAAGTCTCTCTTTAAGCATAATGCCAATGTTGGCCCTAACACGATCTGTGATAGTTTGATGAGAAAAGTCAAACTTAGAGTCGGCTGTGTTAAGATCTTTGCTAAAAGCCTCACCTAAAACAAGAATAGAGTCAATATGAGCATCAAGCATTGACTTGGATTCGAGTCCAGTGAGGTAGCCAAGTTTAAGAGAGTAAATTCTACAGGCTTCACGATCGCGTCGGACAGCAGCACGTAATACACCAAGATAGTTCTTAATAAACTCATCACCATAACCTCTAGCAGCACCAAAGTCCAATAATTCAAGTTTCTTGGTATCAGGGTTGTAAAGAAAGTTAGCCCAATTTGGGTCGGTTTGCATGTACTTGAACTTTCCAATCTCAAGAAGACAAAGTCTCATGATTTTGGTGGCAATCCAGTTCTTTGTATCTTGATCCCAATCACCCTTGGTGATTTGAGTACCAAACATGCGCTCCATTGTAAGGACGCGTTGAGTGGAAGCGTGATGAATAACCTTGGGGATGGCATAACCAGGTTCATCTTTCAAAAGAACGGCAAATCGTTCCATAGCCTGAGCTTCACGCAAATAATCGCATTCCCATTTAAGCTCGGTCCGGGCGTTGGCAATAGTTTTGTCAAGAAACAAGCCTTCAGGAAGCCATCTCGAAGCGGTAAGGAGAAGAGAGATATTATTCAAATCAGAATCAATACTCTCGGCAACACCAGGGTATTGAACTTTAACAGCAACAGAAGAATGGTCTTGAAGGAGAACAGCACCGTGAACTTGACCAATTGAAGCAGCGGCAATAGGATAATCTTCAAAAGAAGAGAAAAGGTCTGTTCGCCAATTTTTGGAAAAGTTTTTAGTCATAACACGCTCTAGCTGACCACGAGGCATGTAGTTGGCACTGTTTTGAACGCGAGTTAAAACCTCTTGGATCTCTGGTGGAAGAACTTTAGAGTCTTGGAAAGAAAGTAACTGGCCAACCTTTAAAACAGCACCTCTCATTTGAGAAAACTTCTTGACCATACGCTCCAAATTTGCGGGTGACAAAACCACAGAAGAAATAGTGGTGTCTTGTTGAGATCCAATACGTCTGATGCCTTCTGTAATAGCACCAAAGCCAAGCCCAGTAGCAAGAGATCCATAATGGAAAAGACGCTCTAATCTAGAGGCAGGAACTGGAGAACTCTCCATGACAAACTAGAATGAATCAATAAATAGCTCAAATAGAATAAACCCTGATACACTTACATTCTTTTTTTCAGCTTCTCCAATTACTGACCGTGGTTTTTTCGCTGAGTCTGTGCTATATTCACGCTTATTCGAGAGATCAATGTTCTTGGGAGAAATGTTGGGTCTCCTATCAAACTCCAAAGGAGAAGCAACATTGTTTATTAAAGGGTTTGTTGAAACTGGTCTCTGAGCTGTATAAGCAGAAGAAGGCGTTGAAATATTGACGTTAAATTTCTGTGTGATGGGGTTGGCTAATGAAATAAGAGTTCGCTGAGAGTTAAGAAAATATGAAGCTCCAGCTTTCTGAAGCCCCAAATTTTTCAGTGCAACAGCCTTGGCTGCCGAGGCTACACTTATTATGTCATATAATCTGCTGCCAGTCATTTTACAAAATATTAGAACTGATGATAATAAAATTGGTATGGAGGTTGTGAGTAAAAGAACTAAGTAAAAGGTCGGAGAGTGAAAGAAAGGTCGGTAAAAATACGCAATCTGGTTGGGGAGCTCATATTAACACGTGACTTTTTATTAATGTAACTACTTTGGCTTTATGCAACTTAAACAAACTTAACCATTCCAATTGATCAATTAGAATGGTTGAGATCATGATCTGAATAAACTCTTGAAACCCTTTAGGTGTTTTTATTTTTTTAAATTTTAAATTTTAAATTTTCGAATTTTTTGAATTTTTTGAATTTTTTGAATTTTTTGAATTTTTTGAATTTTTGAGTCTTTGAATTTTTTATTTTTTTATTCAATATGTCATCAGTTTTACATGTTTTTATGGGAAAGTTTTGAAAGAAAAACAAACGTTTATCTGAAAAACTTAAAAGATTTATGTGGTAGCTTAGGTAAGTAATTACATTATTTCAGCCTTACTATCAATTTTTTTTATATCAAGAGAAAAATTTCCTGAAAATAATTTTTTTTTCTCCCTTCCAACCTTACTTCAAAAGATACAGATTCTCAAAAATGAGCGAAGAACGCGCAACTAAGAAGGTGAAGACTTCGAAATTTGCTGAAAGCTCTGAAGATATTGAAACTCCCATTTTTGTTTCCGCAGATATTGAAGATCATGTGATTACAACGCTTTCCAAAGAGCTTGAAGGTTTTGTAAAACACAAAACTACGGCTGCTCAAGCTCAAAAAGTGGAAAGTGGAAAGATTAACCCATTCACCAGCAATGAATTTTCTCAAAAATACTTTGATATTCTGAAAGTTCGCCAAGATTTGCCAGTACATGCTCAACGCCAGGAATTTCTTGATATCTATCATTCAACTCAAATCATGGTCTTCGTCGGTGAAACCGGTTCTGGTAAGACCACGCAAATTCCTCAATTTGTAGTCTATGATGACCTTCCGCAGGTTGATGGGAAAATGATTGCCTGTACCCAGCCTCGAAGAGTTGCTGCTATGTCTGTTGCTCAGCGTGTTGCTGATGAAATGGATGTTAAGTTGGGCCAAGAGGTTGGTTATCAAATCCGTTTTGAAGATTGTACTTCCTCCAATACAATTCTTAAATATATGACTGATGGTATGCTGTTAAGAGAGGCTATGACTGATCCAGAACTTTCGCGTTATAGTTGTGTCATTCTCGATGAAGCCCACGAGCGTACCCTTGCGACCGATATTTTGATGGGTTTAATCAAGACTATTGCTGATAAACGACCAGACTTAAAAATTATTGTCATGTCTGCTACTTTGGATGCCGAAAAATTTCAAACATACTTTAATGATGCGCCGCTGTTGGCTGTTCCTGGTAGAACTTTCCCAGTTGAAATTTACTACACTCCTGAGTTTCAGCGTGATTATCTGGAATCCTCTATTCGCACCGTTTTACAAATTCATGCAACAGAAGGCGAGGGTGACATTCTTCTGTTTTTAACAGGTGAAGAAGAAATTGAAGATGCATGCAGAAAGATATCGTTAGAGGCTGATGAGCTAATACGTGAAGCTAGCTGTGGCCCTTTAGATGTTTATCCACTTTACGGAAGTTTACCTCCATCACAACAACAAAAAATCTTTAATCCTGCACCACCTCCATTTAAGCCTGGTGGTGCTCCTGGCAGAAAGGTCGTCATTTCTACAAACATTGCTGAAACATCTCTTACTATTGACGGTATTGTGTATGTTGTTGATCCTGGTTTTTCCAAACAAAAGGTTTACAATCCTAGAATTCGTGTGGAGTCCCTTTTGGTGTCTCCTATTTCCCGTGCCTCTGCTCAACAGCGTGCCGGTCGTGCTGGTCGTACTCGTCCAGGTAAATGTTTTAGACTTTACACTGAGGAATCCTATAAGAAGGAACTCAACGAGCAGAGTTACCCCGAAATCTTACGCAGTAATCTTGCCAGTACAGTGCTTGAGCTTAAAAAGCTTGGTATTGATGACCTGGTCCATTTTGACTTTATGGATCCTCCTGCCCCAGAAACAATGATGCGTGCTCTTGAAGAGCTCAATTATTTGGGCTGTTTAGACGATGAAGGCCAACTTACTCCTTTGGGTCGTACTTGTTCAGAGTTTCCTGTTGATCCCATGCTTGCAGTTATGTGCATCCGGTCACCAGAGTTTTGTTGCTCTAATGAAATCCTTTCGCTTGCTGCTATGCTTTCGGTTCCTAATGTTTTTGTTAGACCTAACAATGCTCGTCAACAGGCAGATGAAATGAAAGAGCTGTTTGCTCATGAATCCGGTGATCATTTGACTATGCTGAACGTTTACATGGCGTACAGTTCAGAAGAAGCCCAATACAACCCTTCACAATGGTGCTTTGAGCATTATTTATCTCAGAGATCCTTGAAAAGCGCAGACAATGTTCGTCAGCAGCTCAAGAGAATTATGGAGCGCAATGGAATTGAGTTGGTTAGTATCCCTTCAGATGATCCTGAGTTTTACACCAATATTCAAAAGGCCATAACTGCTGGTTATTTTATGCAGGTTGCCAGCAAACCTAATGGGAACTCACGAACTTACACCACCATAAAAGATAACCAAGAAGTTGGATTACATCCAAGCTCAACGCTAACTGCAGATAACCGCTGGGTGGTTTATAATGAATTTGTATTGACCACCAAAAACTACATTCGAACTGTTACCGCAATCAAGCCGACATGGTTATTGGAGCTTGCACCCAAATACTATGATTTGAGTACATTCAAAGACTGCGACGCAAAAATGTCACTGGAGCGTGCAAAGCAAAGTATGCAAAAGAATGAAAAGTTCAAAACCTATAAAGGAAGAAAAAATTAGAACAGGAATTAGGGATAGAAATATAAAATAAAATAAAATAAAATAAAATAAAATAAAATAAAATAAAATAAAATAAAATAAAATAAAATAAAATAAAATAAAATAAAATAAAATAAAATAAAATAAAATAAAATAAAATAAAATAAAATAAAATAAAATAAAATAAAATAAAATAAAATAAAATAATATTAAGGTGACAATTATCTAAGTTTAATATTATTACTTTGTAAGTGCCAACATTATGGATTTTATCAAATATTGAATTTGACAAAAATTGTCGTCAGAAACATCTCTAAGAAAATATTTTTTAGAACTTCATGTCATATGATGTATGATATCATAAGTCTGTCAACATTCAAGTAACTGAGAGGGGGCGATAGTCAAAAGACACTTGCCAAGGGTCAGTGACATTTCTTTCTTTTGACTCCCTGGAGACGATAGGCGTTCCGGAAATGTGGGGGAAGCCGCATGTGCTGGTATTTTGGTTCTAATTTTATTATGATTAGCTATTGCGCCATGTTTTTTATTAGAATAAGTATATAATTAGACTATGAGAATCATAATAAATACTTCCAAAAAAGTCTTTTTTAGGACTGTTCTATCAAATTACTTGTTTTTCACATACCTTGATATATATTTTCCATGAATTTTTTAAAATACTCTTAAAATTTCAAGGAATATGTCTATAACAAGCTCTTCAGAAACCGAGGATCACGCTAACTCTGTGACTTCTGAAGCTGATGAGCAGTCTAATACAGTTGAAAAAAAAACTAAAGTGGGGGATAGATTTACACCTTCTCAAATTTCCAGAAGGAGTGATGATAGCTTTACACATTCAAAAGAATATGGTTTAACTCCTGAAAGCGACTCGAAACACACTAGGTGTCATTTTTTTGAACCCCCTTTAAAAGATAAAGACCGATCAGCTTTCCATCTAACACTTGAACTTGCAAAAAAACCGATTGATAACACTGCTGACAGGATTGGATCTAGTGCCAGTGATAGTGTAACTCCTATTAGTCTAAACAAATCATTTTCAGGAAAACGCATTCACTCAAAAAGTTTTGGAAATAACACCAGTAACTACAGTAATAGCATTGGTCTTGTCAGAGCTTGTAGCAGTTCAGAGATCCGAAAATTTCAGGCACATTTAGATCAGTCACTTCCAACAGAAATAAAAGCAAATCAAAGTCTACGTCCTCCTCATGGTCGTCGCTCATTGTCCTCATCTGCATCATATACACGACAGCAGCAACAGCAACAGGTATCCAGACCACATCAGCAAACTCTTGCGTCAATCAGATCATATTTAAATTTTGCGAAAAATGTCACAAAGGACTTTTTGTCACCTAATGATTTAGAAATCCCTGGTCATGTTCCCAACCTTAGGTCCCCTCGGTTTTCCGTCGCTAAGTCACAAGGGGCCCCCTTTGATTTTTTTGATGATTTAGAATCGATAAAGTCGATATATTTAAATAATGATTTTCCGGTATCCAGTCATTCAAGTAAAGTTCATAGCAGAGCTGAATCTACTCATAATATTTCCCGGCCTTCTATGCATTATCAAATATCAGACATTTTTTCAGCTGATATAAATGATAGAAGTTCTTTAAACGTCCAGCACCGTTCGTCATCTTTCATTGGATCGGATTTTCGTTCATCATTTTCTTCTGCTTCTAATACAAAAACACCTTTTAACGCTGCATTTATGGCTACTTGTTCTAGGGCTTCAAACATGCCTTCAAATCCTTCACATACTTATTTAGTTCATCGCAGCCATCATGAACCAGAAGCTTGTGATCAGATTTCAGGGTATGGGTCGATCATTTATGAAAATATAACTGAAGAAGGGGCTGGTGTTAGCAGTAGTGAAGAAATTGATGATGATGTTGAAAACTTCACTCCTGAGTTAGAGAAAGACTTAGATGAACGTCGATTCTATGATGATTTCACAACCATTGACTGGGTAAGAGATGTTATCAATATTTCTGCGAGACATAGATATATCGAAACACTTCCAGGGCTGCGTGGACGCATGGTACGTATTGCAGACTCCTGTCAAGGCTGGATTTTAACTATTATTGTCGCTTTTTGCTTTGCAACTATTGCCTATTTAGTCAATAAGTCGGAGGAATTTGTCTTTGGTCTAAAATTTGGGGTTTGCACAACTAACATTTTCCTCACGAGAAAGAACTGTTGCTTAGGAATTAAAACAAACATAATGGAAATAGAAGATGTTTGCAGTTCTTTTCGCTCTTGGGAATCTCTTATGTTAGATGAAAGCAACTGGGCCGGGTATGTTTTAACAAGAACCTTTAGTTCAGTTAATAGGCAGTTGATTGGTTTTGTGATTTACACTCTTTTTTCAATAGTATTTGCATTGATTGCAGGTGAATTAACACTTCGCTCGAAATTATCAACGCTTGTTTCTTCAAAAATCAACTTTGAAGATGAAAAATACGTCCCATTTAATGCTTTTAAAAAGGACAATACACAATCAAGTTCGGCTGGGTATACATCAATACCTATATTAAATGAGGAAAATACTGTTGAAAGAAGAGAAACAATATCGAAAAATTCAAGTGATAATACTGAATTTTCTAAACTTTTGCCCCAAAATTCTAGAAATTTTTCTAAAAAAACATCTGCAACACACTCCAGAACAATATATGCTTGCAGCGGTTCCGGGGTTCCTGAAGTAAAAACCATTCTTTCAGGATTTGTTATTAGAGGATTTCTTGGCACAAAAACCATTATTTTAAAATCTATTGGTCTTGTATTTTCTATTGCTTCTGGACTTGCAGTTGGTAAAGAAGGGCCCTTTGTACATCTTGCCACTTGTGTAGGAAATGTATCTTGTCGATTGTTTAAAAAATATGCAGAAAACGATTTAAAAAGAAGACAGATTCTTTCGGCTGCTTCTTCGGCTGGGGTAGGTTTAGCATTTGGTTCACCAATTGGGGGTGTTCTCTTTGCATTGGAAGAAGTCAGTTATTACTTCTTACCACACCAACTTTTTCGAATCTTTTTCTGTGCCCTCATGTCAGCATTGTTTTTAGTGTTTTACAATCCTTATGGTCGAGGAAATATTGTTTTATTTGAGGTTAGCTATAGTTCTAACTGGATGATGTGGGTAAGTGTGATTTAAGATTTTTTATTTAATTTTTTTTTTTTTTTTCATTTCTAATGTTTGTAAGGAACTGGTGTGTTTCATACTTCTTGGAGTTTGTGGTGGGGTTTATGGTGGTGTTTTTTGCAAATTCGCAGGTATTTGGTGGCCAAAATTCTTTAGGTCTATTAAAATCATTAAAAATCACCCCTTATTCGAAGTTGTAATTCTTGCATTAGTAACTTCTTGTTTGGGTTATTTCAACAAATATACTAGATCAGCAGTGGCTGAGGTTTTGTTGTTATTGGCAAGACCATGCCCTAATCAACTTTTTACTGATTTATCAGCTAATATCACTACAGTAAATTATTCAACTTCACATTTTATAACATCGTTATTGAGTCACCCTAATGACTCAAATTTAGATACATCATATTTGGAATCAACAAAAGCCTTGTGTCCAGAGGACCCAGCCCGCATTCTAGACATTTTAAAACCTCTCTGCTATGCACTTTTTGTTAAAATTTTATTGACAGCAATTACGTTTGGAGCAAAAATACCAGCAGGTATATATGTTCCATCCATGGTTGTTGGTGCCTTATTTGGTCGGATATTTGGTCTTGTTTTACAATATCTGGGGCATTTGTGGATAATGAAGGTTAAAGAAATTGAAGATGGCACCCCGTCCAAAGTTGGGTTTATATACCTTTTATTGTTTGTGAAGGATGTGAGCTATCCAGTGAGCAGGATTGTCCCAGGCGTTTATGCAATGGCTGGAGCAGGGGCATTTATGGCTGGTGTTACACGAATGAATCTGACGCTTGCCGTAATTTTGTTCGAATTAACGGGATCACTTCACTATGTGATGCCTTTTAGTATATCTGTTTTAGTTTCTAACTGGGCTGCGGCTTTGATCGAAGAAAGATCGCTTTATGAGATTCTAATTGAAAAGAATGAATTTCCTTATATGGACAATCGAGTGTCGTTATCTTTTGATTCAAAGCTGGCAGATGTGGTTCCAACGTTAAAACGGGGGGGAATTGTTATTGACATTGGTGCTGGCCATTATGTTTCGACCAAACAATTGGTTACTGTCCTATCTCAACTTCATTCTCGAGGTGAGTTTGATGCTTGCGTTGCAATTGTGCGCGGCCCAACACTTTTTGGAATGATATCTGCTCCTGAGCTTGAGTTTGCATTGGATAGGATTTGCGAGCAATGTCTTATTGTTGTTGGGAGTAACAGTGGTCAATTTCAAGGTCGGTCGTCAGAATCCATTGTACTTCCTCTTTCACTTCAAACAGAAGCAATGCTGAAGTTTGAGTCTGTAATGTGTAGACTCTCGTCACAAGACGACTCGACTGAAGATGAACTATATAAATATCGCAACTGTTACTATGACAGTAGTTTTGGATTACCTTTTGGATCTATGGATAAACAAAATACAGAAGAAGCTTTTGAGCATGTGCATTATAACCTCGGAGCTCAGAGAGGCATGACACAAGATGCATCTGCAAACCGGCAAGATTTTTCGACTTTAAACTCTAGTAATGCAAACTCAACTGGGTTGCATGAGCACTCACGCCAGCAGCATTCCTCATTCACCTCACTTTACAAAACCGTACACAAAAGCCCAGCTATTAATTCAAATGCATTTTTTGATTCAGTAACTTCTGGTTTGACCATAGAAAATACTCAGGACTCAAATAATCCTTCCTCTATCATCCGTGGAGTGTCATTGTCTATGCATGCGTCTAGAACTGCTGCGCAAAAGCCTTTGGATTTTGAGTTCCGTAGACCAGGAAGTGGAATTTTGTCAGCACTTCCACAAGAAATTATATTAAATCAGCAAAATGCTCTTGCTAACGACCATATTGATAATGAGGAAGAGGTTTTACCTTTGGATGAGTCGTCTGAACATGTGGATAGTAAAGTTGAAGTGCTTGTTAGCGACTTGACATCATATATTAATCGTGCTCCAATAGTTTTGGATGTACAATCTCCTTTAGCACTTGTGCAAATGTTTTTTGTCAAGCTTGGAGTACGTGCAATTGGAGTTTTGGAAGATGGACAATTTGTTGGAGTTTTACACAAGAAGAGGTTTAAAGAGTATTGCCAACACATTTCAGCTTGATATTATTTTTTTAAAAAAAAACACACACCAATATATATTATCCATTATTATAATTATAAATACAAATAGATTATTACATTTTATTATCAATTTGATTTTGTCTATTGTTGTCTAGAAATTCTGCAAGACCAGCCGGCAGAAGATTGGTCAAGAAGAGGGAGGGATGCACCGAGACACCAGCCCAGCTCATTGCCCTTAACCTTCTTTGCAATCTTGACCTCACGGTGAGCAGGGATATCGTAACCGTGATGAAGGACGGCAAGCATATATGCGAGGTCACCGCACCACTGCGGGTTTTCTTTGAGTTGGGAAACAGCTTCAGGAATGGCCTCAAAGCTGTCGTAAGACTCCTTACCGCGGCAGACCTTTTGAGCAAGATCCTTGAGGTCATCAATGTTGAAAGCTGAAGGCATACCGAGAGGGAAAGTGCGGTCGTAAAAGTAGGAGATGACATAAAGGTCACCTTCACGCATAAAGTTGGATACGAGAGAAGGTTGATATATACCGTTGAAAGAGCAGGGTTCGACGGGGCATTCCGCTTCCTTTTTAAGCAGAACCTCAGCGATTTTTTGGCACTGAAGCATGGAAGGTTCCTTGGGACCGACCATGTTAGGAACCACATAAGACTCGGAGTCAACCTTGACCTTGACATCCTTGAGCTGAGCTCCAGGGGGGAGACAAGGGTTTACAATGGGAGTGGTATTAATATCAACACCAGAATTGAGGTAAGACGAAACAACAGCAGCATACATGGAGTCACGAGCAACATTGAGGCCATAACCAAGGTGGGAGTGTTGGTAAAGAGAGTAATGGTTAGCACCAAACTTGATGTCGTAGCGGTGGTCACCCTTGGGGAGATTCTGGCCCGAGACTTTGAAGTGGGGCTCGAAAACAATTTGAGTAGAGCCGCCACCGAGATCAAAAACAGCAGCAGTGGGGGGTCTTTCAGAGATGGGAATTTTGTTTTTGGGATCAGAAACAATGTTTCCGAGAAGGTAATTGACGGTGACCCAAGCGTAAACACCTTCATCGGCACCGGGCATGATGGCGATGCCCTGGTTTTCATCCGAAACAACAGCAAAGGGATAGTTATTTTCTAGGTGAGCACGTACAGCAGCAAGAGTTTTGTTGGCAGCTTCTTCACCAATAAGACGAAGACCGGCAGTGGCTTTGACTGCGATAGGGGAGCAACCGTAAGACTCCTTAGGAATAGTATTAAGGGCAACCTCGAGAAGAGGATCAAGCGACTTTGCAGCAGCCTCGGGGTCATCTTTAAAAGAGGAAAGACCTGGTTCAAGCATCTTGAACTCTTCAGAGACAAGTCTAGGAGTGGCGAGACAGTTGTTAAACTTGTAGACGTGGACACGGGAGCCGGAGGAGCCAGCGTCAATCATAATAACGTATTGGTTGACGGGTTTAGTACCGTCATAGGACTTTGTACATTCAAAAGAGTCAGAGGACTCTTCAGTTGATTCCGAGATGGAATTAGAGGTAGAGCTTTGTTTTCCGTTGATAGAGTCAATGATGGATGAGGAGGAGGAGGATGAGGAGAAGATGAAGAAGATTATTGAAAAGAAGATGCAAGAGACGACTATAAGTCGGATCACTCTAGGAGAAACGGCCATTTTGATAGTGGGTGGAGTACAGTTGCGGCTGGATTTAGGAGATTTTTTAAATCCCAGATCGAAATAGTCTGGTTGATATTTGTTGTACTTTTGAGAGTTGTAAAACTTTGAAGGGACAAAAGAAGATGATTGTGATGACTGGGGAGGTTTAGGTCTAAGAGTGTATGAAGAAAAAGAAGAAGAAGAAGAAGACAAAGAAGATGCTGATCCTATATGCTGCTGACTATTTGATGAATCTGAGAGCGGAAGATCAGAGTCTTGAAGCTTTTTGTCTGAGGGGGGAGGAGGATTGAAGGAGGTAGAAGAAGAAGAAGAGGAGGACATAATGATATTTAGTGCGACTGTTTGTTAAGGGGGTTGGTGGTAGTGGAAGGGCTTTTTTTTTTTTTTTTTTTTTTTTATGGCCGGCTACAAAATCTTTTGCAAAATGAATTTCAAATTCTAAAATAAAAAAAATAAAGGATAGATTAAAATTGAATGAAGCTGCTGTTTAGAATCATATGAACAGATAAATCTTCAAGTTGCGACTGGATCCTTTTTTTTTTATTTGAATCGACAAAGCTCTTGAAATATTTCACGTCAAGAGTATTTTCAAAAATCAATTTTTTGCTGGTTGTGTGTCGAGGCATTGAATCACAATGACACGTGTATTAAGAAAGCTAATTATGCACACTTAGTCAATGATTATATAACCATGGTGTATTTAATATGTTTTGTTTTATCCTGGAAAGTATAACAATCTTTATGACGGTAAGCTGTGTCTGTGATCTTGATCACTAAATCATTATTTGACTCTCATAAAGTTTCTATCAATTGAATATAATTATTTTGATCAGCCGCATATAGAAGGTTACATTATCTAAAAGTTCATTTTTTCTTTTTTATGTGCACAAGCTTGGTTACCAGATATGGAAACCAAGAAAAAATAAAGTTTCCTGTAATAAGATAAAATCAATAAGAAAGAATAATCAAAAGTTGAAATCTTTTGATCTTATGCTAAAAAAAAAAATTAAAAAAGGAAAGTGAATATACTATTAATAGGTTCCCGAGCTGGGGTTTCGAGTAATATATATAATCTAAGAGTAATGAGACTCTTTTTAAAAGTTGAGGGAAACTAGGTCACAAAAAACAACAGCATGATAAGAGAACATATCGATTAGATATATATAGAGAAATCAGTACTTTGATATTATAATAATAGTTATAACAATTAAAAAAATATTCTATTGATAGTTAAAAAAAAAATAAGCAGCTTTTTAAGATGTTGAGGCTAAGCTGAGGCTGAACTAAAAAGGGCTCGTTTAAACTAGATCAAGGCGTTAAAAGTGAGAAGTTTATCAAGAAGAAAAATGATAGAAAATTTTATTGAAGAAAATATTCTATAATATTAAGCATAGGTATGGTGTTATTTCATGACATCATTTTTATAATCATGTGGGTTTGCGCAGGACTGGGCTTGGTTATCTGGGCCTCGACATTTGATCCGTTTAGTCTGGCTTAGTTTTACGCCTCTTATCATTGGGGAAAAGTGTATAAGAATAAAAAGAAAATGGCAAGTGTGGAAAAGAGGCTGGGCTTTGATATTGTGTGTGTGCTTTTTCTGGCTGCATTTGACTTTATAAAGCGTTATCGTGAAACGCAAAATTGCTTTTTCCTATGATCGGAGAAAATGGTCCTTTAAGAGCTTCAACAATCTTTTTTTTTTTTTTTTAATTGTTGCTCTTTGGCTTTTTGTTCTTTTTTTTTTTTTTATTTTTTTATTTTTTTATTTTTTTATTTTTTTATTTTGTTATTTTTTTATTCCTTCTTTCTCTTGATAATAATTATTATGATTATAATTATAATCAAAAGAACAAAAAAAAAAGCCTTTTCTACTTCTTTGATAGTTATGATTATAATCATATCTACATATATGTAATTACTTAAAATGAATATCAAAGAGCCGTTTCAACTCGGTGTCAGTAGTCATTTTCATTTCCTTAAATCGGTTCTGCCCAGAAAAAAAACATAAAAAAACATAAAAAAAACAAAAAAGGCGCTTTTTTTTTTGTTCTTCCTCAAAGATAAGAAATCCCTGAGGATTTATTATGAAAAATCCGTCTATTACCGAGCAGCAGAAGAATAGCCCCAGTAATGTCACAAAAGTATCCTACTAGCAACCGCGCGGCTTTTTTTTTAATCAAGAAACATTTGTATTAATCAAGCTTTTATACATCTTGATCACCAAGAAATTCAACATTATCAAATTTTTAAAAAAAATTAATTTAAAATCTAAAAACACATATAAAAACAAATAAAAGGGGGTCATTAAAAAAGTGCCAATCGCACTGTAGGTCATCTCAGGAGTTGGTTTGGAGGGGGTTCATAAAAAATGCATAAGATAAGGAAGCGCGGGGAGAGGAAAAAAAAATCTGATTTATCCTCAACCCTTTAGTAACCGCTACTGCTCGAGTAAGAAGAGACAGTCGAGATACTACTACTGCTGGAGCCACGTCTGTAAGAAGGTCTATCAGTATCCTCAGAGTCAACAGACTTCTTCTTGTCCCACCAGGCATTCTCAGTGATGCAGGCACCGCCGCAGCAGCCGCACTTGAGGTGGTGAGTAGTGTCAGTCTGATTGTCCAACATAATAAGAGAAGGGTGGTGAGCAGGAACAGCGTCTGACTTCTTGTTGTTTCCAGAGGGAATGTAAGTGTTTTCGATGATAGCGTTTAATCTAGCAGAGTCCATTTTGATTGTGTATTTGTATTTGTTTGGTTTTGAGTTTTTGAGTTTTTGAGTTACTTAAAAAGTAGAGTAGAAGTAATAGTCTTTAAAGATTTAAGAGATTATTGATATTGAAGTTGTTTTTGATTTTAATGATGATATAGAGAAGAATAACAAAAGAAAAAAAAAACTTTAAAGACCCGGAAGATCGAGTGCTTTTATAGTTGTGGAGAGAGTAAGAGAAAGTAAGAGAGATAGTATTTTTAGATTTTTAAAGATAATAATAATGAAATCAAGGATAGAAATTTATAATTGGGATTTATGAAGTGTATACATTTCATACATATGGGGTGTGTGTAAAAATAAAAATAAAAATAAAAGTGCCGCAGCCCACCTCCCAACACAGAAGATTCTCCTTCCCAACAGCAAAAAAAAAAAAAAAAAAAAAAAAAAAATACACAAAAATGAATGAATGAATATGTATTATATAAGCAATAAGCAATAAGCAATAAGCAATAGACACATTTTCTTGTTGCGGCTGGGAGAACGTTAGTACGTGCATAGATACATTTTACACTGTGGCTACAAAAAACAACGAAACTCAAGTTCCGCCCAGCCCAGCCCAACCCAATCTAGTTCAGTTTTAACAAAATAAAAAAACAAACAAACAAACTAACAAACAAAAATAAAAGAAAATGACACAAGGTTTGTCAATAATTTGACAATCAAAAGAATACATTTATGTATCAATATATATTCTAATATTCTAATTATTGCCACAAAAAAAAAAACAAATAACATAAATAAAAATAGATTGCCTATGATTTTTTCTTATCTCACTTGACCAGGGCTCCAGACTACTTTAGACCTTTGGGCTATCTTTGAGGCAGTGAAGTTATTGAAAAGAGGCTCAGAATGAACCAACCCCTAAAAAATCAGATTCGTTAATCATTTACACCTCTTAAATATCTTCTGATTTGGTTTGGAACATAAGAAAAGCCTACAAAGCCCACAGAAGCCTGCAGAGCCTGTTTACAAGTGCTTGTTTCTACCATGGCACGGGTGTATCTACTATTCTGGATCTGTAATGTTGTCAAACAAAAGCATAGTGGCAAAGATAAGCGCTACTAGCGCCCTCGAACAACAACAACAACAACAAGAACCTGAGTATGCCGCCCATGTTACACTGTTTAGCCCTGTTATTTAAATTTCTTGTTTTCTTGTTTTTTTTTTTTTTTTTTTCTTTTCGAAAAGGCTTAAAACCGTTGGTTCATAAATAGGCGCACCAGGAACACAGTTTTTTTTATTAGAATCTGCCTTAATTTTGTATGACGTCTTGTAGATGAAATGACTTTTACTCTTGACATAGATTAACAGCATTGACTAAAAAACTGACAAAGGCTAGTACAATATATTTGGAAGCTTTAAATGATGTGCGCAACCATCATTTAGCTATTGAAATCTTTTATTGGAAGAAGAAAGAAGTTACATCCAATTTCAAATGAAAACAAAAGAAGAAGAATCAAATCAAATCAAAACCAATTAATAAAAAAAAATCACCAAAAATTCCTAATCTCTTAAAATTTCTTATAATTTCTTGTAATTTCTTGTAATTTCTTGTAATTTCTCACAATTTCTTTAAGGGTTTCTACCGCGTTTTTCCATCCATCCAGTAAATCATTAATTAGTCTAAACTTGCCCGGAAAAACTTGTGACTTCGGATAATCTCTTAATGGAATACGTCTCAACAGAAGCACATACTAATTTTGTTTGTCAGTCTATCCGATATCGAAATCATCTAATTATATATATATATATATATATATAATTATATGTCATATAAAAAATCTATTTTAAAAATAAATGATGCAAATTTTACATTTTCGTTTCAAACAAAAAAGCCTTTTGTTTTTCTTTTTCTGCTCACACCAAAATAAAATGAGACCGTTGTTTGTTTGGTTTTTGGGAACTGCTTTAATAAAGCTGGTCCAAATTTGCTCGTTGATTCAGCCTTTTCATATGTTAAACATGTAAAAAAATGTATTACCTAATTGCTGACTTTTATTGTTTAAACTAGTCTTTTCCATATGTACATAATTTCTACCAATCATGTGCTTTTCCCTGAAGTAACTTTTAAATTTTCCATCATCTCACATGTAAAAATAAAATTTTTTCAAATTGCTAGTGAAATTTTTTTTTTTTTTTCATTGAACTTTTTTTTTTATTTTTTTATTTTATTTTTTATTACATTTTTTTATTTTTTTATTTTTTTACCGATAACACATCGATAGCAACTTGATAACTTGATAAATTAATTAATATAATGATATCCAACAATCTGTGACCCATCAGAATCATCATCCAGTGATATTCTCAATGTCTTTTGTATCGATATCGATATCGATATCGAGATTCTCCGGACGTTAGAATAAGTTGTGCTTGTTTTATTTTTCAGTGTTGAAGAAATACACCATTATTACGATTAAATACTGAAAGCAAAAAAAAAAAAATAAAAAAAAAATATGCTTTTATTTCTATTTACTTTTCTCCTTCTAAATTTTGTTGGTGCAACTTTAATCGAGCTTTCCTTTAACATAATTTTCTTGAAATTGCTAGAATCTAATTCCCTCAATTGTAGCCTCCCCTTTTCTCCCCTTAACAATGACACCATTCATATAATGCAAATTCCTCCATATTCTGTACCTTAGGTATAAGTATTAAATACTTTTGTGCTTGTAAAAGCTATTCATAGCCAACTATTTTACCCTGGATACGCTTGGTAACAAAATGCAGGTATACTTTCTATTCTTGAATCTATTCTAAAAAATATATACAAATAGAACTGAGCACAAACACTAGTCCTAATACTTATAAGTAATGTAACTATATTACTTTTTCAAAAACTTATATAACCTGTGTTAAAATATATCACGAGAGAAATAGAATAACAAAAGATTCAATTAAGCCTGATTTTCACTAGCAATCTCCAGTCACGCACTAGTTTTCCCTATTTAGTTTTCATAGAGAAAAACCAATATTTTAAAACAATAAACACAATAAATAAAATAATAATAAATTATTACTAGACACACAGGGTTTTCTTACCAAAGTTGCTTAATGATGAGCAATGGAATAATTTGAGGGCTGTCGTTACCGGTAAAACGTTTAAACATTTTCAACAACTTGTTTTCAATTCTTTAAAAAAAAATATCTATCCACATTTTTATGATGGATATGTATGTACATGTCAAAACGGTCTTATGACAAGTCAAGTATCAAGTAATCGTTACGTGGGGTTGGTCACCCGATATATTGGTGTCATTCTTAATATCAATTTACATAAAAACACACACACATACACACACACACACAGACATGTGTTTCTTCATAAATATCTAAAAATAAGAATATTCTTTTTTTTGCAAGCACAAAAAAAGGTAGACGTTCATTTGTTACACAAAGCAGTCAAAAAGATGGGCTGCCAAGTACACACATTTCTTAGTAGTTCTTTGAGATTTTCGAATCTCTGGTTGATGGTGGGGAGCAAAACTTTTCGCGGGGTTGGCCACCAACGGTCATTTGCCCTGTTGTCATTTTCTTCCATTTCTCCTAATATAAAAAAAAAAAAAAAAAAACAATTCTGTATAAAACTTACCCCAGATTTCTTGCTCCCACATTTTAACATTGAAGATAATTATTTTTTGTGGTTGGCTGCAAAATTTCCGCACCTAAGGAAAACTTTTCACTCGTATTCATGTGACTTCTCTCACCCCACTAATATAAAAAATGCCCTTGCTATGCAATATGTTACACTGGCCAAATGCCATTACATTTATATAAATGTAAACATAATTATTCTTATTGATGATAATCGGTACTACTAATTAGTACTTACTACTTATATAAATAATTAATACCGTTATTACCGCGGGATGTAGAAATTCAATTTTTATTCTTTTCTAGAAAAAAAAATTTCATTGCTTTAAAATTATAAACAATATACAAATACATTGTATTCCAACTTAACATAAATGTATCGTAAACTACTTTTAAATAAAGCACAACGTTTTCATCATCTAAGCAATTGTACCTGTGCTTGAGCTCATAAGCCTTATATACATTTCCTGAAGCTATGTATTCAAATGTTAGTCTAGTCCCATCTAATTTTTCTCTGGAAAATATCAACTTAAACTTACCTGGCGCTCAAATCGTTCATTCACATATCGTGCAAAAAATAAGGCTCTTTCACACCATTCCAAGGCCTTTTCATCGCGTCTAAGCCTAATTCATACTCGGTTAATTTCTTTCTTGTTTTGCATAATGGTTGTCTTCCTTATTGTCTCGCACTAATGACTCATTCAACTCAAAAGTCTCCTTTGTACAATGCAAATGAGTCAAGGAAAAAAAAACTATCCACTTACTGTTTATGATACACACCATGATTCCAACATGACGTTGCTTAATACATTTGTTAATATCCGTTAATGTCTCATCCCAATTTTTGCTTCATTTCATTGATGAATGAAATGACATCATCAATAATAAGAAATTTTTTTTTTCTTACCTATCCATTGAATATCTTGACCAGGAATCCCAAACTGATTAACAAAATTGGTTAGTATCCAGGTTTCAAAAAAGAAACAGTTAATTACCGCCAGTTTTTCATAATTACCTTTCCTTGCCCCCGCAGAAATTCTCTAAAGTGTGTTAAAACATCGACACATGTATCTTCTCTCCCTGGGAGTGTCAAACCAACCAATATTCGAGTCCACTTTGTCGCTGTTTCTATTTCATTGTTTTTTTCCCCTTGTGATAATTCTACCATTGTTTCATTTGAAATAACTCCAAAATTTTCTGTCACGATCAATCGTAAACATTCAACCAAATTATCTAATGGAAGCTCGCCGCAATTTAAAAGCAAATCAACAACACATTGCAAAAAGAAAGCCTCATGTTTTGTGATATCATTTTTCTTTTCGTCAACCTTATTCTCAGAAGACTTTTGAGAAATAAAAGTGTTACTGTATAATGCTGTCATCTTTTGGATAATTTGTTTTATTTGAGCCCACTCCTGCAAATGAAGACAACTATCTAATTCGTAAATGATCAGTTTTTGGACATAGTTTTTTAAGTGCTTCTGGTCCGACGATGAAAAAGATTTCCATATTTTTTGCCCTTTTTGTGTCAAATCATTAATCTTTTTCCACAATATTGTTCCAGATTCATTTAAAGATGGTTCTTCCTAATGTTCCAAATTAGTCACATTTATAAAAATTTCATTAAGATTAAGCGCTGTTCATACCTCTGTTTTCTTGTTATTAATTTGCACCGCAGTTTTTCTTAAAGCAGTGATCAAAAGAACAGTACATATACCAATTAATCGTTGTTTTTCCTCGATTCCATCATATTCCTCACTTCCATCTCTTATTTCGACATTTAACAACTAAAATAACATATTAGAAACACCAACAGTTTGTGTCAGAATAAACTTACGTCCAAAGCAAAATTGATTAACGATGTGGATATTTCATACTTTGCAAACTTCATTGCTTGAACCGCACTGAAATATGCTTTACTAACAATCCACAAAATGTCGTTTTGCGTAAATTGAAACTTATTACCTAAATTATTATTGCACCTTGCATTATTTTCAATTGAAATCATAGAGCAAAAATGTGCTGACTGAGATATAACAGAACTTATCAGTAATAACGTGTCTGAGATATTTTTATAAATACCATCCAAGGGGTTTTCATTTTCTCGATTATTGCTAGAATACTCTTTAGTAAATTGACTAAGCGATTTTAACTGGAGCTGAATCGTTGACCTGATCAAAGCTGGAAGATTTATTGACTCTTTATCGATTGGTTTTTCTTGTGCAATTACATCAATCATTTTCTTCATGGCATACATTGTGATAGTGTGTTTATTTAGATCACGCGCTCTTGATATAGAAAGAGCAAGAACCGTTGCCATCTGCTCGTCATCTGATTCACAAAGCTGGTCAATACTATGTTTTGCTAAAAATAAATTTAGTTAAAGTCTATTGAATCAACTAATCTTTTAGCTTACCATTTTCTAAATCATCAGCTTGAAGATAATAACTGACTTTATGTAATATCGTTTTGACATCGTTTCTATCAGCATCGCGCATTTTCTGTTCTTTTTCAGGAATCCGATTCCAATTTCCAGATTTGTCATACAAAAACATTAAACGTCTTTCAATTTTCGCAACATTAGGATCACTAATTTTTTCGTTGAAAAAAGGATGATTAAGTAGCTCAAGGCATAGAGCTGCTTTATTGTAGTCTTCATTTTCCATGGAACGAGATTTTTTCCAAACCATCTATAACAATTTAGCAAATAATCATTCATAAAATTAATTTAAACTTACCACCATGATAGTTTCAATGAAAGCTTTAGGTGGATCATATTCAAATTTTCTCTCAAGTACTGGCTAAAAGTTAATTTTTAAGACAACTCAACAATTAATAAAACGTACAACTGAAATATTCGACTAAATCCATGCATTCGAATTTGGGACTCTCAATGGTAAGCCGAATTCTTGCCACTAGAATTTTCAGCAAGAGCTTATTTTCTTCTTCAAATTTAAGCTTGTTAGCAATGATGAAATCAAATGATATAAAAACATTGCATTTAGAATTTAGATGCTGAAATAAAAACATGACGCTGTTTTTTTTTTTTTTTTTTTTTTTTTTTTTTTGAGTTAATAATTATCAAAACCTAATAATAGTTGACCATACTTTTCAATATTTGTTGAAACATCAGCTGATAAGGCAAATTCCATCAAAGCTTAAAAAGTTAGAACGCATTTAATAAGAATAATACAGAAGACTTACCATTTTCATATTGCTCTGAAACTGCTTGCAAAGCATCAAGAACTTCAAACTTGGATAGAAAGGTCTCAGTTGAATCAGGGAATTTCTACATCGATTGTTAGTTAAGTATCTATACTGATTAAAAAAAACTTGCAATTTCCATGTCTTTAACAATTGATGCCGCTATAGAAGGATCATAGGTGCATAGTGCACGAACTAGTAATATGTTAGATTTAGATCCAATAGCCCAGTGATATTAATAATCCAAAGGAATACTTAGTAATCGATTAGCGTTTCGAAGTAAAATATTCAAAAGTTCAGTTTCTTTTGCAGAATTCGCTGTCGTTAATGTTGACATATCTAAAATTATCGTGATCCAATCAACCACTTCTTTGTATTTGGATTGAGACATTAAGTCAACTGAGCAATTAAAAAGTTGAATAAGATAATCCAAATACTTTAGGTACTTGAACCCATTTGCATAAGATTTGATATTAGAAAACCTGAATATGGATTTAGCGACTTCGAAATTCCCGGATTTTAAATTCTAATGCAACAAAAACGTTAGTTAAGGTTTTGAATGATGAAAGAATAACATACCATAATAATTCGAACAATAAAACTCTCAGCTTTAAGAACATTAAGCATTCCTTGTTCATTCGACGAGATCTTAGGCTGAAATGGTTCAATTCGTTTTAGGCACTTTTTTTTCTGGGTTAATTGATTTTTTTTTATAAATATTTTACAAAGATCAATCATACCGTATCATTCAATTCAAAAAGAGATTCTGTATCATTATAATTTTGACATTCAATACAAATATTTTCCGTTTTAATCAAGCATTTTAAAGTACGCAAAATGTCTAAAAATTTTAGTAAATTAATTGAACAGAAATTTTTCATAAAAAAAAAGTTATTATCTTACTAGAAGTAGATGGAAATAAAGATTGTTGAATCATAAGCAGAAGCGAAGCAAAATGCTTCACTTGATAGAGTGCTAAAGAAGACATTGGTAAAGGAGATAGCTTTGAGACTGTTACAGATAAGTTCCAAAGAGTGGTTACTAGTAATAATGTTAAAGTTAGAAGTCGTGATATATATATATATATACATATATTTAAAATATCATACTTTTGAGATCAAAGTTTTTTGTAAGTTCATGAGATATGTTTACGGAATCAATTTGGGCATATCTAATTTTCTTTTCGAATGACTGTACTAATGGAAGAGCCGTTTTACAATGAACAAGTAAATCTAAATCAAGATTTTTATTTGTGGTAGTGATATTTGCTAGATCTTGTAGAATTGATAAGATAGATGTTGCAGTCTCTAAAAACAGTAAATGGTTAAAGCTCATAGTTTTAACGTCAAAAACAAAGACAAAAGCACTATACCTATCACATTTTTCAGTGTAGATTCTACAAATCCAGAAGTCTGTTTTTGAAGAGACATTTTAATTTTTTTGGAGAAAAATAAACGATGGTTAGAGAAAAAAAAGAAAAAAAAAACAAGCAAGCACATTGTAGAATTAGAAATTTAACAATCACTATCTTGAACCCCTCCCTCCCCATAAAAACCATGAACGGCTGAATGAAAAATTAACATATTACATAATGATTATATATTTTAAAATCCCAATTAAGCTTTATTTGTATTACAATAAGGAGAAATCTTTTGTAACATAACACTACCACCAAGGGGTTTTTTTCTCAGGGTAATCGCCACGACGAGGGCTAAGCTTATTCGTGTTACAGGAAATATATGCACAAATTTTTTATGAGTTGTCATCCAACTCCGTTTCTGTAATAGAATAGAACCACCACTTTTCTCTTTCATTAATCTCTCCACCAAATATCCATCTTTTCCAACGCCCTCTTTACCAACATCGCAAGCTTATAATTACTCTCAGAGATTCTTCTCATATCTAAAGAAGAAATCAAGGTAAGGTATTTATCAGGCTCTATGTTATTATTTCTCTTACTCACACTTTATCTCTTTTATTTTTGATTTTTCTTTCAAGATATAAAGTAATTGAAGGCGTATTTATCTATTACCTCGACCAGTTATTTTTGCAACCCAAAACTACACCAAACAACAACAATATCAAACAACCCTATTTTCTTTCGTCACAACAGACGCAGCATCGTTCATTTGCAATACATCTTTCTTCAACCATTGTTGTCAATTTTTTTTGAACAATAAAAATAGTCTCGATTGATCACACTATAACTTTAGTTGCTCTATCTAAATTCCCCACAGCCACCCTTGTTACGTACCTAAATTCATCATGGATCCTCACCAGCCAACCCCAGAAGAAATCTATCCTCTGGCTCTTCTCATTGATGAGCTTAAGGTTAGTATTAAATGATCGATTGATTTTAAAATACCTAATGGCATTGATAACTAATTGAATTGTTTATTAAAAAAAATTTTTTTCTTTACTATATATAGCACGATGATGTCACTCTGCGACTCAATGCTATGCACCGACTTTCGACAATTGCCTTAGCTTTGGGTGAAGAACGAACTCGTTTAGAACTTATTCCATTTTTAGAAGAAGTCACACAGGAAGACGAAGATGAAGTTTTGACTGTTCTCGCGGAGGAATTAGGCAACTTCATTCCTTATATTGGTGGTCCCGAATATGCTTACAAGTTAATTTCAACTCTCGAGTCTCTCAGCGCAATGGAAGAACCATTGGTCCGAGACAAGGCCGTGGAGTCCTTAAATAAGATCATTGAAACTCAAACCCCAGAACAAATCAAGGAACATTTCATTCCTCTTATCAAGCGTCTTTCTATAACGGAGTGGTTTTCCAGTCGTGTTTCCGCCACCGGCCTTTATGCGTCTGTTGTTAAGAAGCTTTCTGCATCCTCCGCCGCACAAGAAGAACTTTTAGTCATGTACAAGACTCTCTGTCTTGACGAAGCCCCAATGGTCCGTCGTGCGGCTGCCACCAATCTTCCTGGTGTTATTGCTGTTTTGCAAGATGCCAAGTTTGAAGGCAGCATATATTCTATGTTCCAGTCTCAAGTTAATGACGACCAAGATTCAGTTCGACTTCTCTCCACCAATGTTCTTATTTCCATTGCCGAGGCTCTTAAAAAGCAAAACATTACCAAGTACAATGTGGAGCTGGTCAACCTGGCTAACTCTCTTTTCACAGATAAGAGCTGGCGTGTGCGTTACATGGCTTCTTCTCGGTTTGAGGACTTGGCTGTTGCTCTGGATTCACCTCTTGCTCGCGAAAAGTTTATTCCTGCTTTTGTTGGCCTTATGAAGGATTCCGAGGCGGAAGTCCGTACAGCTATTTCCAAACAGATTCCCGGGTTTTGCAAACTTATTCCTCGTGAGAGCATTCTTTCTGAAATAATTCCTTCTGTTGAAGGTCTTTCACAAGATTCGTCACAACATGTTCGCTCGGCATTGGCATCTGAGATTAGTCGCCTTGCACCTCTTTTAGGCAAGGAGATGACAATTGAGCATCTTCTTCCTACTTTCCTTTTGATGCTTAAGGATGAATTCCCGGATGTTCGACTTAACATTATTTCTAAGCTTCAGGTGGTCAATGAGGTGATTGGTGTTGATCTTCTGTCTAAATCTCTTTTACCTGCTATCAGCGATCTTGCTAAGGACAAGCAATGGCGTGTTAGACTTGCCATCATTCAGTATATTCCTCTTCTTGCCGAACAACTTGGCGTTTCATTTTTTGACAGAGAGTTAGGTCCATTGTGCATGACATGGTTGTGGGATAATGTTTATTCTATTCGTGAGGCTGCTACAATCAATTTAAGAAAACTTGCTGAAGTTTTTGGTTTGGAATGGGCCAAGAAGGAAATCATTCCTCATATCATTGTTGTGGGAAATTCCACCAACT
>NW_022474069.1:140000-322500 GCF_902498895.1 Magnusiomyces paraingens
GGATGGTTTCAGAGAGCTTTTAAGGAAACTACTTGTTCGGTGTTGTAGAGGTTTTGTTGGACTTGCAGTAGCGCTAGCATTAGCACTATCAGTTGAGCTACTGACAATACTGCTGGGGCTTCTATTTCCTATAGTCGAATCACTAGACATTGCAAGATGGAAGTTTTTATCCACAAGATCATTTCCAGACACAATGCTATTGTTTCGAGTACTGGTGGCAAACGCACTTGGGGGGCTATTGTTTGAGAGATGAGTTTCAGTCTCAGTTTCAGAGAAGACAGTTGTGATATCTCGTGGGAAATCTGACAAAATATGAGGCCAGACATCTGAGCCTCTATTTTTTAATGAAGGTGACGAAAGTACACTGGAGTTACTTGTAGGAGAAGACATTGCAGTGTCTTCTGATGACCCGAGAGAAGGAGGGGATGAAGGGACAGACAAAAGTGTTGAATAAGAGGAGGATGAGGATGAGAGGGAGGAACTATCGAATCCATTTTTAGAATTGTAGTCGGATAAAAATGGAGAAAAAGATTGTTGTTGTTGTTGCTGTTGTTGAGGGTTTAATCCAATATCGAAAGGCAGTTGGCTATTATTAGATAATAATACTCCTTGTTGAGATGGGAAATTACTGTCAAAGCTTGTTGAAGGATAATTCATCAAACTTTTAGTGTTTTGAGTTGCACTGATACCAGCAGTACTTATACAATTATTATTATTATTATTATTATTATTATTATTATTATTATTATTATTATTATTATTATTATTATTATTATTATTATTATTATTATTATTATTGCCTTGAGGCCAAACACTATTATGGTTATTATTATTAATATTATTATTATTATCAGCGCTGTTTTCCAAAAAGGGATTTTTAACTTCTTTGGCGACATTAATAACCACATCAAATTGGCTGGCTTCCTCAAGGGTTGGCTCGGAGTAAAGATAGATATTGGGATGACAGACAACAATTGGACCAGAGGGGTAGCTTGAATAAGAAGGTTCCAAATCGCTGGGATCACCTAATGGGATGGTATTAACAATGACATATTTTTCTTCTGTGGCTGTTGTTGTAGAAGAGGGGAAAAATGTAGATGGCGAAGCGACCGTATCATGTTTGTAGTCTTGGTAGTGTGATATCGGATACGAAAGATATGGTTTCTTTTTAATTTGAGACTCCAATTTCCCTGAAGCCTCATCAGCTGTTTCAGTTCCGACAGTGGGATAAATGTGATTTGTTTTAATATGTAAAGGTGTTGTTAGGCTGGAAGACTGCTGTTGGGGGATCGATATAAAGAGAGGTTGTTGTGGTTGTTTTCGAGTGATTGAAGGAGGAGATGCAGAAGAAAGCAATGGAGATGATGTTTGTGAAGAGCTAAATGATAAGGGAGAAGAAGAAGATGATGATGATGAAGAAGAAGAAGAATAGAGTGAAGAAGAGTGGGATGAAGAGACAGATGATGATGAGGATGCAGATGAAACAATCCCATGCTTATTATTATTATGGTTTAAATGGCCTAATGGACTAGCATAGTACCCAGACACGCTAGCAGAGGGGTGTGCAGTTTCAGAGTCTGACTTGGGTAAAAAAGGGCTTGAAAAGTCATTACCACCACAACTGTGAGAGTTTAAAACAGGTTGTATTGATGGAGTAAATTGAAAAGGTTTTGAAGATTTGGGACGTTGTTGATGATGAGAGCTGTTATGAATAGGGAGAGGGGAAGAAGAAGTATGAAGATGAGAATGAGAATGAGGAGGGTTTGTAAAGGAAAAGGAAGGAGCCACAGCAGTTTTTGGGCTAGCCATTGCAACTACAGAGAGCTGAGAAAATGATGGCACATTGAGTGAGAGGTTTTTTGCATTTCGAGGACGTTTCATATTTTTTGTGTGAGGAGGAAGCTGGAGAAGCCTTGATGGTGGAGGTGGAGGTGGAGGTGGAGCGTCCATAGTGCGTGTTGTAGATTTTTTTTTTTTTTTGAGTTTTATTTAGGGCCAGGAAGAAGCTTTTTTGCAAAAATAAAAATAAAATTGGTAGTAGTAGTTGTAGTAGTTGTAGTAGTAGTAGTAGTAGTAAGTAAGTAAATGGTGGAAAAAACTGTATCTAAGAGGAATAATGAAAATTTAAGATAAAATAGAGAGAGAAAGAAAGAAAGAAAGATAGAGAAAAAAAGAGAGAAAGAAAGGGATTGGATATATTTATATATATTTATATTAGAGTAAGAATATTAAAAAAAAAAAAAAAAAAAATTCAGATTTAACGAGAAGGAGAAAATAATTTTGTTTTTTTTTTTATTATATATATATATATTGATATATATATATATAAAATCCCATACTGGGTTATTATTATTATTACTATTATTAAATATATATATATATATATTTATATTACGTAATTTAATTATGCACGACCAGCTATTTTAAGTAACTGCTTGTTTCATAAAAGCTCTTCCTGAGACTTGTAATTGTAACAAAAAAAAAAAAAAAAAAAAAAAAGAAAAAAAAAATTATTTAAAAACCAGCCCAGCCCAAACCCAGCCAAGTACAACTAAAAAATAAAAAATAAAAAAAAATTACCGAAAAGGCCAGCAAAGTTTTTTTTTTTTTTTTTTTTTTCTCAAACCTCCAATTTAAACACACACAAAAAACATTTTTAATAAATTATCATCACCAACATCACCTCCACCACTACAAATTCATTAAAAAAACATACACACACATACACAATAATTTCTTAACTTAGGGCATTTCAGTAAATAGTTTTGGAAATTCTCTCTTTTTTTTTTTTTAAATGGAAATTTTTTTTCTAATTTTTTTCTAATTTTTTTCTAATTTTTTTTATCATTTATATTTATACTTTTTTTTTCTTTAATTTTACTTTACTTTTTATTCAGGATGATGTCATGTAATTATATGTTCATAATTCACACATTCCATATGATGACGATTTTTTTTTTTTTTTTTTCATTTGTCACAAATGTAAGAAACATGTAGACCTAAAGTTATTAGACTTATATATATATATATATAAATATATATACTAAACTAATGTACTTTAGCTCATATATATCTTTTTCAAAATTGTTTCCTAATAATTACAATGAATTTCATTTTCTTTTCTTTTTCCTTCCCCTTTATTTTATTTTTTTTTATCCTTTTTGGAAATTCTTTCTTTTATTTCTTATTCGTCACAAAAATGATTTTATATATATATTTAACTCAGTATCAAACTTGTTACCGTCAAAATCTCTTCTAAGACATAAGTCCCAACCACTTAACCCTGCTGATCTTCTTAATATATATTTTATATATTATTTAAAAATTAAAAATTAAAAAATTAAAAGATTAAAAAATAAAAAAATAAAAAAATAAAAAAATAAAAAAATAAAAAAAAATTTAAGCATGATGTATTTTCCGGTTACTGTCATCTATCGGCTGCCCATCGTCTCTCTCTTTGTTTGTCTCATGTTCCACATCCTTTACTACCCTTTTCAACTTCCTTTTTTGCAACCACTCCAGCCTTTCCCGTCTTCTCCCCTTCTTCCTCTTCTTTTTCTTCTTCCTCATTGGTCTCTAGCTCTGTTTGACTTTCTTTTGGGGGTCGGGCGTCTTTAAGTACAATGTCTCGTAGTAGTAACACCTTTTTGTTTGTTTCATTCTCCAACACCCCTTCAATTATACTTCCATCGTCACCACAGGAAATCTTTTTGTCCTTAATCTCACTTACCTTCATGATCTCACTAACATGTGAATTGATTCTGTCACTGATGTGATCATTGTTGTAACCATTATTATTGTTTTCATTATTAATCATTTCAGAACTTTTGGCTTTGCTGCTTTGCCTATCAATACTGGGATTGGCATCTACTTCACCTCCATTGTTACTGCTATTTCTGCTACTATTGCCATTGTTATTGTCATTGTTATTGTTATTGTTATTGTTATTGTTATTGTTATTGCTGCTGTTGCTGCTGCCGCTGTTACCACTGCCACTACCATTACCACTATCATTGCTGCTACTACTACTACTGCTGCTGATAATTCTTCTAACCCTTCGTTTCCCCTTACCTTCTCTTCTTCTTTTAATCTCATGAACTGAATATAGACTCCCAACTGAATAGTTGTTAATCCCACCATTGTTGTTGTTGTTATTATTGTGGCTAATACTACTCCCTTCGCTTTCTGAAATGTGCTTGCTCAAACTAAGCTTCCGTTCATATTCCTTCAACTGTAGATAAGCTAAACGAGACTTGTATTCGTAAAGTCTACACTCAGCCTCTGACTTTTTATACTGATTAATCAAAATGGCATCTTCTTTCTTTCTTCGCCGTTTCCGTTGCTGAAGTTCCTCTTGCTCATCCTCAACCTCTTCTTGAGTCTGAGGTCGCTGCTGAAATGATTGTAGTACTTTGTTGTTGTTGTCGTTATCTCCGCTAGGTGATACCAAAAAACTTGCTTGCATGCTGCTACTCGTATTAACCAACCCCCCACTCAAACTATTAACATTTGAATGTGCAAGTAACTCTGCCTTGAGTCGTTCGGTTTCATACTCTAATCGAGTCACCTTGACCCGTAACCGGTCTCTTTCAATCCTCAAATACTCCATCTCAACTTTTTCACGAGACCCTCCCCCACTCCCTCCTATTTTCAAATCATGGCTTTTTAATGAAGGTAGCATAAAATATTCAGAGTTCTGAACAGTTTGTACATGTTTTTGATGCTGTATTTTCAATTGTGACTGTTGTTGTTGTAACATATGTGTAGAAGCATTGTTGATTGCTCTTTCTTTTTCTTTTTCTTCTTCAACCGTCAACTCTTTTTGCAAATTCTCAGATTCAGAAAATTTATTGTTGACCAAATCTTCACCAGTATCAGAAATATTATTACTACTGTGACTGATACTACTAATACTGCTATTGCTACTAATACTATTGCGTCTTTTCAGGAATCCATAGCTACGGTCATAGATATTACCATTATTGCCATCGCCATTATCAACCCTTGTTCCAAATGGACTAGAACTCCGCTTATAGCTAGTAGTTAAAACTGTAGAAGATTTATCACCCGCCCCAATTGTAGAATCGTTACTTAATTGCTTAGGCATGTGTTCTGAATCACCTGTTAAAGTTCTGAATTGCTTTTTTTCAGAAAACCTTTTAGTATCAACAGCTGTTTTGCCTTCCTGTAAAGTTTCAAGCTGTAAATTCCCACTGCTGGTACGTTCTTTGTTTTTATTCTTAGTGTTGAGACTCCAGTCAGAAAACTCTGCTGCTGACTCTGCATCAGTAGAATTACCCTTTTGAAGCTCATCTTCATGGTATTTGCTCCCATCTTCATTTTGTTGAAATTGCCCATCATGATGGTATCCCATTTTCAATCTTTCTGCTTCATTGGTAACAACATCTCTATTAGAAGAATCTAAGTCAAAATTAGATTCATCATTTTCCGGGTATCTTGAATGTTTCTTAAGCTGTGGTTCAAAATACTTTGTTAAAGATGGAACCCTACTGTTTGCATCTGCTGTATTATTATTATTATTATTAAGCGACAAACCAGTAGTTGAAATTACGGGTTCATAAGTGTGTTGTAGTGAATTCAAATTATTTAAAGACTCAGAAGGTTCTGTACTAAATAATCGAGAAGGAGAAGGAGAAGGGGCAGTTGAAGTTGGATTTGAATGACCAGTACCCTTTTCTATAAAAAACAATCATGTTAGCTTAAAGATTAACCAAATCAATGATAAACTCTTGAGCATAAATATATAAGCAAAAGTTTAAAGGTTTTGAAAAGAAAACCAGTTTTAAAGTTTTTTTTATTTTATTTTATTTAAAAAAAAAAAAAAAAAAACATAGCAAAATAGATGCATCATGAAAAGAATGATGATGATGACTCATGTCATTTCTTTTAGTTAAAGAAGAAAAAAATGACATCAAAATAAAAAAAAGGTGTAATATTTAAACTTACCTTCATATTTCAAAATCATCTCTTCAATAAGAAAAAAGTCTGGAAAATCATTTCGAATTTCGGCTATAATTTTAGTATTAGTATTAGAAAGTCTCTTAATCATAAAGTTGTTGTTTTTTTTTAAAAAAAATAAAAATAAAAAAAACATGATCTTCTATCCAATAACCCTATTTACCCTTTGTTAAAGGAATGTGTTTGCTAGGAATATGAAAGCGCTCATCATTTGAAACAAAAATCACTTTAAACTTACACTCATGTCTCTCGGTATCATCTGCCCAACGGCCCTTGATTTTTCTGTATTTGGCTTTAAGGTTGTTTATCTTGTGACGGATGTTTTCCGGTGTTATTAAAGGATTGTCGTTGTATAACGCACGTTTAATCCGGTGAGCATGAGAAACACTCGCTTTCCCCCATACTTGTGGTAAATAATCCCTGGTCCAACTCATTAATTCTCTGTTTTCTGTAGTCGTCCAAACATAGTTTGTAGGATTACGTTTCCCCTTGCGCTGGAATTGGTTTCGATCGATTTCTCCACCCAAGCTTGAAATATATGTTGCATATGGCTGTTGCGGCCCCAAATTTCCTTGCCTAGTATTTAAATCATCTGAAACCCTTGATGTTTGTAACTGAAATTGATATGGTTGTGCCGGCATAAGTGATTGACTTTGAGACTGTACTACTGACTGGGCTAGCTGTGCTGGCGGTGCTTGTTGTAGTGACTGCGCTGACTGTGCAAGCTGCTGCTTGAGAAAGCTCGGACCACCAATTGGAGGTAAAGATGTATTTTGATGTTGTTGTGATTGACTTTTGGATATACTAAATGGTGTTGGAAGTTGATAAAATGGCTGTTGGGCTTGGCGAGAAGAAGGTTGCTGGATATTAGGGTCATAACGATGTACAATATTATAAGAAATGTGTCCAGCAGGTTCAGTTTTAGAAACACCTGATGGCCCGTAAACAGAAGAAGGTGCATTTCCAGAAGGATAAGTCTGTACTGGACTTAATGGAGATGTTAAAGAAGATGGATATCTTTGATATGTAGAAGACGATGACCCATGTACCGAATGGTCCATCTGTCTATGTGTACTGCCTCCTGGTTGTGATTGCTCTGCTGGAGCAACAGACAATGACGATAAAACAGGCTTTGGAAAACTTTGAGATTTGATCAACGACGGGGACCTTGATAATAATGCTGGCGGAGGTAAATATGAATGTGATTGAGTATAATGGGGTCCTTTAGTAGGCTTTTGTAAATCTTGATTGGCCAATTCAGATGGATATGGTAAAGGAGCATGTGTTTTTGGAGATGGCTGGTGATTTGACAAGTACATAGAAGCTTGTGGATCTCTAGAATCATTGGAATTAAATGGTGATGAAGAATTAGGATGAGGATTAGGATGAGGATGGGGATGAGGATGAGGGTGAGGAAAAGAAGAGTGTACCGGTATTGAGTTAGAGTCATTATTGGAATTATAAAAAGTAGGTGCTCCAGAAGTAGTCATAGGCTCCTTTGAAACAGAATCCGCTAACGAAGAGCTTGGAGATTTGCTTTTTCTTATTAGAGGATACATGGCTCCTAAATTATGAATTTAGACCTTCATAGATTCATAGATAATAGCTAGAACCCCCTTTCAAACTCTTTGGAAAGAAAGATGACGTTTTTTAAGAAAAACAAAATTAGAAATACTTTCAAAATTATAAATTTTTGATTTTTAAAGGAAAAAAAAATTACCTTGACATAATATTTAAGTATGCATTTTGTTAGACAATTTGGTCAATTATTAACAAAGGAGTGTGGTTGGAAAAAGCAAAAAAAAATTATCAAATCCTGAGTTTTACGCTTTTTATAAAAAAAAAAAAAAGAGAATTTAAAACAAAACACCTACACCAGAATTTTTTTTTTTTTAAATAAAAACAAAAAATAATAGATACCATTTAAATTTCTTTTTCCCCACTGTGCCTATATAACGTTCTTTTACAGCATTTCCTGTATGTTGTCAAGATACGTCTTGATTCTCGCCTAGATTTTTTTATAGAAAACATTTCTCATTGCTTTTCAAATTTTATTTTGTTTTTTATTTTCACTTTGATTTTCAAATATAAACCCTTGTC
Organism: Magnusiomyces paraingens; assembly: GCF_902498895.1. Taxonomy (NCBI): domain Eukaryota; kingdom Fungi; phylum Ascomycota; class Dipodascomycetes; order Dipodascales; family Dipodascaceae; genus Magnusiomyces; species Magnusiomyces paraingens. The sequence continues at coordinate 148,080 of NW_022474069.1, forward strand.
TTTATTTTTTTTTTTTCATTTTTGCACATTTATTATTTTCAACGGATTAAAACTCCCGAAAAATAGTTTAGAGCTTACATTTCGTATCAATTAAAATAAAAATAATAATATTCTCTATTAAGAAAACAGACCATAATTTCATGGTTTTGGTACGTTAAAAATTGCCTTGCAAATTTTAGGATTTTTTTACATGACCAAAGCTTGTACCGTTCATGAAAATCCACCATAAAATGGCAGACTTCAACCATATCACCACATAAATCTCTCTCTCTCTCTTTCTTTTAACTCTTTTTTTACTCTCTACATTTCAATATATACTTTGTGACATATATTGTCAAATATACTTTGTTGGCAATTGAATTGAGGCATCAAATGGGACACTTTTGTACACATTTTCTTCATTAAACTTTAGAAATAAATCATGTTACATTATTCTATAGCTTTTAGATTGCTTTCAATTTGTTTTAAATTTTCAACTTTAAAGCTCTAAAGTATTTGGTATAGAAATCTAATAAATCAAAGACTGTTTATTGAAAGTAATTTTTTTTTCAAAAAAAAAAAGAACTTTCTTTGGAATGTTATGATAAGTCTGGATTTTTAAAGGGGTAGAAAAAAAAAAGCTCGTTGTCAATTTCTGCATAGAAGCTTTATTGTTTTACACAACAAAAGTAACTTCCGTCTCATTGAACATGGAAGTTACTTTTGTTGTCAAATAGAAAAAGATTATGAAAACAAATACACTATATTAGAAAGCTTAGAAAAGTTTTAATACTGTGCAGGATTGAGTTGGGATATTTGCAGTGAATTGAAAGACCAAATTGGTGGAATTGTTTAAATTGCTGAAACCAAGTCTGCTGAACATAAATACCTAGACTATTGTTTGCACTGTTTGCTATTTTTTTAGTTAAATCAACTATTGAAAAGGTTTATGTATTTCTTTCAATTGAAAAGTTTTAAATCCTTATAATTTTTCTTTTTTTGAGTCCAATCGTTTTAATATTTGGCATGTCATATGTATCATCCAAGTCTTCATCATCATCATCATCATCATCATCATCATCATCATCATCATCATCATCCGGTGCCTTAAAGGTACTTTTGAATGTAACAAACCTATTGATTTTGCTAATCAGCATAGTAAATTTCAAAGCATCATGTATCAACTTTTCTTCGCAATTTCTGTTTTTACTAATTCTACTTATTCTTTTAAGAATTTTTTTTTTCCTTTCATTCAATCAAAAACAAAATTCTTTTATTTAAATTTTTACATTGGTGAGTTTTTGGATTCCCTATGTTACTGCTACACAAGCTTTTACCCACCTAAAATTTTTAGAAATGATTTGTTTGCTAATAAAATAGATTTTTGAACTATATTTTTTCGTATTTTATGATGCTACATTAGGTTTGTGCCTTCAGCTTAGTTTAATATTAAATTTAAATTTAAATTTGACTTTGACTTTTTCGGTATGAATGCATTTTTTGGGAAATAGAAATTACAGAAAGTCGGACCTATTAAGTCATAAAATTAATCAATCTGATTAAATTGTGAGCGTCAGATCTTATAGGAAACTTTCAATCAACTGATGGTCTTCCTTTCCATTAATCACTATTCCAGAATTTCCTTGTCTGATAATAGGACTACTCTATATTATTTGAAATTTTTTTTATTATTTGTCATAAAGAATTCACTTTATAATAAAATAAAAAAAAAAATGCAAAATAATATTTAAAAGTTCTTGAATAAACTTTGTTATGTTTCGGTTGGTGTGGTAAAAACAAACATTTCTGTAGGAAAAGACTAAATATTTCATCAGGAATATATTATCAGCTTGGTACCTTTAAATAAGGAAGTTTTTCATATCTAATTAATTGACTCTAATGTAAACTGGATATTTCAAAATAAAGATCGCTCGTGCCTTTGCATATTTTTGAGCTTTGACCTTTGACCGTTGGCCAAGCAGCATCATAATGAATAAAATCTTTGATTAGGAAATTATTTTAATGTTTTAGATAACTAGGTAACTTACAAATTTGTTGAATTATAAGTATGAATGTGGCTGTTCTTGTTATCTGGTTTATTTTGTCGTATGATTGTTTGCAACAAGCATATGATTACCTTTGTTCATAAAGTCATGTGTAATGTTTGTTCTTTAAAATGAGATTTGATGTGACTAAATTGGGATTCGAATAACAGATCCGGCTATCATGATGAAAGCTCATATAAGGCAATCTCAACTCTTATTGGTAAGTAAAGGATTATTTTCATTAATTGAAATTTTCTTTAGCCAAATAAGAAAAACATTTTCATTAAAAAGTCGTTTGTCTTTAATTCCTTTTCTCTATTCCATATTTCTTCTTAAAGAAACATGCTATTTTTATTGTATTGTTATATGGTATATTGGTGATCCCTTTTTAAAACGAAATTAAAATAAAATAAAAAAATGTTTAGTAAGTTATAAAAAAAAAACATGAGCAAAAAAAAAAAAAATTTAATATTTTGATGCAATATAATCAATACATGGTTTTTTGACTGTTTCTTTTGCTTGTTTGTTTATTTGTTTTAATAACACTTCTCTTTTTATTTATCGTATATAAACAAAAATTTTAATCGTTTAAGTAAAGTAACTAAATATACTTATTTTAGGCACAATTCTCAATTTTGAAAATGTACATACCTTATTTGAGAATTAGCTTGGAGAAATAAAACAATAAAATCATAGTGGTTTTGTTTTGAAATACAACTGTTCATTGTTTTTTTTTGATGAAAAAATTGGGCGGCTATTAAATAATATTAGATTGTTGCCATGCTAATTGATAAAGCAAAAAAGGCATTTTAAAAGGATCCTGTAAACAAATAAATTTAACTTTTTTCCGGCAGAAAACAAGCGAGTTTTTTTTTCAATAATCACTGAAAAAACTGGCTAAAGGTAAATCAATGGATATGTGTATATATACTAAATAAATATAAGCTTAATAAATGCTATATTTGCATAGTGGCATACTTTTAAGTAAAGATTAATAACTCTTAAAATAAATCTCATATTTTTTTTATAATTAGAAAAAGATAGAAATTAGTCAATTGGCATATCGAAGGTTTGAAAAGCTAACTACAAAATTAGAAATTTTGCTTAGTCTTAAATTGAATGCAAACAATTAATCTTTAAAATTTTTTCCCCATTCTCAAAAAAAGAAATGGAATGAAAGAAGGAAATTCATTTGATCATTCATGTCTAAAAAACCAAATGCATGTTACACTAAAATATTATGTTTTGAAAGTTTCTTTGAGTCCTGATGCTCTGAGCACTAAAAAATTCAATTTTTTTTATTCAAAACTAAATTTAAAAATCAAATGAGTTTATGAATAAATCACTAATGTAAGTAAAAATAGATTTTTCAAAATTTTTATTTCTATTTTACAAAGAAAAAGCAAAGTTAACTAATATCTAATTATAATTGTAAATTGATCTAAGTTCATGTTTAAAACAAAAGAAAGAAAAATGATAGGTATAAGTGCTCAGCACTAAATTTACTAAACATTGGTGATTTAAAAGGATTATTTTATATTCACTTTGATCAAACCCAATTGGCCTTGATTTAGAAGAAAATATTTTTTCTCTTAATATTCAAGCAAAAGCATTGATTAAAATTGGATTGAACAGGTTGGATTTAAGATGATTTTTTTTTAGCATCTTAGCGTGATATCATTAAATTAACACGTGTAATCTTATCTTATCGAATGATCTCAAAGTGTTTAGTTTATGCACTATTAAAAAGTCAACCTTGGATACCCGAGGACACTTAGTATATTAAATACTAAAATAAAGGAAAATAACGTATTTTTGTTTTCACTATAAAAATTACGATATTTATTTTATGCATACTTTATGATAATAGACAAAAATGGTTAAATCAAAGAAATTATTTTTATGTATATATGTTATTGTTATTTTTTTTTTCTCATTCAGTTCTTGAGAGATAAAATTAAATTTTCACAATCTTTAATAGTTAGTGTAGTCTCTCATTCTGTGATATAAAATCAATTTTAACCTCGAATTTAAACAGGATCTTTATTTTATCGTGTTTAGATAGATAAGAACTTTTTTTTAAACCTAAATATTTTTTTGGGAATATTTTTTCCGATAAAGAACTTTTTTTTAAAAAAAAGTTGATGGCAACGATGATCTAAAGGGAAAATATTAATGATTTAGAAAAAAAAAAAAAAAATTAAAAAAAGGCTACTTTTAACGAGGTTTAAAGATGATGGAAGTTCAGTGATTCTATGCAGAGATCACCCCCCATTGCGAAACTGCTTTCGTTTTTTCATTTACGTTTAAAACACAAATCATTCACTAAAGAAAAATTAAAAATTAAAAATTAAAAATTAAAAATTAAAAATTAAAAAAATCCCCCAAACAAAGATATTGAAACTGCTAGTGGAGAACAACAATTTTTAATTTACTGTTTCTTTGGCATGTTAAGCTAAGACATGTTAATACAGGAAGGTCACAGCACTTTCAAAAGAAATGTTAATTTTTAAGAGTGATGAAAAAAAAAAAATTTGGATTCCTACTGATGTGAACTATTTTTTTTTTTTCATTTTGGAAAACATTAAAATGAGAGAAACACCACACGCACAAAAAAAAAACTCAAAACTCAAAACTCAAAACTCAAAAAAAAAAAGAAAAAAAATCGGAATGGCAAGAATAGAAAGAGAATTTTTTTTTTTTAAGTGCAGTTTAAAATACCAACAATGATTCATTATTTTGTTTGAGAATACATAATTTATTTCACTGAATGTCATAAAAAATATTCGTTAACCGAAAGTTTAGTGGTGCCGCGTGTGCAAAGATTTCATTAAAGTCGTAAACAGAGTTTTTTTTTTTTTCTTTTTTTTTTGGTTTCTTCATTTTTGCTTTTTTATTCAGAATCAGATTCATAATCCACTGGTGCAAGACCAGGAGTCAAGCCAGGCCATGAGCGCTCCTTTGAACCACTACTACTGCTAAATGTTTTCTTTTCAAAATAATCAGCCTTAGAAGACTCATATAGATCAGAAGATCCCTTTTGTGGTCTCTTGTTTTTAGAGTTTCTCATTTGAATGATCTGGATATCGTTAGCATAATGGAAAAGGGGGGAGGGTTATGATGTGTCTAGAGTACATACGTGATCCTTAATTTCGTCAATCTCATTTTCCGCGTCCCATGACACCAAAGTCTTAATATTTTCTTTTCGTGCTTTTTCCTTCTTTTCTTTAAGCTTTTGGGGATTAAGAGCGTCCTTCACAACTGCTTGACGGTCTCGCAACAGCTTTCTTGATTTCCTGTTTGCCGTGGACTTTTTGGCCCGCTTTTGTATTATTTTTGTTCGTTCATCTGGCAAATATGATGCTAGCAATCTTCCAAGAGTAGCCTCGGAGCGTTTAGAAGTGATTTCTGAACTCATAGGTAATTATATTATGTTTGGTATTAGAGACCTAGTATATGGGTATCAGCAGATGTTGGTGATATAGTTTGACTATTTTGAATCACGAATATTTTCCTAAAAAAAAAAAAAAAAAAATTTAATGGTCACGTGAATACTTTAATTTAACAAATTATTACAACCCTAACCCGTATATTTGTTACATAATCACGTTTTTTTAGTGGACCAATTAAAGCACAGCCAAAAATTGATTTTCTTCATTTGCAAGACGAATTACAAAACCCACGAACCTGTGTAGGCCAATTTTTTTTTTTCTTCAGTGGAATATAACAGGTACAACTATTTTTTTTTTTTTTTTCCAATAGCCCTCTGCGCCCAAACCTCTCCTCAAAGCATCACCATCCTCAAATTCTCCCCTTCCCCTATCCCTCTCCCTGTTTATAGACGCTTCGGCACCCTCATCTTCCATCCTCTCATTGCCAGCTTTGTTGTCAAGTAATTGTAAGTGACATTGCTTGTTGATTGTCATCGTGCCGAATAGTAGGAGCTTTTAATTTTATCAAGTGGGATTGGTTGAATACTGTTGATTGACACCTTATTCACCACTTGTATAATACTTGAGCCCTATATATATTTGATGATTCCTATAATTAAAACATTCTAACATCTTACTCATTTTTAGATCTTTTGACTTTACTTTGTTGACATTTAACCATTTCAGCTCAAACCGTTGCATGAAAGAATAATACGCAGCCAAAAAAAAAAAAAAAAAAACAGCCAACCACATTTAATTCTTTTCCCTTTACACATCACCAACACACATACATAATGCTTGCCAGACAAACGTTACGACAAGGCATGATGGCCTCCCGCGGTGCCGCTTTCCTCAGACAGCCTACTATCAACGCAATCAAGTTCTACTCCACTCCTTCTACCACCACCACCACCACCACCACAACCTCATCTACTCCTACTTTCCCCGTTGGTACTGAGGAGGGTATCCCCCCACTTGGTTACCGTATCCACCGCCCTCCTACTTGGGAGGAATCGCACGAGTCTGCTCTTGACAAGGCCACTAAGTTCTTCCTGTTGGCTGAGATGTTCCGCGGCATGTACGTTGTCCTTGAGCAGTTTTTCCGTGCTCCTTACACCATCTACTACCCCTTTGAGAAGGGCCCTATTTCCGCTCGTTTCCGTGGTGAGCACGCTCTCCGCAGATACCCCTCCGGTGAAGAGCGATGTATCGCTTGCAAGCTGTGTGAAGCCATTTGCCCCGCCATGGCCATCACCATTGAAGCTGAGGAGCGTGCTGACGGTTCCCGCCGTACCACAAAGTATGACATTGATATGACAAAGTGCATTTACTGCGGTTACTGCCAGGAATCTTGCCCTGTTGATGCCATTGTTGAGACTCCCAACGTTGAGTACTCGACAGAAACTAGAGAGGAGCTTCTTTACAATAAGGAAAAGTTGCTGGCCAATGGTGATAAGTGGGAACAGGAGATCCAGTATGGTCTTGATGCTGACTCTCATTACCGATAAATATTTGAATTTGCGCATCGTGTCATACTTTTTTAATTTTTTTTTTGTTTTAACGTCTAACTTTGATCATGCTTTAATACTTGGTGACTTTATCAACAAGAAAAATTATTAACAACCTATCATTAATATATATATGTAGAAAAAAAAGGGAAAAAAAATAAGAAAATTGTTTAATTATACATTTACTACTTGAACTTTAGAAATCCTTGATAATTTGCTCAAATTAATCCTGTGAAATCTAAAAGCCTCAATTATGCTTTTTTTATCTGCTTTTTATAATTTTGATTTTTTTTTACAGAAGTTAATAGCAGTTTTTTTTTTTACAAGACTTCCTAGATCAATGAGTTCTTCAAAAAAAAAAAAATAAATAAAAATAAAAACTAAAACCGTAATAAAAATACATTAACTTTTTTATGGACAACAAAAAACAATCAGAAATGCAAATATTCTATTGATACACATCCCCCAGGGTTAGGAAAGAATAGCTTACTGGGATGCGCACTGAACGCCTTGTGGGCCTTCACCATCAGCGTCCATATCTTCATAGTCATCTTCAGAGTTAGCCTTGCGGTACTTGGTCTGGTCAACATCTGACAGAACAACCTCCTCAATCTCAACACCGGCAGGGATGTCAAGGGTTGGTCGTGGAGGAAGAATCTTCTCAAGAAGAGTGAGTTGTTCTGGAGTGGCAAAGCCAGGAGCAGGGAACTCGACATCAAAGCTAATGTAGAGGTTGCCAAAGTTGTGATGGCGGTAAGAAGGCATACCCTTGCCCTCAATGACCTTGACCATTCCAGGGGAAATAATCTCGCCAGGAATGATGTCAACTCTAAGATATTCATCATCGAGGTGCTTGATAGAAAAGGGGCCACCAGCAAGAGCAGTTAAAAGATCAAGTTTAATCTTTGTGTAAAGATCATCACCTTTTCGTTCAAAAGTGTCATTAGGAACCTGGTCAATGACGAAGACGACATCACCAGGGATGATATCTGGGCCCTCGTCACCCATACCAGCAAAAGTAATTCGCTGGCCGTGAACCATGCCCTTATCAATGTGAACCTCGAGATCCTTCTTCTGGTCGACAGTGCGCTTGCCCTTGCATTCCTTGCAGCGGTCCTTGGGGTCAATAATCTGGCCCTGGCCCTGACAGTCACTGCACATAGTCTGGAATCTCTGGACCATAGGGCCCATTTGGCGAGTGACAAAGCGAACACCATTACCGTTACAGGCGGAACATGTCTTGACAGCGCCTTCCTTGCCACCCTTACCCTTACATGTGGGGCAGTTGACTGTTCGAGTAAGTCTGAGTTTGGAGACCTTGCCCTTGTAAAGATCAGTGAGAGTAGCCTTGATAGGGTGAACAATGTCTCTAGATTTCTGAGGGCCGGAGCGGCCGTGGCCATGATCGCCACCAAACATGCCATTCATGCCACCAAAGAAGTGGGCAAAAATGTCATCGGCACCACCCATGCCACCTGGTCCACCGTTGAGACCGGCCTCACCATACTTGTCGTAAAGCTCACGCTTGCTTGGATCAGAAAGGATTTCGTAGGCACCAGAGATTTCCTTAAACTTCTCTGCAGCTTCAGGGTTGTGTTGGTTCTTGTCAGGATGGTATTTCAGAGCATTTACTCTGTAAGCCTTCTTAAGCTGAGCTTCGCTGGCATTGGGTTGAACACCCAAGAGCTCGTAAAGTTTTGTTTCCTTAACCATTGTTGTTTGATATTATATCGTAAGATGTGATGAAGTGGCAAAAGAATAAAAAGGAGGTAAAAGTGATGTTTAGCAGCTAAAAAAAAAAAAAAAAAAAAAAGTTATGAAGAGAGATAAAGGGGTGATAAATTTATTATTTATAGAGAATAATATAAATTTTATCTAAAAAGTTGATAAACAAGATGTAAATGGTATGATGGTAAAGGATTATTTTTTTTTCAAGTTGATAAAAAAAAAATTTTTTTTTTTTTATATTATTACTATTTGGGTTTTATTTTATATGAAAAAAAAAAAAAAAAGGAGAGCAGCCAGAAATTTTTATTTTATATTATTATGCCAGGTTTCACACCTGCTTTCAATAGAACATGCTGGAAGTTGGTGGAATTCCAAAGAATTCTGTCGATCTCCTTTCCTCATCCAAAAAAAAAAAAAAAAAAAAATTGCTAATCTTAATATTAGTCATTATATGTAATGTTTATGTAATGTTTGATTGTTGTAGGTTCCGTTGGGTGTTGCAAACTCATTTCTATGGGCAATTTTTTTTTGTGATCTCCATGGAACGCGTAGATAATTTATTTTAACTAAATTTTTTTTTTTATAAAGTCAAAAGTATTTTCATATATCAAAAAAAAAATCAAATAATTAAATTAGTAAAATGGCTCTGTCTATATAATTTGTAATAAACTTAATTTCATTTTTTATAAAAGTTACTTCTTCTTTTTTTTTTTTTTTTTTCTTTTCCTTTTAAAGCTTCTCATCAATTTTCATTTTTCCGGGAAATCTCAAAACATCGGCAAGTTTTTTTTTTTTTTTTTTTTCACCAACGGAAGGGCCCCTGAATAAGCTGCGTACTTTTAGGCCCTGCTGTAATCTCGACATGGCTAGTTAGTTTCTCCATATGGGATCTGTTACATGTCAACATTTGTAACAATCTTCTATTGGGCCAGTCTGTAACTTTTTTTTTTTTATTTTTTTTTTTCTTTACTACTAAGGGCTTCTTCCTAGTTCGCTCTCTCACAAAACCTCGCTTTTTTTTTCAAAAAGACCAAATATTAACATCACCACCATCACATCTCTCCTGCAAAGTCCGATTACCTTATTTACTACCCTTTTTTTTTTTCTTTCAATCATTTCAACTCGCTCATCCAATATCTGCTTTCCTTGCAGCCAGCATCACATTTATGCATGGATAGCTAGCTATTCCACTGAATTGTCCCTATAATGGTAAGTTATTCAAAATTCAGCTCTTGAATCTCTAATAATCGGTCTTCAATGTGTTTTCCAAAAAAAAAAAAAAAAAAAAACTTGATAAACCCTATAATATTAAGCATTTACCGAGTTTTGACATTCTTTTTTGCCTCTTATATATATACTCTCTAACCTTGTTTTTTTTTTTTTTTTTTTTCTAACATTTTATTTTCATAGCGACAAATAAAAGGAATTGTTGAACGAGTGGTTTCCTCTCCTCGGCTATTCATCATTCTGCCAGCCTCCATTGCTTTTATTCTATCATATCCATTCATATACACATTGCTTACAGTCTCTTTACCAATAAAAAATCTTGAAACACCAATCCAAACTTCACCTAGACTTTTGTCAGAAGACCAATCATTACACATATCCTCCGACAATGTTACCCCGATACTTAGTGTCAAACAGCTTTACATTTCTCCACCTAGTTTTTCAAACGTATTATCCCAACAGGTCCTAGACTCAATAGCACCATTAATTTCAGACCTTGCCTTGCCAACAGTCAACTCTGGTAGCTACAGCCAGCAATCTTCACCACATCAAAAAGATTCTACTACTGAGAATAATGACGATAAACTAGAAGATAGAAATGAGCATAGAAAGGGACACGCTGATGAACATGGAGAAGAAGATTCAGATCTCCTTCACCCAGATTTTGCCCTAATCCCTAAAATCAAGACATTACCATATCTGCACTATTATTCCTCATCCACTCATAACGACCACTTTTCCCTCCTTTCTTTAAAATTTTCATCACCCTCATTAAACTCGGTCTTATATCTCCCAAGGCCCCCCCATTACAATGAGCTTAAGGCTTCGGGAATTCTTATTTCATATTTCTACAACAACTCTGCAGATGAGCAGAAATGGAACTCAGCAATTGAAAGCTTTTTGGGACCTCAAGAGTCCTTGACAACAAAGTTGGATGGATATCCTTCTTTTATACTCCCCACATCTAAGCCAATTAAAAAATCTGGATTTGCTAGTTATGTCCGGTCTCTTCCATTTGCTTACTTCCCCTATTGCCCTTTCCCGTTGATAAACCTAATTCTTTCTACCATCTTTTTGGCCTTCTACATCAACATATCATGGGATGTATCTTCAGTACGCTCAAAGTCTGGCCTTTTTGTTGCCTTTTTCGCTCAGAGTATTTTGACCTTGTCATCTTCCGTTTCAATTATATCATACTTTATTCCTTCATTCTCACATGACAGTTTACGGCATTTTTTGCTTGTTCCCTTTTTCGTCATCATTTTGAACGTTGAGAATATTTCTCGACTTCTTAACGCGGTTGCACACACCCCAAGCGAGCAACAACCGTCGCAGAGAATAATATCTGGAATGTCTGACTCTTTTGATAAGTCTTTAAAAGCAGTTGTTTTTGGAGAGATTATTCTCTTAATTTCTTGTCTACCAGGGTTGTCATATAGCCCCCAGATAAGACATATTTGCTTGTTTGCAATGCTTGCAATATTTATTGACTTAATATTGCACGTTACATATTTTACTTCGGTGCTTTCAATCGACCTGCGCCGATTTGAGCTAGAGGATCTTTTAACTGAAAGTTTAACATCCAACCACCAACCTTCAAAATACTATCTTAAGTTTATCAATGCCGATGAGCATTTCCCAGAAAAAATACGCCCATATTATCTTTATCTTCGGCATCTTTATTTCCATCCCAAATTGTCACTTTCAAACTCCATACTATTCCTTTCAATTTTTTTCCTAGCATTATGGGGGGTTTTGACAGACCCAGCAAATGAAAAGTTTTACTCCTCTGGGAGGATCCCATTTTTCTTTACACACCTTACTGCATCTTCACCAATATTTTCACAGTATCCATTTGTTAAGATCTTTGAGCCAGTAGTTCTGCAAGGAACTCGGCACCCACTCTTTTCCTCTACGTCAAAAATTGACTATTTTTTGGGGCCATCAATTTCTGGCTCCTATTCTAAATTTATTCGCATTATTTCCATAAACATAATTCTGGAACTCGTGGCATCAATAGCATTTATTCTCTCACTTACAGGGGTAATTCTTAAATATGTGCTTCCCCCTCAATCCGAACGCTCAGAGTCGACAGAACCCAATGAAGTCACTCAGTTCTTCTCCAAGGACCTGATTGGGTTTCATACGCTTGATGTCTTGCGTATTGCTACGGAAGGCTCTGCAATTGGCACAGTTTCTTTGGACCACAAGGTGTGCGTTTGGAACCCTGCTTCAGCCACAGGGAATCGTTTGGTTAAGCCCATTCCAATCCCCCTGGCCACTGAGTTTTGGCCAGTCACTAGGATGGTTATTAATTCTCAACTGTCTATGGTGGCTATATTTTCTTCGCGTGTATCGGGAATTTGGTGTTGGGATTATAAGAGCAATGTGCACTTGTACCATATCCAAGACGATGCGCTTTTTAGTACAGCGCCAGTGGAAACCTTTTTTTCAGGTCCTGACCTGATTGTGGTGACTAATACATGCAGCGTTGTATCTATCTCTGAAGTGGGGCAAATCACACAGTTCCCCATTGAATTCCCATCAAAGACTTCACAAGTGATTCACGCGCGACGTCTTTTGACACCAAGAATCCCTGAGCGTATTATATCCATGTCATCTGAAAATGAAATCAGTATTGGAACGCACATTGGGCGTGCTTGGAGATTCCGCCGACTTATGATTCAAGAGTCGCCGATGCAATTTACTCTCCACACTCTCCAATCTCAAGGCGGCGTGCATGTGCACGACTTGTCCAAATATAAACCACAGCCTATTCCTGCACCGCAGGCCATGATGGCCCGGAATCCAATGCGTGCTGGCCGAATATCAGCTGTTAACCGCATACCGAATATTCCGCCAATACGCCGGTCCAAGATATTGGACGAGAAGGTTGTATCTTTGGTGCCTGTGCCAGCAATCAATATGGTATTGATTGCAACAGCAGTCCATGTATGCTTGTTTGATGCGCAAACGGGTATCATTGTGAAGCATTTTGAAATTGGGCACTTGAAGCCAAGTTCACTGCGAGCCTTCCATTCGCAACCTACACATTGCCGATTCTGTGGATGTGTGTCAGTTGATACTTTTTCGATTGCATACTCTGATGCAGAGCACGAGGGTTTGACGATTTGTCACACTTTGACGATTGACAATCGTGCAAAGAATAGCATATGTATTCGTGTTGAAAGAGATCCCCGTGAAACGCGATGCTTGGGGTTTGAAGCGACAACAGAGCGCCAGCACTGGATTGATAGAGTTGAAGGCTGGGATGCGACTGACATGAATATGATTATGGGAGTTCGTCGGAAAGAGCCCCCATTCCAAGAAGATGATGGGGTGTTGAAGGAGGAGGTGACCAATCCAATCATCTCACTTTTTACCAGAAATTCCGAAGGACTTAGACGACGCCGTGCAGCGAGAGTTGACGGCAGTAGCATTGGAGCCAGTGGCACCAGCGGTAATACCAATGGAGGAGACATGTTTTCTGGGCATGCTCGAAGCGCTAGTAGTAGCAGCAATAATACCAATAGCTATAATGACAGCAAGGGTGCCGGGTATGGGCATTATGGTAACAAGCAATCTAGCGGTGGGGCATTGACAAAGCATCTCGAGCCTTCACTATGGGACCTTATTTTGGACATTTTGATTCCTGTGCCAGTGCTTGATTCACAAACAGAACGGTGGAACAGGACTCGAGGGCTTGGGTCTGGGCCAGTGTACTCGAAGCCGACGTTGGGGATGACGTGGGAAGGATGGGCTATGTCTGCGACAGGTCAGGTGACATACTACGACATTCCTGATCTTGATAGCGGAGGACGCAAGATCATTGGAGGTGATGACGGTAACGGGAAGAAGAATGGGAATGGAGTTGGGGGAGGGCTTTTGCTGAATGGTGGTGGGAATAGTGGGAATGGGCATGGAGACAAGGGCAAGAAGAATATGAAGGGGATGATGTTGAATAGTGGTCTGTTCAACACTGGGAAGGGCGGGGCAGTGAGCAACACGATTGGGACGGAGCTGGATAGCGTTTCGTTTGACCGGTTGCTGATTAGCTCAATTGGTCCTGTGACCAAGTACGGAGCCAAATCGATTGCCGTGACGTTTGGCAATGTGATTAAGGTTTTATATTTTGGGAATGAGGAGTCGTTGCTGCCGTCAGTGCCGCAGCCCATGACTGCTGCTGGAGCGTTACAGTCGAAGCAACAGAGGACACGGATGGCTGCAGTAGCTGCAGCTGCAGCAGCTGGTAATGCGCCAGCGGCTGGGTCTAGTTCAGGGGCTGGTGGCAATGGTCCATCGTCACCGATGATGTCTCGGTTTAGTAAGACGAGTGGAGGGCCTGGGGGAATGGCGTCGCCGACTTTTGGGCCAGTGTCTCCGATGATGTCAGGATCGCGTAAATGGAGACGGGAGGTTGGCTATTAAGCTTTGAATTTAAAACGAAAAAAAAAAATAAATAAATAAATAAAGATAAATTTTGATTAATTATTGATAATAAAAAAAAAAAGATACAAATATATATATGATATAAACTTAAATTTGTATGATTTTTTTCAAAAAAAAAAAAAAAAAGGGCTTGATGGAAATAATTGATTCAGTTTTGGAGGGGAGGGGTCAAAAGCCGTTGATTGTTTGAGGGAGCGGCTGGCACAGCTGGTCTATTGCAACAGGTAAAAACATTAGTGGGAAGGTTTTTGTTTACAAGTTGTAGAAAGAAGATGAAAAAGCCCATAATTATTAGTATTATTATTATTATTATTATTATTATTATTATTATTATTATTATTATTATTATTATTATTATTATTATTATTATTATTATTATTATTATTATTATTATTATTATTATTATTATTATTATTATTATTATTATTATTATTATTATTATTATTATTATTATTATTATTATTATTATTATTATATTAGTACCTTTTTATTTCATTTCATTTATTTATTTTTTTTTTGTATTTATCTAAGAAAATCTATCTGTTTCTTTTTTTTAAAATCTACGGAGATCCTATTAGTATCTTTTTTTTTTTCCTCTTCTTTTTCATTTGTTACATGAATCTCAAACATTTCTCTCTAAATTTGTTCTTGTTCTTGTTTATTTATTTATTTGTTTGTTTGTTTGTATTCAGCTCCATGCAATTAAGCTTAACTTTAACGTTAAAAACTCCCCCCTCCCATGCAACGGTGCAGATGACGGTACGGATTTGATTTAAATTCCCACTCTAAGAAATTTGAATGAATGGTTTGAAGTTTTTCCATTTTGAAGATATTTTTTTTTTTTTGAAGGTAATATCAGCTTGTAAAATGAATAAAAAGCTGGTCGTTTACTTCTACAAAAAAAAAAAAAAATACTGCGGTTTCACGGAATGTTCAATTAGATCCGTAAGAAAATATTAAAAAAAATAGAAAAAAAAAAAAAAAAAAAAAGTTGCAGTTTTGATTTTTTTATGTTTTGATACTAAAATATAGTATTTATATTTACTAATACTAACAAAAGAAATGGCTTTAACTGCGCCACCATTATCATTATCATTATCATCATCATCACTGTGAAAGGAAGGGGGAAGAGGAGGAGAAGTAAATTGAAGTTCTTTCATTTCCATGAGATTCCAATCTTCACTATTCAACCCTTTAATAAAAACAAACAAACAAACAAACAATTCACTATTCAAAAGAAACTAAATCTCCCCTCTTCAGAATCACCAAAAAAAATCGTTTAAATGGATGAACTAGTAAAACTGGTGTACTGGTTAGTTTTTTTGTTTTTTTGTTCTTGTTCTTGTTAGTGCAACAAGTTTTTGGGTGCAAATGAAACTTTGGTGCGTTTGTGTTCACAATAACTCACGTGCGCTCACACATATAAAATAAAATGGCGCTATCATAACCTCCTCCCTGCCTTTGTGATATCATGAATACGCGTTCTTTCCTGATTATATAAAACAAAAGTTTTCTGCTGCTGGTATTTCTTTCTTTTAAAAGTTTTTCTTTTTTTATATTTTATTTTGGGTTTTCTAAACCATCTTTCATTTTAAATAATATATATATCACGGCTTTTAACAATAAAAAAACCAATTTTTTTTTATCTGGTTATTATTTTATTATATTATATTATTTATTATTACTTAAAATAAACTCTTAAAAATAATCTTCGACATTTTTTATTTTTTTTTTTTTCCGACTTTTTTATTCATCACTTTAAATAAAATTCTGATAACGAAAAAAAAAAAAAAAAAATTTTTAATCTAAAAAATAATCTACAATTCACAGAACCAAGTCAGTTTTCTTTCATCTGTGGCATTCTTAATCATCATCCGTTCCTTCTTGATACATACACACATACTTTAAAAAGAAAAAGATATCATCCATCATCATAATGACCTCCCCACAACCTTCACGATTCCAAGCTTCCAAAGAAACGGCTTACGAGTATCTCAACAAAAAGGCCTTTAACTGGGGGTACGTCCCCCACTCAGACGTGGCCGCACAAACCCGTTGCTTCACATATCTTGAAGAATCAATTGCAAAGCTAGAAGCTCAGATACTAAATCAATCTCCTGAAGATTCATCATCAATTAATAATAAACCCGTGGATCTGAAAATCGACCCTAACCAAGACCAAGATATTTTGAAAACTTTGAAGGTCACCCTGCTTAGTACATACAACCTCGTCAAACCAAACTACGGCTCCTATAGCATGCGCAATGCCAAAATGTTTTGGTCATATTGGGATAGAATTAAACAATCCGTGGCTAAGGTCCATGAGGGCTCTGGAGCTACTGAAGAACAAATAACAAAGATTCTCGATGAGCTTGAGGTCGGAAGATACATATCAGTAGACTTCAGTGAGGAAAATAAAAAGTAATGGTAACGTTTGGAGAAATTATTCCAAGAAAAAAAAAATTTTTTTATATTTTTAAATTTAAATTTATTTATATATATACAACTTTGCAAACAGAAAAAGATAAGGAAAAAACATTTTTTTTTTAAAAATACAAAGTAAACAATCAAACGCCATCATTACAAAAAAACACACTTTTTTAATCATCATTATTCGTTTTCTTTTTTTTTTTTTTTAATCTTTTTTTTAATTTTTTTTTAATCATTATTCGTAAAAGGGAAAGGTGGGTTGGTGGTGGTGGTAGTAGTAGTATATTCCAAAATTGATTCGTTTTTAATTCCCAAATCTTAATATCCTAGAACTTTTTTTGTCGTCATTAATAGTTGAATAAGAGTCGTCAAAGATTTAAAAAAAAAAAAATTTTTAATAAACACTGGCATAGTGACGGCCATTTTCTAATTCATCAGTAACAGTTTCCACAGTATCGTCATCCTCGCCATCATCTTCAACAAGCTCAATGGCTGGATACTTGACCAAGTCCCACTTGTTCCAAAACGCACAAGACGAATCAATATCGTCCCGATCAACAAGATCCTGGAGATAGTACTTGGCCTTCATCAGACGCTGTTTGAGGTGCAAAAGACGAACACTGCCAGGTTGCTCCGAAGGAGCCAATGATTTGTCGCTCACAGCTGATAAAGTTGCTGAATCATTTTGAGTGGATGATTCAACAGAATCATCACACTCATCATTGTGATTGTATTCATCATAAACAATCTTACTAGTGTTGCAACTGTACATCTGGCGTGCAGGCGAGGTATTGTACCGGCTGCCAGAATCGTGGTAAGGTGTACGGGGTCCGTACGATTCATTGGTAGAGGAATAGTTGCCGTCTTCCTCACACAAGCTCGCCGGCGAGGTGGGCAACTCGTGGTCACTGTAGACAGACGTGTTGCGCTTGTGCTTCCAAGTCTTGCTTCGCTTCTCATCTTCATCCACAGCATACATTTCGTCTTCAGCACATGAAGTGTAAGTACAGTATTGTGCCCAGACCTCATCAATGGCCGAAACCAAGTAGTCAAAGCATCTAGCACGAGCTACCAAGTCGCATCGGGGGACAGCAGGAGCACGTCTCTTGCGAGAGGACCCCATACCGCCAAGAGAAGACGGGGTAGGAAGAGATGCTGGTACAACAGGAGCAGCAGCAGCAGTAGCCGCAGTATTGGCAGGCAGAAAAGTGGTGGAGGTGATATGGTTGTTTGAGTTTGCATAAATATTGGTGGCATCGTTAAAGGGTAAGAAGCCACCAGTTTGAGTGTCTGGGTTCATCATTGTGCAGTGACGACGAAGGGTAGCCACGGAAATAGACTTGTGTCTTGAGTGTGACTTTTTAGGGATTGCAGTATGAGAAGACAAGAAAGGCTTTGTTGTGGTGATCGGGGTAACAGCACCTGTAGCAACAATGGCATTATTTTCGTCTTCGGAATCGGAAGAAGAAGAGAAGCAAGCATTGTGGTGATAAGCCTTTGTTGCAACAGAGTTATTGTTGTTTGGACTATCCAGATCCTCATAAGCGTGATGTGAGTGTGGGGGGGAAGGTGGTGAAAAAAAGGTGCCTGTGGTTGCTGGTGCAACCGAATTTAACGACATTGCTCTTCTAATTTTAAAGAGAGCCGTCTTGTTGCTGCGGTAGCTTGAGGACGGGCTTTTATACACGGAAATGGAAGAGGAAGAGGAAGAAGAATTATTTGAAGGATGATGATGATTTACTGGGAGGTTATCGTCTTCGTCTGCAGAAGAGCAGGACGAATCCGAGCCGTCAAGGTCCGCCACGCACCGCCGTTTGAAGCTGGGCGAAGTGGCCGTAGTAATGTCAGCCTGCCGACTTCTTTTTAAACTATTAAGAGTAGCAGTAGTAGAAGAAGAAGAAGAATTTTTATGAGCGACATAATCTGCGCATGAAGCAGTACCTTCAATATTACTGTGAGTGGTTGTTGTTGCAGCAGCGGTAGGAGCAGCAGCAGCAGCAGCAGCAGCAGCAGAAGTAACGATGGGGGTCATGTTGTTGCAAGAAAAAAATTTATAACTGTGTAATATAATTATAATAATAACTTTGTTGTTGTAATAATAACAGTAACAAAAATAATCAAGTTACTTAATAGAAATTTGTTGTAATGTAATAACAGACTTTTTTTTTTAATTAATGGTGTAATTAATGTTTTATTATTAAATTTGTTTCAGAGTGTTCCACAGGAAATGAGTAGTAATCAACACGGTGGCAAAAAAAAAAAAATGAGGCAGCAAAGTTAGGGTAAGGGGGGGGAGGAGAGGAGAGGAGAAGAGAATAATTTTTGTTTTGTGAGGTGGCAAAAAAAAAAAAAAAAACAGGGGGGCGGGAAGGTGTTAAAAATAGCGCAAAAAAAATCGAAAAAAATCAGAGAATCAGCAAGTCACTTCAAATAAATGAGTAACAGGAATAACAAAAGAAATCAGTCGAGAAGATGAAGATAAAAGTTGAAAAAGATTGTAAAAGAAAAGGATTCAAACAGTCAGAGTATATAGAAAAAGACTGGGAAAAGACCTTGTAAATTTTTAGAGGGGAGGGAAATGGTTTTGGAGAAATTCTATTGGTTGGTGTGCACTGTTGGGAGTAGGAAAGTATATATAAAAAAAATTTTTTATTTGTGGTTTTTTTTTTTTGTTGTTGTTATTTGAAGAAAAATTGGTTGAAGAAAAAAAAAAAATTAAATAAAAAAAAAATAGGAAAGATCGCATAAATATATGCCTTTGCTGGGGGATCTCTTTGTTACCCTGACAAGCTAATTTCTAAGCAGGAAAAAAAAAAAAAAAAACAACAACAAAAAAATTATTTTTATTTTATTTTCTATCCACAGCCAAGCAGGCTTTTAATCTCACACACACACACACACAGGCCATTTTTTTTTTTTATTTTGTTGTTGTGTATGATATGAAATTTTGGTCACCAACCATTTAAGCGGCTTGTGCCAGGCCCTTTGTTTAAGCTTCCATTCCAGGCTTTCTATCGTAGTCTTCTATTTGTAGATAGAAGGAATTCTTATATAATTATATATAAATATATATAATTCTATAGATATGAGATACGTGGCAAGAATAGATTTTGTTTTTTTTTATTCAATATCACTAAGAGTCATAAACACTTTTATCTCAAATCATCATTACCCAATCTAAAGATTTTACATCTAAAAAAAAAAAAAAAAATATATATATATATAATAAATCTCTCATCCCTGAATAAGGAAACACCTAGAAATAAGGGGTGGGAGGTGGGTGGGAAGTATGAGGAGGAGACAAATAACACCACAAAAGTCGGTCCTTCATCACGTTGTTGTCATGTATATATATATAAGCTAGATTCATGCTTGCTGCTGTTGCTACTGCTACTGCTTATCACTGTATGTTTGTGTGTGGATCCACAAGGAAACTTTAAAATAAAAGACTTAGTCATCAAAACTGATCTCTTATGCATTTAAAATTGGCCTCGTATATGATATATATATATATATTTTTTGTTTTATTCATACTTGATACATTTTCTTGGCCTATCATTTATCACACGCGTAGTCATTCAACTTACTTCCTTTGTAGGTTTTTAGAAATTAAATCTTTAAGAAAAGAATAAAAATAAAAATAAAATTAAAAAAACAACATATAATAGAGTCATCAATTGAGACCAATATGATGATTGCCAATAACATTAAAAGAAGGGGGGAGATGAAAATGGAGGGGTTTTTTTTTAGTGATGATATTGCATTGCAACACCTCAAAATTTATCAACCGACACGCCTAAAAACAAATGAAATTAAACAATTTTTTGTAATTGAAAAAAAACAACACTCGCGTTTTAATGAAATATTCCATTAAAGACTTGAATTTAGAAATATCTCTTATATATATATCAATAATCAATTGAATTAAAGATTTTCATATTCCATATCTTAAAAAAAAAAAAAAAAAAAAAAACTCAATTGAACTTTCACGACTTGCTTCTCGTATTTCTTCCTTCATTTTGGGCAAAAGTGTGACATCTATTTGAGTTGTTTGTTTTAGGAAGACTACCTCAAACATAATAAATCATTTTCAAAATCTTCTACTACAACTGCAATTACTTCGGTTGTTTTAGCCTATTCAAGGCTTTTTTTTTTTTTTTTTTTTTTTTGGTTTTAACCCTTTGGTTTTCAAAAACATCATCAAAATTATTATAAAAGAAAAGATGAAAAATACAAAGCAAACATTTACTTCCGCCTCTTTGATCATCTACTTTTAAGCTTTTTGTGTGTAATAATACCGGACATTTAAATATTTTCTAGTATCTAAAAGAATTCTTCTTCTTTTTTTTTTTTTTTCAACATATGCAAAAAAAACTTGTTTTTATATATATATATATAGCTTCAATACCAAAAGGCAACTAACTCGCTATGTCCTTGTTTTCAAAAGAAACTTTTTCTACTGTGGGAAGCTGACCCCCCCACTTTAGGAGATACCAAGAGAGAGAAAGAAAATTAAATATCGTTCTCTCTTTTTTTTTTTTTTTTTTTTTTTGTTTGTTTGTTTGTTTGTAACTACAGACAATTTTGTTTCGGTCAATAGGAACCTTCCGAGGTTGAATGGTTTACAATTATGTTTTAACTGTAGTTAACAAAAATACACCTACGTTTGCATGTTACAATATACTACTATGTTTTGTAATTATACTAACGTATGAGTTTCATCATTTCATTTATATATATGCCCCTTCCTTCTTCTCCAAAATTAGAATATACAAAGAATTGTTAATCCTAAAATAGAACCCACGAGAAAAGAAAAATGTCTCTATGATCATAAAATATCAAAAGAGGTACTAGGTTAATACTGAAGCCTAAAAAAAAAAAGATAACTAGCACAGCCCTCATCAAATCTGGGTTTTGCCCACTCTTTTCTGAATAGAAAAACCGATTTGAATAAACTACTGTTTTAGCAGCATATTATCAAGATGATAAAGGGGGTTCAAAACAACTAATTATCTAAAAAAAACAATAAATGAATACTTGATAATATAAAATTTAAATTAAACAAAAGTTTTCAATTATTCAAAAGTTATGATGTAAGCGAAACATGAAATAAATATTTTTTTTTTTACAATGTGCAATGTCAAATCCTTTTGAGCAATATCCCAAAAATAGCATTCTAACGTTACATGCTAATATAAGTTTTGTATTCAAAAATAAAAACTTGAGGGAGAAAAAAAAAACTAATTGTAAAAGAAATTATCTTCAGAAAACTAAAAATAAACCATTTTTTTTTCATATCGATTTAAAAAAAGAGAATAATCTTAGATTTCAATATTTAGCAACTAAAAGTAAATCTCAAAAAAAAGAGGGAGATAAAAAAAATTATTGTAAAATAGTGAGTGGCCCTGGAAATATGGAAGTTTAAACTTCTTAAAGTCCTCCTCATTATTTCAAATCGTCTAAACTGAAACAAAAAAAAAATTCCTCAATAATAGTGAATTCACTTAGCTTTCCTGGGTTTAAAAGCAATTAAATACGCTTCATATTTCCATTATTCACTGTTTAATTAATAATGAAATCTTTTTAAACATTACAAATTACCCCATTCCCTTTTCTATTATTAACGATCGACAAGACAAATTTCCATCTTTGAATTTTGAACCATCTTCAATTGTCTTAAGAGATAACGCTTATCTAATTACATGCAACTGACCAACTCTTCAATTTCCACTCATCTCTATCATAGCCTTTACATTTTTTTTTCACTAATTTTAACATTTTTTTTTTTTTTTTACATGATCAATTAACATCAACAAAAAAAACCATTCATGGTAACAATAAAAAATAACTAAATATTTTCTTTCATAATCACTTTACCATCTCCTATTACTTTTCTTTCTTTTTTCTTTCATTCTTTCATTCTTTCATTCTTTCTTAAAAGTTCAAGCTCTTTCTAGTGGCAAACAACTTGGTGCTGACAGTAGAACCGTGCTCTTCTATCTGGGAACAGTACTTGTCAATTTGACCAGAAACAAGGAGATTGTCAAGTCTAGAAGGTTCAGTAGGAAGCTTGAAAACATTCTTCCAGTCGTCCAGAGAAAGAGTTGGCTTGCCAGCAGCAGCAAGTTGGGCGTTATCAACATTTCTCTTGTGTTGCCATTGTTGGATCTTGAGCTTCTCACGAGCAAGCTGTCGCTGGTAGTAATTGTAGTTACCCTGGTCGGTGTGGAACTGATCAATCGAGTCAAAAATGGCCTCAATGTTCTTCTCAAGATATGAATCGATGGAGATGTTCAAGTTATCAAAGTTGTTTTCAAACGATGCAGAGGGGGCCTTTTCAAGGTTGCTGGCTTCCAAAGACTGGAGGAAAAAGGTGACAAGGTGCGAATTGTGGATTTCAATGGGAAGCTTATCAAAAATGTTGTGGTATGAAAGACTGTTCTTGGTCAAAGATTCAGTGGTAAATTTGCCCTCCTTGCGAGCAGCAATGAATGACTCAGAAAGACGGTAGGCGTGTAACGACAAGCCGGAGGCCAGGGTCTGTGAAACGTCATTGACAATGAGAACAGCATTGGGGTTGCTAGCCTGGTATGAAAGAAGAGTTTCAATGGTATTGATATTGAACAGCTTGCCAAGGTTGGTGCTGATGAAGTAGCCGACAGTGTTGATGTCAACGTTGATGGCCTTGAGGTGGTACAAGATATCGTTTTGGTACTTTTGCACAGACTTGGATCGAATGCCCAAACCCTCATTGTCGTTGGCTGAAGGGGGGAACGGGAATGCATGGGAAACCGACAGAACGTTCTCCTCCTCCAAACCAAGAAGCTGGCCGGATATTGGTGAAGGGTACGCATCCGAAGCTGACTTTATGATTTTAAGAACAACAGTAGAGTCCAGTTGGACCTTGTTGGTGGTGGCGGGGCCAGCAGGGAAGGTAGCCACAGGGATGGCAGAGCGACCACTAGATGGGGTTAATATGGTATTCTTAATCTAATTTATCTAATTTACAAGAGACAACACATACATAAGCTTAGACATTATGGGAAGTTAATGAGGGGAAGGGCAGATACGATATGATCTGTGCGTATAAGGCCTGCTGTTGCGAGGATGTGCTATTGAAAAAAAAATTTTCCTTTGCCTTATTATTACAAGTGGTGTAGTTTTTTTTTTTTTTTCCCAAAGACTCTCTTTCCCAAAATAAAACCGAACCCATTTTAACCCTAACATCGAACCAAAAATTACATAACGTCTGAGTAATTTTGAAAAATTTTTGGCAGCCAGGGCAGTGGGTGCGTCGTGACTCTTTCCGCATGAACCTGCTCGAAACTCTCGCGACTGCAGGAATTTTTTTTTTTTTTTTTTTTCCTTCCTCTCTTTTTTTTTTTTTTTTTTTGATCTTATCTTCCGTATACTCCCAAGTAACAATACCCTTTGGAGCCTCTCCTTCAAACTTTCAATCAACCCAAGAGAGTAAGTCTCAAAACAAAGCTTCTATCATAATCTCATAATAATACTAACTTCACTTTAGTTAACAATGTCCGACAACGCTGTTGAACAGGCTGCTGAGCAACTGCAGAAGACCTACCTTGACGAGGAAACCGGCGAACAGGTTTCCAAGAGCGAACTCAAGAAGCGCCAGAAGGCTCGCGAGGTCGCCAAGAAGAAGGCCGAGAAGGCTGCCGCTCGCCCCGCTCCTGCTGCTTCTGCTTCTAAGCCCAAGGAGGAAGAGCTCACCCCTAACCAGTACTTTGAGATCCGAAGTCGCCAAATTCTGGAATTGAAGAAGTCTAAGGCCCCCTACCCTTACCCCCACAAGTTCCATGTCTCTGTCACCATCCCTGAGTTTGTCAAGAAGTACTCTCACTTGACTCGTGGCGAGAAGCTCGAGGAAGAAAAGGTCTCCATTGCTGGCAGAATCTTCACCAAGCGTGAGTCTGGTACTCAGCTCAAGTTCTACGTCATCCACGGTGAGGGTTCTTCTCTCCAGGCCGTTGCCCAGGCCTTTGACGAGGAGAAGCTTGATGAGATCCACGAAATCCTTAGAAGAGGTGACATTATTGGTGTCAATGGTTACCCCTTCCGCACTTCCCCCAAGAAGGGTGGTGAAGGTGAGCTCTCCATCTTCATTGAAAAGATCACTCTTCTTACCCCCTCTCTCCACATGCTTCCT
Source organism: Magnusiomyces paraingens (assembly GCF_902498895.1). Lineage (NCBI taxonomy): Eukaryota > Fungi > Ascomycota > Dipodascomycetes > Dipodascales > Dipodascaceae > Magnusiomyces > Magnusiomyces paraingens. Next base: position 173,047 of record NW_022474069.1, read on the forward strand.
ACCGAGCACTTTGGTTTCAAGGACATGGAGGCCCGTTTCCGCATGAGATACCTCGATCTTATCATGAACAATTCCACCCGCGACAGATTTATTGTTCGTTCTAAGATTATTTCCTACATTCGTCAGTTCTTTGACTCTCGTGACTTCATTGAGGTTGAGACCCCCATGATGAACATCATTGCTGGTGGTGCCACCGCTAAGCCCTTCGTCACTCACCACAACGATCTCAACATGGATCTGTTTATGCGTATTGCTCCTGAGCTTTATCTTAAGCAGCTTGTTGTTGGTGGCTTGGAGCGTGTTTACGAGATTGGCCGTCAGTTTAGAAACGAGGGTATTGATATGACCCACAACCCTGAGTTCACCACCTGTGAGTTTTACCAGGCTTATGCTGATGTTTATGATCTTATGGATACCACTGAGCTTCTCTTCTCCGAGATGGTCAAGAGCATCACTGGTGACTACAAGATCACTTACCACCCTGATGGCCCCGAGGGTAAGCCTATGGAGATTGACTTTAGCCGCCCATGGAAGCGTCTTGACATGATCCCCACCTTGGAGGAGCGCCTCAATGTCAAGTTCCCTCCTGCTGACACTCTTCACTCCAAGGAGACCAACGATTTCTTGAAGGATGTTTTGAAGAAGGCCAACCTTGACTGCACCCCTCCTCTTACCAATGCCCGCATGCTTGACAAGCTTGTTGGTGAGTACCTTGAGGACACCTGCATTAACCCCACCTTTATCTTTGGTCACCCTGAGATGATGTCTCCTCTTGCCAAGTACCACCGTGAGATTCCTGGTTTGACTGAGAGATTCGAGGTCTTTGTTGCTACCAAGGAGATTTGCAATGCCTACACTGAGTTGAACGATCCCTTTGACCAGCGTGAACGTTTCGAGGAGCAGGCTAACCAGAAGGCCCAGGGTGACGATGAGGCCCAGCTTGTTGACGAGACTTTCCTCAATGCTCTTGAGTATGGTCTTCCTCCCACTGGTGGTTGGGGCTGCGGTATTGACCGTCTTACCATGTTCTTGACTGACTCCAACACCATCAAGGAGGTTCTTCTCTTCCCCACCATGAAGCCTGAGGTTAACAATTAGATTTAATAGGTCGTTAAGGATGAGTTTTTTTTGTATTATATAATTTTTTTTAATAAATTTTTAAAAATTGAAGAAAAAACATAAAATGCACAATTGTTTTATTTTATTTTATTTTTTATTTTTATTTTATTTTTTATTTTTATTTTTATTTTTTTTATTATATAATTTCATATTTACAGTCATTATCAAACAAACATTTTCACTTCTTTATTTACACAAAATCTATTTCTCTTCTTTAATGGCCAACTCGGGAGCACCAGGAGAAGTGTCCTTGTTGGACTCATCAAGGTGAGGCTTGAAGACGGGGTCAGATAACAGCTTGATGACTTCCTTGGCAACCTTGCGGTTGACATCGTTGCCAAAGTGAACGTTTGTGGGGTTGAAAGAGGAAATGGAATGAAGATGTTCCTGCTCTGCAGCCAATTCCTCAGGGGTCATGCTGGTAAGCTTTTGGTTGTCAAGAGACTTGACGACATTGATATCTTCACGGGTATACATATGAGCCTTCATACCGATACCAGACATGGAATGCTTTTGGAGGGTAGCGAGCCAAGTTTCAATAACTTCTGGGTTAGAGTCGTAGACCTTGATGACGCGCTTGTGGGTGCGGCGCTCAAAATTCTCCTTTGATTTGGCGTGGACAAAGGGTGAGCGGATGACAGTCCAGCGTTCGCGGCGGGTGGGCAGAGGAATAACACCAGAGACAGGCATTTTGAGGTAAAAAGCGGCACGCAGAGCAAAGTCAGCAAAGAAGTCGAGATCTTGGGTCTCGAAAGCACGCATCTGGATCTCAGCAACAAGATGGCCGTGTGTTTTAGGATGACGCAATGGTGCGTACTCATTGAGCTTGACGTTGAGGGGCACGGGGCGGCCTGTGGCCAGCGAGGGCTTAGTACTGGAAGGAACGAAAGTACCTTCGGAAGGGTACAGGTCACTGGGGGCATAGTTAGGCGAATCATCAACGACAACCTTGTTGGCAAGCTGGATCTCAGTAGGAATGGAGGGCGACTGGAGGTTGCTTGAGACTGAGAACGTGCGGATGGTGGCATATGTAGGAGCAGCAATCTGAGCGCGGGTAGCAGCGACTTGCCGCAGCAGAGTTGATGGGGCTCGCATTGTTTAGGGGTGTATGAACTGCGGGAGCTTGGGGATGGTCGAAATGATCCAGCAGGTGGAGTTGATGCTGTTGTGTTGGTGGTGATGGAAAAATTAGTCCCCAAGGGAGGTTTTCTGGGAAAGTTGAAAATTTTAGGCAAGTAGCGATGCTATGATTGGGCGGGAAATGATCACGTGAGTATATATTACAACGTTTGAGTATGTGACATTACAACAACCTATGAAGGTGCAATTACAACTAGCTTGGAGAGATGGTCGGGACATTTGTGACACCGAGACAAGAGGTTCCGGTGAGCCCAGCAAATGGTTGCCCGGATATTTCTTTAATGAATCAATCAATTAGAGAGAATTTTTTAATTTTTTAATTTCTTATTTTTATTTCTATTTTTATATTTTTGATACAAACAAACACCAACTATAATTTTTTTTTTTCTTATCACGTTGGAACTTTTAGATCTGCACGTTTCCTTCAGTTATTACTTTTGGCTGGTATGACGGAAACCGAGTGAAAAATTCGGAGAGACGCGGGTTTTGGTCCGCGGGCAGCGGCTATTCACAAAGGGCGAAATCGGCGCCTTTTAACGGCCTTTTTTTTCTTGTTATTTTAATGTCAGTAGAAGACAAAATGGACTTTTTTTTTTTTCCTTCAACATTTTTGAAATTTCTTTTCCCTCATTTATATAATTTTTTTTTTTTTCAAAAAAATTCAAAAAGGAAAATAATTCATTCTCAGAGTCATTAAAAATACTCACTCCCTCCAAAAAAAAAAATGGACTCTAAACCCATAGACACTCCCGCAGCTAACCAGGCAGCAGCTAATCAAACTGCCACTAAACCCAATCCCTCAAAAGACGTTAAACACCCACCCCGCTATGCAGGATTCGTGGCCGGCGTCTTCTCCGGCATTACAAAGCTTACAGTCGGCCATCCTTTCGATACAATCAAGGTCCGCATGCAAACCTCTGCAGAAGGAAAGTTCAAGGGCCCCATGGACTGTCTTTACCAGACCCTACGCAAGGAAGGCGTCCGCGGTCTTTACAAGGGAGCTACTCCTCCTCTTGTTGGATGGATGGTCATGGACAGTGTGTAAGTTTTGTTTGTTTTATTTATGAGTTGCAATCATCTTCGTTTTATTTTCCTAACATCATTTCAGAATGCTTGGATCTTTGCACAATTATAGAAGATGTATCAAGGATTGCGTTTACCCAGATCACTGTGAGCTCCCATTTGCCGGCAAGTGTGTTGCAGGAATTCTGTCTGGCTGGACCGTCAGTTTTGTTGCAGCTCCCATTGAGCACGTTAAGGCCCGTTTGCAAGTTCAATACGACGCTTCTACCAAAGTTTATTCTGGCCCTATCAACTGTGCGGCGTCTCTCATCAAAAATCATGGCATTTTCAACGGCCTTTACAAGGGCCTGCTTTCAACAATGATTTTTAGAACAAACTTCCTGTTTTGGTGGGGGTCTTATGATATATTCAACACTTACTTTGAGAAGAAAACTTCTATGAACAAAGTCATGGCCAACTTCTGGGCCGGAGGTCTTTCGGCTACCATTTTTTGGATCACCGCATACCCCGTCGATGTGGTTAAGCAGCGCATCATGACCGATGATCTTAACAACCCTAAGTACAAGTCCTGGCTCGATGCCTTCAAGAACGTCTACAGAACTTATGGCTGGAAGGGTTACTTTAGAGGTTTCGGGCCTTCCATTCTACGATCTTTCCCTGCCAATGCTTCTGCTCTTGCATCTTTCGAACTTGTCATGAGACTCTTTAACCAGGATGCTTCGGAGGAAGAAAAGGCTGGAATTCTGGAAGAGTAAACCAAATTGTGTCAATGGGTTGGTACAAAAAAAAAAACTGAGAGATGAAAAAAAAAAAATAAAACTCCATGCATTTTAATAGTATAGTAGAAAAATGTAAACTGGCTATTCTAACCAAACAAATACAGAAATCACTCGTTCATTATGATTATTGATCCTCATAAAAAGATCGTCATTGATTCATATCATTGCCTTGTTTCTTCCGGTAAACTTTCGCTTTTGCCTGTTTGAGATGTTCCGTCCTTAATTTCCTCTTCTTTCTCTTCCCCTTTTTCTTCTTTTTCTTCTTTTTCTTCTTTTTCTTCTTTTTCTTCTTTTTCTTCTTTTTCTTCTTCCACAACTGTCTCGATCTCCCAAGGCTTGCGCCGGCGCTGAGCAGACGTCTGTGACGATTGTTGTAACCCTAGCTCAGTATCTGGAATATCCCGAATTCCTGGAATCGGCTTCCCAGAAAGAATCATCTCCACAACCTGTGCATATGATGCAGAGTATGGCACCTCGCATTCTTTCTTCTCAGAATTACTTCTTTGATCCGCTTGTACTGGTGTCACATCATTGCTTTTTAAATTCGATTTAGTTTCTTCTTCTAGCCACTTGGTATATGAATCCACATTAATTTCGGTGCCAAACTTTCGAGAAAAGAAAAACGACCTTAGCCTTAACTCGGCCTCTGTGTCCATCGATTGTAGGCCTTTGGCTGCAAGCACAGACTTAAGTCCAGCCTGGTACCCTTCATCGGTATCCCAGTCATAATCCCGAAGCTTGATAAACCAAGACTGCTGTGTTTGTGGAACTTGTTCAACTTGTTCAGTCATTGTGATGTATGCAAAGCTTTTTTGTTGGTTGGATAAAAAAATAAAAAAAATAAAAACAAAATAATCCCGTTAGCCATCTTTGTGGGGGAAGTCCAATCGGCTGATAAGAAGACCGAAAAAGTTATTGGGGAGGGTAACGGGGGTAAATCAATTGATTGAAAAAAAATAAAAATTAACCTTCAAATAATAATAATAAAATACAATAAAAAACCATACAAACAATTCTTCTAAATCATGGAAACTGGCCTGGAGGTGGTCCAAAAATCTGTCCCTCGGGGACCTTTATTAAACTTCCTCCCGCAGAATCTGCACCGGCATATGATACGGAATTGCCCCACCAAGTTAGCTTCTTGGGGTGGTACTGAACTGCAAAAAATATAATGATTGCTGAAAACGCCACGCCCGCAGTAATTGACGACGACAAGACATAGGTATACTTTTCCCACCAGCTCAAGTATCGGCGACGAATATACCACATAAAGGCTATCGACAAGTACAACGATCCTGTTTGGTAAGTCAAATTGTATGGTGCATACGACAACATTCCACCAATAACCAACGTGGGCTGAAAGTACTTTGTTTGGCGCGGGAAAAACTTGCGCAGTAGCAAAAAGGGAATTGTTGCAACAGCGCCAATGAGAAAACACCACTGAAGTAGTGGATACAAGTGACGAAATACACGCTTGGGACCAATGACACCCCAAATAACAGAGGCTGCATAAAAGGTATTGGGGCCTGGGCAAGTAAACTTCTCAGCCTGGTGCTTGGTGCACAAGCCATCGATATTGGAAATCTGCCAGTTGACTACACCCACTGAAACAAGCACTTGAATAACGGTTGAAATCATTTGACCTTTAAACACAGCTTTTGGTGGAAGCTTAGCATAATGAGCCATCTTTTGATCTGTAATGTAATTCTGCGCTTGACCATCAATGTTATACCCATAAGCTTTGAGAATGTTAAGGGCTGTACCGTTACCAGGCAATGCATACCCCACAATGAGCTCCACCAAAACATTCAATCCAAAGGAAAAGCCAGTGACTGAGTAAATAAGAGTGATGGGAATCAAAAAAACGAAATTGATGCCAATTGTAAAGAAAATACCCCAAATGGGCGTATTTGTGGGGAAGGCCCGCACACACGCAATACCAAGTCCAACAGCACTCACCATAACTGCAACAAACCACCAGTCAGGTACTTCAGGATATTTGCTCATCATTTTACTATGAGGATCATCGTGGCTCTCATAATTTGATCGCATAGGGTGCTTAATAGTATCCCACAAGTCACGAATACTGAAAACAATGGATTTCCAGTCAATCACAATGGTGTAAATAATGGCAAATGGATAGAGAGCAAAGTAAGCACCATAAAGAACCAAGTTTGCGGCAGTATAGTATGGTGGAGAGTACTTTTGATACTTTTCATTATCAAACAAGCCATTGGTCAAAATCTGGCGCACATCATACGGCTCACCTGTATTCTTAAACAAGTGGTTGGAATTGATGGGCAGGTATGATGTCCATTTAAAATTTGTCCAGTATAGAGCCGGAATAACACAAAACCCAGCAATCAAAGCACCTGCATACTGATTGACTTGTGAGTAAAAAGGTATTTCCAATGGAGTATTGTAATTGAGAACAGCCCAGTCAAAGCTTGGGATGGGATTGAGTCCCAGCCCGCTAATACTACCAGTGATAGCAGCAAGATTAAAGTTATTTGGAGAAATCCAAGTCATCCAGTTAAAGTAGGAAAGAGCCTCAAAAAGATAGGTTGGAAGCCAGTAATATATAAAGCTGACGCTAAATGTCACCAAAAAGAAACCATATCTGCTAATTTTCCAACCATTTACAACCTTATTTGGTTCCTTGGCTGCCAGGGCACGGTTAAGAGCCAAAGTTGGCAAGATTGTGGGCCAAACAGCACGGACAGGGTAAACAATGAGTCTTCTCATGATTCCTGCAAAACCAAAACCCACAAACTGAGTGGAAAATACCAGCAAAAACTGATACCCGATTGAGGCCCACTGCTCGTCATAAAACATGGGCAGTTTTTGGGTAATGATGTTGTAAAGCGCGGCATAGGCGCCACCAATTGAAACGTTAAAAATTATAGAGGCGAACATTTGCTCTTTATAGGTCCATGGCCCTGGGTTAATACTGTAGCGATGGCCTTTAATTGTAAAACCCCAGTCCGGTAGTAGAGCCATGAGGTTACCACAGGGAAGCAACAAGATTTGCAAAATGCCACCACTAAGACGGATATTGGGCAAACGTGGAGAAAAAAATTGATTTACACCTGTTCCGATAATAGTCCACAAGAGTCCCAGAAAGTATGCGCGGAAAGTGTCGCAGGGTGTTGTAGGGTCGTCATACGGATCACACACGGCGCGAACTTCTGGGTAGGGAGAGTGGTAGTGGATAAGAACGGCTTCAATTTTGACTTCGCGTTCGAATGTTTCTTGATCTCCTTCAAAAGCTTGAGGATCATTAACATAGATTTTAATCTTGTCCATGACATCTTGGGGGAAGTTGACATCATCGTCGTGGTATTTGATTGCTTCTGCTAGAATATCGAGGCCTTCTTGAACACTCATGTCCATGTACTTGTCGTAGTAATAGGAGGCCACGGGATCATCTTCATCTGAACTAGGGTCTTTGCCAAAACGAATCAAGACCTGCTCGTCCACAATGACTTGTCTTGTTGATTTTTTTGTAGAAGAGACATCTTCATTACTTTCATGAAGTTTAGACTCCATTTTTTTTCTTTTTTTTTCTGAAGCTTGACAATATATATATATAAAAATAGAAAAAAAGGAAATTTAAGAAAAATGAAACCTTTATATATATTGAGGATTTTTTAGCTTTAATTATTATCAGGTAATTTTAAATTATTTTTTTTTTTGAGGAGGGATAGTAGAAACTAATTTACAGTTGAGTACACGGCTTTCATAGTTTTCAAAACCCATGCCCAATTCATGCGATCCCCAAGTATATATGTGTGTGTATGGAATTTGATTTGAAGTTTTGAATCTTATAACTAATTAGTTAAATGAAGGAAATAGTTTTCAAACAGCGAGATACAATTGTAGTTAATGATCTAATAGCAAAACAATATTGATGATTTTTTTGAATACATATTTAATTTTTATTTTTATTTTTATATTTTGAAGCCATTTTTATTTTTGTTTTGATAAAGCTTTCTGGACTATCCTATTTGAGAAATGATCGATCAGAGATGGCCGATAAAGAATTAGCTAGGGATCAATTTATATATACTTGTTTACGGAGACCATTTTATGCATAGAAACATGGAATTTCTTTTTAAAATACTTTATAATTTATTTATTTATTTATTCATTTATTTTAATTTTTTTTTACCATAAACGGATATTTATTAAAAGCGTGGGCAATCCAATTTCATTTTGGTCTAACAATTCAAATTTCAGATTCAAAACCCCAACTTTTTCCCCATAAACAGTAATATGAGGCTTAATTACATAAACACTTACCGTTTCTCGGTCCCTAGGATAAATAGACTACATGAGCGGGGAATAAATAAACAAAGACTGTAACTTACGCATCGGCGTGACAAGATATACACGCATAGAAATGCTCGGCTGGAAAACCCATACAAGCTCGCCGAGTTTCTCCTTTGCCCTTAAGCGGCCGTTCCAACCTCGGCTGTTCTTTCTGACTCTTGCCTTGAATATACTTTTTTAACACACATACATACATACAAGCACATACAAGCACATACACATACACACAACTCCCCACCCATCGCTACTCCAGATTTTATGTTTTGGCTGTCCGCGGCTGCTCGCATCCTCAGGCCTCTCCTTTTCTCCCCCCCCAGTTTTTTGGACCACCCACAAACACACACCATTTCTCCAATAAATATATAAAAAAGTCAAAATCCTCCCTCTCCTCCTTTTTTTCTTCCTTCTACATAATATTTGTCCATTTATTATCCAACCAATCCCTTTAAATTTTTTTTTTTTTAAAAAAATATACTTAATATCATAAGACACAATGGCCTCTAACGACAACGTTGCTCATGCCCTCGCCGGTGCCGGCGGTGGTGCTCTCTCAATGGTCGTCACCTATCCTCTCATCACCCTCTCCACCAGAGCCCAAACCGAATCCCGACGATCCAAGAAGGAACAGGCCGATGCTGCCCAGCGTGCAGGCAGCGCCACTGCTGCCGAGGACGAGGCCAGTGTCAAGAGACCTACTAGTGCCCTCGAGGCTGCTCGCCAAATCATCCAAAGAGAAGGTGTCTCCGGTCTTTACTCGGGACTTGACTCTGCTCTTTTTGGCATCTCGGTAACCAACTTTGTCTACTACTACTTTTATGAAGGTACCCGTTCTTTCTACGAGACCTCCAAGCGCAAGGCCGGCAAGAGCCTTAACCTTTCCACTCTCGAGTCCATGGCTGCCGGTGCCATTGCCGGCTCAGCAACTGTGGTTCTCACAAACCCCATTTGGGTCGTCAACACCCGTATGACTGTCAAGGAGAACTCAGTCAAGGACCCCAAGACTGGTAAGATCCGCACCCCAGGCACCCTTGAGACTGTCGCCAAGATTATCCGTGAGGACGGCTTCAAGCCCTTCTTTGCCGGCATTCTTCCTGCTCTTGTCCTTGTCATCAACCCCATTCTCCAATACACTATCTTTGAGCAGATTAAGAATACCATTGAGAAGAAGCGCAAGCTCGGCCCAATCGACTTCTTCCTCATTGGCGCCATTGGCAAGATCTTTGCCACATCCATCACCTATCCCTACATCACCCTCAAGTCCCGTCTCCAACTCAAGCAGAAGGACGGCAATGCCACCAACTCCAGTCTCATTGGTGGTCTCATCCAAATCATTAAGAATGAGGGTGTCGGTGGCCTCTACGGTGGTATTGCTACCAAGGTTACCCAGTCTGCCATTACTTCGGCCTTCCTCTTCTTGTTCAAGGAGCAGCTTTATGCTATTGCCGTCATTTTCTTGACCTTTATCCGCAAGATTAAGCTTAGAAAGTAAACTAGGATTTTGTAGATGGAAAAGGGGAGCGAATGACTTTTTTTTTAAAAATTTTTCTATTTAGTATATATAGTATATACATGAAAAAATGATACTATTTATTATTTGCCAAATATTATCCCACAAAACAAGAAGGTCCACTCGTGCGCTTTTTTTTTTTTTTTTTTTAGAAAGAATGGTCTTATTCAAATATGAAATCTTTTTAAAATCTTTTTAAAATCTATAATAGGAAATATGTATATATATATTATTTTAGTTTACATGGCCCTGATGAAAAGTCCAAGGCAAAGACAGTTGACAATGAAAAAAATCAAGGTTGCTGTGAAAAGCCCGGGGTAAAACGTTGACACACCCAGAAACTCTACCAAGTACGCCTGACGCACCCACAAGACTTGTGACCCAACCCACAGTCCCGCCATGGTCAAGCCAACCAACACTCCACAGCCCTTCTTTTTGTTCTTATCATCAGCACACGTCAGGTAATTGATGAGCGAGGGAAGGTAAAACGGTAGCAGCACCATATACCACATAAAGTATTGGGCCGTGCACACCTTGTTGAACGTCACAAACGCAAATGTCTGCAAAAACAATGTCTTGGGCACATCCCGCTTCGCAAACAAAAGAGGCAGCAGAATTCCGCTCAGCAGCAACTGAGGGAAAAAGGCCCACGCTGATGGCTGGCCCAGAACCTTGTATGCAAACTCTCTAAACCCATTACCGCTAGCAACAGCTGCCGCATAGCTCTCCGTGGCTGGTGGTGACGACGACATGTATAGCAGCGTTGAATAAGGGGAATAGTTATGGCGATGGTCAATGCGTGACAAATGATGAAGATAAGTATGCTGCAAAAACGGCCACCCGTAAATCTGGTACATCCACAGGGTCAGGAGCAAAAATGTTACCGCACTCGTAACCCCAAACACAACTCTATCTCGATTGACAAAGTTTAAAACCGCTGACTTTTTCGCAACACTGGCCGGAAAGATCGAATCTCGGCCTTTGTTCCGAATCTCATTCTTCTCTTCTTCTTTTTCTTTTATCTCTGGGGTATTGCTGGCAAGCGACCAAATCACTGTTGGAATGTAAATGATGGGGTATATCTTAAAATGTACGGCAAAGCCAGCCACCAGGCCTGCCAAGGCAATCTGGCGTGCAGAAACAGCATACACAAACACCATGACAATTGCACCCAGCAGGCCTTCTGATGATCCCCGAGTGGAAATAGCAGACACCATGGGGTTAAGTAACCAGACTGCAGAGGTATAGAGTACAGCTTTGGACTCTTGTATTTTCTGGATGCGAATGAGAATGCGCAGAATAAGCACGCCCGCAACAATATCTCCAACTGCAAACAGCACCTTGCCAAAACTGAAAAACCAGGTGCTTGTGGGAACAAGTAGCCAGGCTAATATAGGCGTGTATCGGTATGTCTCGCGGTCGTACGGGGTTCCAGAGACGGTTACCGGAGCCCCGTTTACTATTGTTGTGGTTGATGACGCCATAAACCGCGATGCATCTGTAAAGACGAAATAATCAATGTCTGTGAACCGAGGTTCCATGTTGGCATCTTGGTAGAGACCCCAGAAAAATATAATGATTCGCTGGATAATTGCAATTGCTATCGCAACTTTGGGTCGCAAAATGAATGAAAGAATCTTGTTGCCTTTAGACACCACAGCCACTGGTGGTTTGCCAGTTTGTGTGTTTTTTTCTATAAATAATCAGGAACCAGTCAGTAGTGAAATAAAAAAAAAAACAAAAAGAGTAGTTCAACATACCTCTCGATGCTTTTCTTATGGATGCATGGGTATCTGAGGTATCAATGCCTGATGAAAAAGATGCCGCGGTTTCAGCGGGGCCTTGGGCAGCAGAGCTTTCCAATGGATCCTGCACGCCCATCACAAGCAATCAAGGGAATAACGATGAAAAATGCAAGAAAATAATAACAGTAAACCACAAGGTCTAATACAATAGAACAGTGTTGATAAAACTGTTCTGTTCACAAGGCCAGTTGACTGAATTAAAAAAAAGCGTCCTTGGTGGGTTGGTAAGAAGAAAACAACAGCAAGACAATAGGGGCAACAAAAAAAAAATGAAAAACACCCACACACCCACACACACACCCTTACATTCCTGAAAATGCAATTTCCATCTAAGCCCCCAAATAATTAAAGAAATTCAAAATGAACAAAAACAAAAAAAACAAAAAGGGTACATAATTAAATATATTTAAAAATTTCAAAGAAGATGTTTATAATTTACATTATAGGAGCACTGGATTTTGGCACCTTTGGATATGTTGTATAGCTCTAATGGTCGCTGTCTATCAACACCCTTCTCTCCTTATTTCTTTGTTTAATAGCTATTCTGCTCCATTGACAAGTGCATTGCTTTTTTCACGCTTCATCCCGTCAGTGCGTTTAACCGGAAGATCTTCATTTTCTGGAGATTCAGAGCCACTGTAACTTGTTTGGAACCCGTGCTCTTCCCGATGCGGCAGACCATCTTCAACCTCCTTCATCTTGGGGTTGCTCAAAATTCCTGCTAACATGCGGCTGTACGTGATTTTGTAGATTGGACTCAAAGAATTAAAGAAGTGACGACCAACCGGATGCCCTTGTATTCGGTGCAGAAATCTAATCACAGTTTCTTGCACAATTGATATCGGGTGGAACAACCCATATCCGATAAAATACAAGTTCCGTGTCCCAATAGACGCAAGAAACCGAATGATGTCTTCGTCGTCTTGAACATTGTCCGCAAGTGTGGTATAAATCAACCCAGCTTCTTCAATTGAAAAGTTTTGCGTCTGCAGTCTATCCAAATGAAATTCAAAGTCAATCAACTTTTTCGGCCGCTGTTGCCAAACCTTCTTCAAGTCCTGGAAAAAATACTTATAGCTCCGTGACTCTCTCCACCCTTCAATTACAGGTGCATAGCACTGGAAATCTTGAAACTTTTGCGTCTCACTGGTCCAGCAATACCCATAACCAGGAACAACATCATATTCAGCGGTTGAATCGGATGGCCAAAGTGCTGTCTTGCCGAACTTATCTTCTTCATAATTTGACGCTATCCGTACAAACCGCTTTATATATTCTCTGCATCGGTTCCGCACTGACGACTCTGCAAAATGATCTTCAACCATATTTTTCAAGTCTTTCATCAGCTGCAAGTCATCTTGGTTGGTTATTGCCGCAATTGTCTGTTGGTAATACGCATTGTTCTTGTCTTTATCAACACTACTACCACTACCCCCTAAATTACTGCTCACAGATTTGACCGAAATTGGGGGCCCTGGTATTCCAATTGCTGGAGAAATCTTCATTTGATTGTTTTCCAAGTCTATTAAAATGTCCCACCATTCCGGGTGGTGTCCGAATGCCGGGTTTTTGACGCCCGCAACGTAACCAGGTGACGAGAGCAGGTCATCCACTTTACTAAGGTCTGTATAAGGAAATGCATGTGTAGTAAAAGAGCGGAGAATCCCCCCAGAAGCGAGAGAACATGCCGCCAAAACTCTATCTGAAACTTCTCCAGAAGGATTATTGAGTCCCACAAACAAAATTCGCTTCTGTGTAAGTAAACTGTTAATTAAAACTAATAATGGTGGTGTGAAAGCGCCATAAATGGTCAGTTCCGGATGTAATGTGTTGAATGGCTGATTGATAGAAAGTAAAGTGTGTATTAAATTAATTAAAGAAAAGTCTCCCACAGATTCAGGGTGGAAGTCTGTTGGTACTTTGATGGGTATTTTCATATCGTTAAACTGTACTCGCGACTCGTAAAAATGGGTATCTCGGGTTACGTTTCTTGCCACTAGTCGTTGACCATTGCTCTTGAGGTCAAGATAATATAATGGCTTATCTCCATTAGAGGACTTATTGTATCCAGATGACACCAAGTCAATGCTGCTATGGTTCCCAATAAGGGTGTTACTAAGTGGTGGGGTTGTTGCCGGAGAAAAGGCTGAGCTAAAGTTGATGTGGTTATTGGGTGCAGAAGAAACTGATGAAAGAGAAGTTGGAGAAGTTGGAGATGGAGTAAAGTGAGAGTTTATTGTCTGTCGTTCTTGAAACTTTTCAATGAACATATCCGGATTGCTTGAAGATGAAAGAATTTGTCGCTCAAAAAAAGAAAATTTTGGTATCTGAGAAAGGTCAATCGAATTGATAGAGTTGTATAACTTTTTTAACGAGTCTATAGAAGGAGACTTAAAGTACTCATCCAGAGAAAGAAGCAATAGCGGCTTGAATACATGAAAGAACGGATGTGGGGTGATGATACACATGGCCTTAACAATGGCACCGCGTTTAACATCCTTTGTAAATTTGGTATTGACAAGGTTCAAGACATAATACTTGGTGGCTGCTTGCTTTCGCGTCTCGCTTTCAATGTGATAGACTAAGTTTGGATTTCGCTCTTCGTGATAAAGAAAGAATACTGTCCAGTCCTCTGTTCGAGCATGGGACTGATCAGGAAGCATAAGCTCAGCAATCAGTCTACATTCATGTTAATTCAAAAACCTTTGAACGCACGCGTTTCTAATGGTGATGGGATATGATGTGCTTATAAGGGGGGAAAAGTCCCTTTGAAGATACATACGTCTGATCGCTTTGGATTGAATTAGGATACTGATGTTTAACCGTAGGCCCGGAATTAATGTCGAACTCTGCTGTGAGAACATGCTTGACATGCTGGTTTTCAGGTGCCGGGTCAATCACCGGGTCCGATAAGGGGTTCTCTTTAACAGCAACCATGGTTGCAAAATCTCACAATATAGCGACTGTTAAAAGGGAAAAGGAGTGATTGTACAGAAATGGTAGTACATAAGTTGTCTGCGCTTGGGAGCCGATGAGGCTGTAATTATTACTGCTGCTACTGCTACTACTAATATGCTTTAGGCTTACCTACAAAAAGGGGAAGGAGAAAAAATTTTTTTTTTTGGGTTGAGATGTGAGCGATCTCTGCTAAACTTAGCACAAAGAAAATTTCCATCCTCCTCCTCCCTTCCCCCTCTTTTTATAAAATAGCACTTCTCAAGCCATAAAATAAAATAAAAACTAACTAACAGATCCCATTTCAAAAAAAAAAAAAATAATATAAATATTAGAATACCTAACTGATTCTGTTTAAACAGACGATTGCTTATGACTATAATTGAGGTCAAAAAAAACATTCTCTTAATAAACTAGAATCATATGAAACAGCAAAATCTTGGAAACATTACCTAAGTCGATAATAATATTATTACCCAAGAAGCAATATCATATCATATAATACACAAAACATTTTATAAGTCTTTTTCAGTTAAATAATATCAGACAATTTTGTTTTATATAGAAAACCTTTCAAGCCTCATGACCATAAATACTAGTAATACCGGATATATATGACTTAGCCAAAAAAATAAAATAAATGGAGTTTTCTGGACTTAGCCATTAAAGTTATAGTTGGATTGATTCACAGCTTAAAATTTTTAGCAATAACTAAATTGTTCTTTTCCTGTTGGAGTTGCAGAAAATATTTAATTATGCTTACATGATATTTTTTTAATTTTAATTTTAACTATTATTAAAGATTCCAAAAATGTTTGACTCTACATCTTAATTGAATAATTATTGAAATATGAACTTACAAGTTTCACAAAAAACAAATCATGACATATACAATTTATCAGAACATTTAAACCTATTTATTGTGTTAGCTAGAAAAAGAAAAAAAATTACACATTAACAAGACGTTGTCTTTTTTTTTATTGTTTAATTATAAAATCAAAATGTTTAAGGAAACTGTCCTGGAGGTGGCCCGAATATCTCACCATCCTTTAACACTAGAAGACTACCACCAGCCGCATCTGCACCAGAATATGACACGGTATTTCCCCACCAAATTATCTTTCGAGGCTTATACTGTACTGAAAAAAATATAATGATGGCAGAAAATGCAACACCTGCCGTGAGCGAAGATGAAACAACATAGTTATACTTTTCCCACCATCCAATATACTTTCTTTTTATGTACCACATAAATGCCATTGAAAGATAAAAGGAACCAGTCATATACGTTAAATTATAAGGTGCGTAAGATAAAAGCCCCCCAATAACAAGTGTGGGTTGAAAGTATGCCGTTTGTTTCTTAAAGTACTTTTTCATCAACAAGCAAGGAATTACTGCGGCAGCCCCAAATAAAAATGACCACTGGAGAAGAGGATAAAGACTTTTAAAGATTTTCTTAGGACCAACAACACCCCAAATAACAGAAGCTGCATAAAAGCTATTTGGTCCAGGACAAGTAAACTTTTCTGGCTGGGTTTTGGTACACAATCCACTAATGTTGGAAATTTGCCAATTGACAACCCCGACAGAAACAAAAACCTGAAAAATAGTAGATATCATTTGCCCTTTAAATACAGCCTTTGGTGGCAGTTTAGCATAATGTGCCATCTTTTGATCAGTAATATAACTTTGCGCTTGACCATCAATATTATACCCATAAGCTTTTAAAATATTGAGCGCTGTGCCGTTTCCAGGAAGTGTATAACCAATAATCAGCTCTACCAGAACGTTTAAACCAAAGGAAAACCCAGTTACTGAATAAATCAACGTAATTGGGATAAGAAAAATAAAATTGATGCCTATAGTAAAGAATATACCCCAAACAGGTGTGTGTGTAGGATATCCCTTAACACAGGCAATCCCCATAACAATAGCAATTATCATTACTGCTGTAAACCACCAGTCTGGAACTTCGTCATATTTACTCATCATCTTACTGTGAGGATCAGTATGGTTGTCATATATGGAGCGTCGGGGGTGCTTAATAGTCTCCCAAAGATCTTTAATACTTAGTGAAATGGATTTCCAATCAATAATGATTGTGTAAATGATTGCAAATGGATAAAGTGCAAAAAATGATCCATAGAAGACTAGGTTTGCTGCAGTATAATAAGCTGGAGAATATTTTTGATACTTTTCCTTATCAAATAGCCCATTTGTTAAGATTTCACGAACCTCATAAGGCTGGCCAGTGTTTGTATAAATTAAGTTGGAGTTGATGGGAAGGTATGCTGTCCATTTAAAGTTTTTCCAGTATAGTCCAGGAATAACTACAAACCCTGCAATCACCGCACCAACAAGCATGTTTACTTGAGCATAAAATGGAACTTCTAAAGGATAGTTTGAATTAAGAACAGCCCAATCAAAACTTGGAATTGGATTGAGACCCAGTCCACTAATGCTACCTGTGATGGCTGCCAGATTAAAGTTTTGAGGAGAAATCCAAGTCAACCAATTGAAAAAGGAAAGAGCCTCAAATAAATATGCTGGAAGCCAGTAGTAAATGAATGCTCCACAGAAAACTATTAAAAAGAATCCATATCTGCTAATTTTCCATCCATTGACTGTTTTATTAGGTTCATTAGCTGCAAGTGCTCTATTTAGTGCCAAGGTTGGAAGAATTGTTGGCCATACTGCTCTGACAGGATAAACAATCAATCGTCTCATAATTCCAGCAAATCCAAACCCAACAAATTGTGTCGAAAATACCAAAAGGAATTGGTACCCAATAGTTGCCCATTGCTCATCATAAAACATAGGTAGTCTTTGAGTAATAATGTTGTAAAAGGCCGCAAATGCCCCACCAATCGAAACATTGAAAATAATTGATGCAAACATTTGCTCTTTATATGTCCAAGGACCTGGGTTTAATTGATACCTGGTCCCACAAATAGTGAATCCCCAATTTGGAAGAAATTCCATTAGCCTTCCACATGGAAGCATTAAAATTTGTAAGATGCCACTGCTTAAACTGATATTGGGCATACGGGGAGAAAAAAACTGATTGACCCCAGTACCTATAATTGTCCATAATAGTCCTAAAAAGTATGCTCTTAATGTATCACATGGAATTAAAGGATCATCAAAAGGGTCGCAAACTGCTCGTACTTCTGGATAGGGCGAATGGTAGTTAATAAGAACCGCTTCGATTTTAACTTCTGTTTCATATACTTCCACATCACTAGCATACTTCTCTGGACCTTCCACTAATAGTATTAGCTTTTCCATAGTACTCTGAGAAAAGTTGACATCGTCGTCATGATATATTATGGCCTTTTGCAAAATCTCCAAGCTTTCTGTAATACTAGTGTTAAGATATTTTTCGTACAAAAATAAGGCTGCGGGATCTGGTTCATCTAAGGTAGGGTCTTTCCCAAACCTTTCTAAAATATACTCCTCTGTAACACTTTGTGATGGTATCTTTTTGATACCTATATTCACATCCCCAAGTTTTTCGGACATTTCCTTATAATATTGAGATTGTATTGTTGTATGCTTTTTTTTTTTTTTTTTTTAATTTTTGAGGAATAACTACGGATATAAGGTGATATATATGGATGCGTTTTAAGGCCAATATACAATTATATACAAGATATAATTAATGGTTTAAAATATACTTAAAATGTTTTACATATAACGAGACAATAAGATCGCAGAAGCATATAAGGTATTATCTTAAGAATTATAAATATTGAGAACACCTCTATTCGGTGCATCCTTTTCATGCAAATAGTGGATAAACATTAGAAACGTCTTTTGGGCAATGGAAATAACCAAATATGAAAATGGGTGGTGGGTTTCTCCTAACTAGTTTTCCAAAATATATAAATGAAATATAAATTAGAGTCAAACAGTCGAAGAATAATGATATAAAGTGATGAAAAGGTATTTCTTAGTTGATAAAATACAAAACTTTGAGTTAATTCATCATTTTACAAATTGTTTTAAAAATCTGCAAGTCACAAAACTATTTTGAACCAAATGGAATCGACGGCCTGTTCATAAAAATATATGACGTTGAATTCATTGTTCAATTAGTTTCAGCTTACTGTATTTGGCATTACCGGAGATGCTTGCCCGCAAGGCTGTCATAGAAAAACATTAATGAATTGTCAACTTAATGCAATAGCAAAGAGAACATAATGTGAATAAGTCATTCAAACTTGACGTTTTTTTAAGTAATAGTAAGTTTAACATATTGTTTGAAACCGGAAATTGCCTTTTTCAAATTTAAACTAGTAAAAGTCATCTTTGTTTTTAATTTTAATTTTGACTTTATATTTAATTTTGTTTTTAATTGACAAATTTTTAATAGCCACATTTTTTTCTTTTTTTAGTTTAAAGAAATGCAAAGTTTTGTGTAATCGTATATCATAAAATACTGTTTTTATTATGTACATAGTGCTCAAAAAATTTATCATTCAATTCAATAATGAGAAATCTTAGATTCACTGATTTTTTTGTCTGGATTTATCAAACTCTTGAAGAATTTTTCTTAGATTTTCAGGTGTTGAAATATATTTCTCCTTTTGTGCCAAAAGACTTTTTGTTTCGTCTGGATTTGGAGGGTTCCTTTTCTCGTTATAAACACTATTAAATGGCTTAGTATTTAACGCCTTCTCAAATGCCTGATCTATTTCTGCTTCTGGGATATTCGGAATGTTAAGATCTTGAAAAGATGATAAAGCTGCTAAAATTTTGTCAACGTTTGTTCGAGAGCTATCAGTTGTTGAAGAATTCAAAGAGATAACGTGAGTTAAGTAAGTATCAGGTTTTTTTTTGACAAAAATTGGTTGAAACCTACGAGAGCATTTTTTCATATCATCTAATGTCTTAGTAATTTCCTTCGGGGTTTTTGCAGGGAAATAAGGGTGGTGATCTTCTCTTGCTAAGACACGACCAGTGGTAACTTTCCAAGATCCACCATCCAAATCTGGATGCTGATATTCTCGATTGTATAGTGATTGTTCATGTATTGAACGGTACTCAAAAGCAATAAAAACCGGGCAGATTAAAAACTCTTGGCCAATAAGTTGATTGGGCAAAACCCTAGGGCCTTTTTTACCCAAAATTTTTGGATTTTGCGCAATTTTATTTTCATTAGGATAAAGATTAGCTATAACATTGGCGTTATACACAGTTGAAAGGGTTGAAATTTCAGATATAAAATTTTTTCTGATCGACAAAAGAAAAAAAGTGCTGTCAGCAATAATAGCTGAACAAAGACTTTCTTTAAAAGGAATTCTTGATTGTGAGCTAGGTAGATTCGAAAGTCCAGCTTCAAAACATTCTATTGCGTACTGATAAGTATGATCTTCGATGAGAGAAGAAAGTAACCGAGTTTCCTTTTTTTTAAAGAACTTGAGAGAAGTCTTGATGGGTGTATTAATGACTACATCATTATTAGGGATAACTTTCCATTTAGGAAACAAGTTGTTTAGTGTTTCACTAACGGTGGTTTTTCCACATCCAATAAGTCCAACATTCATAAAAAAATACATATTAAATACCGGAATATCATCCTTTGCAAATAAACATACATCAGGAAGATAATGATCAACTTTTAAAGGCCTAACTTTATGGGATATTTGGGGCAAGCTGATTTTTTTTGATGATTCAAATCGCTTTAAATGTTTGTCTCGAATTTTTTCGGTAGTAGGAAAATAAACTGAAAAATTCTTGTTTTTGTTAGATTATTAAAACCAAAATTAAAAAGTGATATTACTCACTTCTTCGGTAGGAGATGTTTTATTTTTCTTGTTTTTTTTTTTAGTATTGGAAATTTTGTTTTTGTCAACTAATTTTTCGGTCTTAGAAGTTTCATTATTCTTGTTTACTTTTGATGATTCATATCGATAGTGGGTATTTTGAATCAATCGAATGTTAAAAATATTTCCCGAAAATGTTAAACCGCCAAAAGTATTTTGACATTCCCCACATATTAGCGAGTTAAAATTTACTCTCGTTAACGATCGTCTAACAATGTTGTTCATTCTATGGTTTAAAGAGCATCAGGATTTAGGTTCAAATACTGATACAAAAGTGATCAAAAAAAAAAGTGAACTGCTGAAATTTTTATCTACTATGATCAGTTTCCAACCTTAGGCTAATTAGCCTAAGGTTGGCATTATAATGCTAAGCATACATAATTTTTTTTGTATTGATTGATAATTAATAATTGATTACTAATTATTAAACTGATTGAATCCACCAAATTTTCATTTTAAGAATCATTTTAAGAAAACAGAAATGTTAAATCAGATTTAAAATCGTATGTCAACGAGAGCTAGAGATTCTTTAACGCAGCATTTTTATTTTTATTTTATTTTCATATTTTTCATTGAATATATGTTTTTAAATTAGAAATTTGGGCTCGAAAAAATTTAAGAATGCTATGTTTTTTTGGTAGAAGAACCATATCTCCTTTGATTTCTTATAGTTTTAACTCACGATTTAATCAAACTATACCCAAAATTTCTAGAAATCTGAGCCTTCAGATATTTGATAAAAGGTTATTTTCTACAACCTTTTGTCATGAGTTTCAAGGCTTAGGTAAAGGGAGAAAAAAGGGATTATCTCCTCAAAAATACACTAAAATTTACTCTAGCATGTTAAAAAGTGGACCTTTAGTATGGATCGATTGTGAAGTAAGTATAACACACACAGTTTGATTTTTGTTTAATTTTAGTTTTGCTGTATATTAATTTTTTAGATGACTGGGTTGGATGTATCTAATGATCATATAATACAAGTATGTTGTTTTCTTACAGATACAAATCTTAATCTTCTTGATGATAAAGGATTTGAAAAAGTTATTCATTACCCTAAAGAGATATTGGACAATATGAACGAATGGTGTATTAAGAACCATACCAAGGTATGACCAAAATTTAAATCAGTTAAATTATTATAAATCTAACAAGCTTACAGAGTGGATTAGTTAATGAAGTTTTAAATTCTACAAACACTGTTCAACAAGTTCAATCCAGTCTACTTGAATATATAAAAAAGTATATCGAAAAGCCAAGAATAGGTGTTTTAGCTGGAAATAGCGTTTATTTCGATCGATTTTTTATGATGAGAGAATTTCCAGATGTTGTTGACTATTTAAGTTATCGACAAGTTGATGTATCGACAATAAACGAGATTGGTAAACGTCATAATCCCCGATTAATGATGCAACTTCCAGAAAAAAAGTATAATCATACCGCAAAAGAGGATATCATGGAAAGCATTGAAGAGTTAAGGTGGTATTACAAATATTATTTTGTATCAAACAAAACGGGATTATAGTCCAAAAGACTCCCAAACGTACTATTTTAGATAATAATGAAAAATCATGGTTAACATAAATCCTTTGTCATTTGAAAACAACCTAAAGTAAAAAAATTAAACTAAAAATACACCAAAAGAGTTTATAAAACCGAATTGTTCAGTTATTCTATTAATATAATGAGCTGAGAACAGCAATAAGGCTTGTTAACATGTATCACAAGCGTTACTTTGGGAGGGTAGGTTGGTGATGTAAAGAAATATTTGTGTATTTACTTTTTTTCGTTTTATCACCACCTAGTTTATCATAAAGATAAAGGCCACCAAAAGTTAAAATGATTCCAAACTGTTGCACCCCTGAAACTTTTTGTCCAAACCAGATAATAGAGACCGAAACGACAGCAATACGTTTGATAAGACTTGCAACAGAGTAGGTGACCGGAGATACCATGCCCAAAACTTGAAAAGCAAGCATATTTTGCAAAAAATGAGATAATCCATTTAACAAAAAAGCAGAAATTAAAAAATTTGATGCAGAAGAATCTT
This sequence comes from Magnusiomyces paraingens, assembly GCF_902498895.1. NCBI lineage: Eukaryota > Fungi > Ascomycota > Dipodascomycetes > Dipodascales > Dipodascaceae > Magnusiomyces > Magnusiomyces paraingens. The sequence continues at coordinate 195,585 of NW_022474069.1, forward strand.
CAGCTGAAAAAAATTTTCCGGCACCATGAAAGTAATCCGAAAAAAAAGAAATCCCTTCTGAAAAAAACCATAAGGGCGATGTTAAAATGAATGCAAGCGATGAACAATAACACAAAATATTAAGCTTATCAATGCGCGGAGTATTATCAATATCGGGAATTCCACTAGTTGAATCAGGTCTATGCGTCAATAGCTTTTTCGAATAGATGTTTTGTGAAACAAAAATCAATGAAGCAATTAATGCATAAATGATGCCCTTTAGTTGAGAAGAAAGTTGGGTAGAACAGGTCATTATGACACCACATGTAAGTGGAATAAGGGTCAAATAAGTCCTAGAGGGATATTTAACTCCAAATACAACTCTATAAGCTGCAACTGTGAAAAGTGGTGATAGAGCCTTAATGGTATGAACTAATGAAACTGGGATTTGAGAGGTAGCCATATGCGAAAAAATATGGCCAAAAAGCTGAAAAATACCCATAGGAAGAGTGGACATGATAATCTCCTTGGTAGGTGATCTAAATCCAGAAAGTGAAACAGTTCCAGCTGGAAGAAGTTTGTAAAATTTATGAGATATTTGAGATAACTGGATAGTAGACAAACCCAGACAAACTGCTAAGAAAAACTGGATCATAGTAAGGGTGACTGGATATGGAAAAACAGTCAGTATATATTTATTAAGAGTGTTTGAAACGACAGATGATGTGTACCAAGATATACACAATAAAATTAATGGGAGCGATATTGGTGCTGCTAAAGAACTAATTGTCTTCTGAGTGAGAGATCGACTTCTAGGACGGTTTCCGGTAAATGATTGAGAATTAGCGTTTTCAGAATATTCTAAACTATTTTCGACATGAGAACCATGGTTGAGACTAGGACTTGCTGGCCGAGCAACTGCATGGGAAAATAGGGCACGTCGATCGGATGTTATAAATGGAAGCCTATTTGTTGAATTTCCACTAGATGTGCTACTACCACTATTGCTCCGACTTCGACTTCGTTCAAAAGAAGAGACACCAATGATACCTGGGTTGTTTCTATGGTGGGATTCTGATATGTTCTGAAATGGCTGAGAAGATGTTGGAGATTCAGTATACCCTGAAGTACCATGAGGTGGTGTAGAAATACTTGGTGATAAGGGTCGTGTTTGCACTTGAATATGAGGTTTTCCGACGTCCTTATGGAACGAAGGGAAAGACGTGGTAGTAGCAACTGTAGCCATGTGAATGTATTGATACCAAAACGTAAACCAAGAAAAAGGGTTGATAACGATGGAAAAGAATAAAAATCAAAACAAAAAAGAAGAACAAATGCTTTGAAAAGTTATATGACGTTTTGTTTTTTAGCCGAACAATGTGGCTTAGTAACCATAAAAAGGAGTTGTCACGTACGTTCTTAACACAAAGGTTTTATTTTTAGTGCTGTCAACAACTATTGTAACAAACGACTTCGGTGCACCAGTTTTTGTAACAATTCAAAGGCTGGTTAAACAACCTCTTGCTACTCTTAAGCAAAATGGTTGACTTGTATAAGAGGCCATATACACTGGCTCACCACCAACCTAAAAGGTTAACAGGTATATTAACAGTTTTTTTTGCGTCGATTTTATTTCTTCTATCATGTTTTTATTCATTGAAGTGGTATCATCCTGAAAAAGCAGGATGTGCCATGTCATATATGTATCAATCATATGCAAAGCTGAAATCGTTCGATTCTAATCATACTCGGCTTGCGAATCGATATTCATTATTTCTTTATCGAGATGCCAAATATGATGGGACTCCAGACGAAAACTTTAAACCTGATGGAGTTCCGGTGTTTTTCATTCCAGGAAATGCTGGATCATATCGCCAGGTCCGTTCTATTGCATCGTTAGCAGCAGAGATAACTGCTTCATCTAGAAAAACCATTCCAAGACTTGACTTTTACACAGTTGATTTCCAGGAAGATTTTACAGCATTTCATGGAAGAACATTACTTGATCAAGCTGAATACGTCAACGATGCAATTCAGTATATTTTGAAGCTATATGATAAGAGCGATCCGGATATTCCACATCCTAAATCTGTTATTATTATTGGCCACTCAATGGGTGGATTCATTGCACGTTCGTTAGTTGTTTTGAATAACTATTTACCGGAATCAATTAATACGATAGTTACTTTAGCTACCCCTCATACAATGCCACCACTTACTTTTGACTCAGAGATGTCTAGAATTTATAATCAGGTAAATCAGTATTGGGCAAAATCATTTTCAGAAGAAAGTGTAAATCGAAATCCTTTATCATCCGTTGCATTAGTGTCAATAGGTGGTGGTAAGTTGGACAATATGATTCAGTCTGATTACACATTAGTTTCTCCGTTGATATCCCCCAGTAACGCCTTTTCAACTTTATCAACAACTATTCCCGGTGTTTGGACTTCCATTGACCATTTGGCAATTGTATGGTGTCACCAGTGCAGATACGCGTTGGTAAGATCTCTTTTGGATATTGTGGATCCATCGCTGTCTTCTAAAACAAAGCCATTATCTCAAAGAATGGAAATTTTTGCAAAGTATTTGCTTAGTGGCTTCGAACCTTATCAGTATAACAAACAAATGGCCATCAAAACCCCAAAAAGATTTGTCATAAAAGTAAATGAGGATTCACAATCTTTATTTCAAACTTCCAAGATCAGCAATCATATTCCTCTAAAACGTCTTAATCTTTTACCACTTGATAAAGAAAATAACGATAAAAACCAAATGGCACATATTATCGATGATCCAGAATCTGGCATTTCTTATTTACTATGCTCAAAGTTAAAGAATACTCCGGATGAAGATACAATCAGTTTAGATCTTACTGAATCTATTGAAGGCCCAAGAACTTACTTTTACAGTTGCACTGAAATACATTCAGAAGATGCCAAAAGCATACCATACTCGACCAAACAAAACACGGAATCTTTTGAAAGTGGCTATTTCCCCAATGTTGGGCTAAAATCGGCTCGCTACCACTTATTTAATGTATCTCAAGAATTAACAGATTTCGACTTTATTGCAGCGTTAACTGATTTACAAAAACAAGGAAAAGGGTCATTAATAAACATCAATGGGGGCTTTAACCCAACTACTGTTGAGGTTAAATCTACAACATTGAGTCTTTTGTTAAAAGGATTTAAAATCAAGCTAAAACCACTGGAGTATATTGATATATCATTGAAAAGTGCAACATCAGGTTTAATTTCTTATAAAGCTAAAATTAATTCTAAGAGTATTTGTGAGCAACCCTCAAGTTCTTCCGGGTTTACCTTCTTGATTAGACAGTATGTTTTAGATCCTTTTGAATCGAAATGGCATGTTAATGCTGGTGAGTCGAGACCTGTTTACATTTCTTTTCATGGTGTGAAATCACCCTTTGTTCCATACAATAAACATCAAAGCGATAATCTCCATCTTCAAGTTTTTTCTCCCTTTTTTACTGAAAATACAGACAAATGTGGACCTGTTACGATAAAAATATCTGTTGATGTGTGGGGATCTCTTTCGAATTATGTTATTAGATATCGCACTTTAATAGTTCCATTTGGATTTTCAATTACTGCTTCTATTTTGTGGTTGCAGTTCTGGCTATATCTCAAAACAGGAGAATTTATCTCATTTTCATCAGGACTTGACTGGATTGTCAGTAACCTTTTGCTTCGAATTATTCCAGGAATTATATTATCGTATGTTTTTTTATCGTTTGAAGCAACTAGAAACATTTTATACTACCTTCTGCAATTTCCTTATCTTTTCATCACACGTTCCACGCCATTATCATATTTACCTCAGTTCACGCAAAATGAAACATTGATTGGGGAGTCACAATTATCACTTTTACTTGTTGCACCACTTGGATTCATTGTTTCTTTAGGATTTGTCATTTTGGTATACTATGTTATATTTTTCCCCATCTCAAAAGTTGGAAAATATCTAGCAAATATTGATAAAACAGATAATGAAACTAAAAACAGCTTGCAGAAAGTTAATTTATACCCTATAATAGTTGCATTAGTTGTTGTATTTGGATTGTCGTTTTTTATATTTCCTTATACTTTAGCTTTATTTGTCGGCCTATTATACATCTTATTTTATTATGGGAAAGCATCATATTATTTCTACAAAACCGAAGGGTCTGCTCTAGAAAATAGTTTGAGAAAAGAGAAAGATGATATAAAAGCAATTTCTGTGGCATTTATTTCATATAACATGATAGAATCGTTCTCTATGTTGCTTTTCCTTTCTGTCATTCCCGTTGGTGTTCCTATTTTTATTGCATGGATTCATCAAGTGATTGAAAACTCCTTGTTTTCTAAGTTTTCTTCACATCATAACATTCTCTATCTTATTCCAATGCTTTTATCAATAAAAACAGTTGTTAAATTGACCGATATGATAGCCCAATGTTCTCCTCGTGGAAAAAAGGCATCGGCACCAAGTCAAAATCAAAATCAAAATCAAAGTGCTACCCCACTACCTCCTGCATCTTCGCCATTAATTTACCCTGCTATTATCATTTTAAAATATTCGGCAGCCTTTACCTTTATATTTGGATTTTTACATGTTTATTCAATTCAAAACTTTTCATTTTTATTTTCGATATACCTATTTATTTTGGTTCATTGGAATAGAAATATATAATTAACTCTTGAAATAAATTCGACAAATTTCATTGTAAACGAACACCTGCAATGGGGCCGGCACGCTGGTCCTCTTCATTAGTGAAAATACTTTCAGACATTTTCTTTTTTTCTTCTGACTGTCTTTTAATTTGTTTTTCAATTTTTCCTTTACCAGGGCCTTTACCATGGAACTGATGAGATAAATGTTTATATGCTTCTTTTTGAGATAGCAAACGCCCAGTTTCATCGCGATATTCCAGATTTATTTTGGGTTTGTAATTTTCAAAACGTTTTTGTGCAATTTGTGCGTCTTCTTTATCACGTTCCATGTTTTCACGTTGTGCTAGAGTCTCTCGATCTTTTTGTGTTAGCTTGTCAAACTTTCCAGTAGCCCGGTCTTTTTCACGTCGATGAGCAATTTCTATATCTCTTTCTATGCGTGCAAGCTTCATTCTTTTGTTCCAGTCTCTTTGTTCCCGTTTAATTCTTTCCTCTTCTAGCTGCTCTTTTGTTTTTTCCTTAATTACGCCACGAGATCGCAAAAGTTTAAGAGCGTCAGCCATACCTCCTGATAATGTGGGTTCGTTTGGAGCGAGTGCAAATGGCGCTTGAGATGCTTCTTCCTCAGATCTCTTAGCTTCATTAGGATTGTCATCTTTCTTTTCTGTACGGGATTCTTCAGATGTAGAAAGTGAAAAGGAAATACTTTTTGTTTCATCTCTTATAATATTTTCTTTGCTCTTTTCTGTTTCGGGTTCTTCGCTAGCTTTTCGTAAAACTGCCAAAAAGTCTGTCGTTTGGTTAATAACCATTCCGCTGTCTCTTAAATTTGTTGATCCAGCTGCATTTATTTCCTCTTGTTCTTCTCGTAACTTTTCAGCAATTTCTTGTGGCGTTTCAATTCTTTTAACTTTCGATGTATGCTGAATTTTTCTTCTTGAAGATGCTAATAAGTTCTGCAGTTCTTCATCATCTTCTCCTTGATCTATCTCTTGATAATCATCTTCCCTTTGCCTTTTTCTTCCAGCTGACGATGCATAATCTGACGTTTTATTTGATTTTTTTAGAGATTTCTTCTTTTTCTTAATCTTGGGTGCTTTTCCTCCAGATATCGGAGCTTGGTAATCAGACGACTGTGTTATTGTTGTATTAATAATATCGCTAAATTCAAATTCATCCAAGTCTGCAACTTTTTTTGTTTGTTGTTCCTGATGAGTTTTAGCAGTCTTTTTCTTTGAATGATTTGTCGATGAAATAGCGATAGATGAATTGTCTAGAGTAAACCCTTTTGATTTTCTGTTGTTTATAACATCATCATATTTCGATAAAATGCCACTGTTATCTTCATCGTCATAATCATCATATTGCAGTCTTTTTATTCCCTTTTTTGCCTCTAATTTTTCCTTTAGATTTTCCTTCTCTACTATATCAGTAGATTCAAGAACGTCACCTTCTTCTTCTTCGTCTAAAACAGACCTATCCTTTAGAGTCAAAATCACACTTTCACCTTCTTTAAGTACTTCACCAATATCATGAGCCACCTTGACACCAGAAAGATCTTTGGATGTATATAGACCTTCAATAGTACTGTTGGTCTTTTTAGGTGGATTACTCACCATCAAACCACCTGACGTTTTAGCTTTTTGAGACTGGCGTAGTTTTTTCAGCCAGTCCAAGGTAGAAATCTCCTCGTCTTCTCCTCCTCCTAATGCCAAAGTAGATGTTGACTTTCTTAAAAGTGCCTTTTCTTTTTGTTTCTGGATTCTCTCTTGAAGAGCAAGATTCCTTTTCTTGGCGTTTTCCTTCTCTTGCATGTCTATCCAGTTTTTTCGAGCCTGGGAATCTTGATCTAACGAAGAGGTACTGTTAACATCAGTGTTTGATTCCTCAGTTTTGACAATAGGCTTAAGACCCAGAGAAATACGAAGTTTATTGGTTTCTTCAAGTGATATTCCCTTAGAATCACCAATATCTACCTTTCCTTTTTTCTCAACTTCGGGTAACGCTACCTCTTTTTTAGATTTAGAAGGATCATTTTTAGAAGAGTCTGGTAACGGTATAGGCCGTAAACCGAGCTTAACTCTTAACTTATTGGTTTCTTCGATAGAAATCTCAGAAACATTATCATCTTTAGTCATATTTTGATGGGTAAGTAATAACAGTAATTTCACAAATTTTTAAATAAAATATCCTACCAGAATAGAGAGCGCTGAACCTAAAATAGCTTTTTATTAGAATATGGTACGAGTGTTGATTATGAAACTGGTGTAATAGTCAACATGGAGAAAATCTTAATGGCCTAGTAAAGGAAATTTAAATAAAAAAAATTGGTGGTGGAGAAATCAGTACCACAACCAAAAAAGTAATAACATAAGATACCCACAATGAGTATATCAGCCTCACCATGTCAAACGATTCACATCTTTCTTTATGATATCTGATTCTTACTTTTTCCATAATACAATTTTTTAACTGTTTTATATTAATAGTGGCTTCACATATAATTAAAGAAAAATGGCATTATCATCTTCGCACGAGCAACAGGTAGATGAGTTTATTTCAAGCAATGAGATGGGAAGAGAGATTGAATCTAGTCTTTCTAACATGGTATGCTAATTTTTTTTATATGTTAATCATAAACTAAATTTTTTTCACAGCTTAAACAGTTAAATGGATTAGAAAGAGATTTAAATCGAAAACGTGAGTAATTTTTATAGCTATCAATATGATTTTGACTAATAATTCAACTGTCAATAGTTGATGATGTGGGTTCGAGCATGGACAAGCTCGAAAGAACATTAATTAGAGAAGCCGAAGAAACAGAACGTGCTAAAAATTCTACAATCAAATTAAATGAAGTATCAGCGACTAATGAAACTTCGAAATGATTTATATTTAAGCTTTCATTTTTTATATAAATATATAAGATTTCCTTATTTTAAGGATGATTTTGTGGTGAAAATAGCCTTGTGTAATTGTCAGTATGATGTGTGTAATTTTTAGAATATTAAAATTTTTAAACATAGATTAGTATGTTACGCCACTTCGCGTTTTCCAAAAAAAAAAAAAAATCTAAAATCAACATTTTTTAAAGAAATAATTATTGTCATGGCGGAAAAGAAACAAAGTAAATTACAAGCTACCAAAGGTAGTAATTCTTTAGATAACGGGAACAAAAGACTTTCAAAAAATCAATGGCGGCGGCAAAAAGCAAAGCTGAAGAAGACCGAGCAGCACAAGAACGAGGATAAACAAAATGGGGACATCAAAACACAAGCATCTACAAATGGAAATATAGTTGAGGATAGGAAAGTTGAAATTTTATCAGAGGATACCAGCGAACGCGAGCCTCTCAATGGCTCAACAAAATTGTTTGAAACAGCAGTAGATATTGCCCTTAACGATCCTCAATTTGCAGAATTTAAACAAATTATTGATAAATTCCACACGGAAGAAGCTGGAGAAACTGTTGACAACAGCGGAGATATATTTTATAGTGATGATGAAGGTGCAGGGAGTGGAAGTGAGAATAATCAAGATTCCCATGATGGACAAAAACTAAGCAAAAAGAAGTTAAAGGTCATGTCTAAAATGCCACTGGTAGAGTTGAAATCAATTGCGCCAAAACCAGAGCTAGTGGAATGGTTTGATGCAGACGCCCCTGATCCTATACTTGTTGTTGAAATCAAAGCACAGCGTGGTGCTGTACCTGTTCCAGATCATTGGCAGGCTAAGCGGGAATATTTATCCACTAAAAGAGGAATCAAAAAGGCACCATTTGATCTGCCAAACTATATTAAAGATACTGGCATTATGGAAATGAGAAACGCTTTGAAAGAAGATGAACAAACTTTACGACAAAAAACACGAGAAAGAGTTCAACCTAAAATGGGAAAGCTTGATATTGATTATGTCAAACTGCACAATGCATTTTTCAAATTTCAAACCAAACCTAGACTGTATCGGTTTGGAGAATTATATTATGAAGGAAAAGAAGCAGAAATAAATATGGATAGCTTTAGACCTGGAAAGCTTTCTGCTAGACTTACTGAGGCACTAAGTATTCCATTGAATGCACCTCCTCCATGGCTATTAAATATGCAAAGATATGGTCCGCCGCCGAGTTACCCTGGTCTTAAAATACCAGGATTAAACGCACCAATTCCACCAGGTGCTCAATGGGGATTTCAGCCAGGTGGATACGGAAGACCCCCACTTGATGAAAATGGAAAGCCACTATATGGCGATGTTTATGGTATTACTCAGGCTGCTGAAAAAGTCAATCTCGGGAATCCAATTGAACGTACACCGTGGGGTCAATTTTTCCAAGACGAATCTGAGGATGAATCCGATAATGGAGAAGAGCTTGAAGGAGAAGAAGAAGAGGAAATTGGAGAGCCTGATTTTGATGAAGAAGGTCCAGAGTATGCTGAAGAAGGTCCGGTTGATATTGAGCCTAAAACAGTTGAATCTGCTGAGTTTGAGCTACGTAAGAATATCATAAAAGAACAAGAGCAATTTGAAAAGCCACGAGAGCTATTCCAGGTTCTCAAAGAAAGAACTTCGGAAAAATCAGGGTTTATGGGCCACCAAAAAGTTTACGAAATTCCACCCTCTGGTACAAGAAATGTGAGTCATTTGTTTGATAATGAGAATGCTTCTAACATTAATAAGGTTGATACTGTACAGAATGATTCATCCGTTAATTACTCTTCAAAGGAAGAAGAAATTAAGCAACGAAGTTCAAAGTTTCAAGATGATTTAGATGAATTGGTAAGTATCGGTATTTTTTTTTCCTTCTTATTAAGACTAACAAATCAAATAGCTTGAAGGCGAATCACGAAAAAGATTACAGCGTGAACAAGTTCAGAAAAGTGGTAAAAGATCTAGAAGATAAGACTATCCACAATAAAGATTGGCATCAGTAAATTAATTTTATGTAAATTTCATTCTATTATTAATATGTATTGATTATCGGGTCTTCTTGGTGCCTCGGTTTTTCGCCTGGTTGGTATTGGATGTAGAACTTCCGGTGGCTGTAGATGCTGTAACAACAGGTTGGGCTGGTTTTTCTGACCCACCACCTTCTTTGGCCTGTTTACTTTCTTCTTGTAGCTTTTTAAGCGCTTCTGGATCTAAATTCTAGTTAATAAACAATTCAATTCAACTCAATTTGTGACAATGTTCACACATACCGATTCCTTCCATAAGTTTGGGAAAAACAAAAACCATGGCAAGTGAGGCAATCATCATAAGATTCATTGGACTCTTAAGGAAATTAAAAATGCTGAATGATTCTCTTTGGGCAACAAACTGTGGTCTGAAAACAGGATTGATAACAAGAGGATATTCAGCGGAAGGTCCCACATCCGACTTGTAGTCATGGCCATCAAAGATTCTATTGACAGTAACTTGCTCAGGAGAAATTGTAACCTTCAACTTAGCACCACGAGTCTCGAGTAAGCCCGAGTTAAGAACAACAAGATATTCTCCGGCAGAAACATTAGAAAAAATGAAGTTACCTTCAGTGTCACGCAAGTAGGTTTCTTGAAAAGGAAGCTCGCCATTAGAAGAATCGCTTAACAATTGGACAGTTGTCAAAGAAACTTCTTTATCAGAGAGGGGTAGTATTCTGTCATCAATGAAACCTCTAAGAACATATCCCGAACATATCCGAGAAAAGATAAAAATGAAAAATGGTAATAAAGCCAACATTTTTGTTTTGTGATTTTGTTAAAGGCGCACTAATATTTTCAATGTTGGTCTGTGTATGAGTTCCTGTTGGTGTCTGTTGGAGTCTATGCAAAGTAGAAACATAATATTAGTATAGTAGTAATATATTATCTAATTATTAGTAATTATATCTTGATTAAATTGACATTTTTTTAGGCTACATCCTGTATCGGCCCTAATTAAAATTTAAGGTTAGGGTAAATTCATAGACAAAAATTTTAGTTTTAGAATAATATTATAACAAAACCGTTAGAATGTCATTAATTGATATCTTTATTCATAAACTCTACCTGATTCTTTTTACTGGTTTTTTTTCATTTATAAATGAAATTAGTAGAGTTACATATTTATTTCATTTTATCTATGATTTTTTGAGTGTATTAATTAAAAATGAATAGTAGCAATTCTAAAAATGAGCAGAAGTATGTATTTTTTATGTTTTAATGGATCAATAGTTCGTTACTAATAAGAATGTTACAGGAAACGGCCTTTAGATGACAACAGGTCTGAAAAACAAAAGGTTAAGAGAGTTTTAACAGAGGAGGAAAAAATACTTATTGATATCAATACCGTTGAACATGCTGTTATTTCACTTAAACGTGCACTCAGCACAATATTTAAATACACGCCTTTGATTGAAAAGGCTAGAAAAGGTCCGACGGCAGAACAAAAGTTTCATTCGAAAAAAATGATGTTAGCACGCTATATTATGGAACAAAAAAAACAGAAGCGGTTGGGTGTTTTTAGTAATATCCAGTCAGTTTTAGATGACGAGATTCCAAAACCTCAATATGTACAAGCACCTGAAGCATCTGTGGATGACGAAAGAAAAACATTTGAAAATTATTGCGAGAATCAAATAAAAAACTATATGAATGACTACAGTGATTTTGAAGCACCTCAGCAAGAGAATAATAGAGAAACTGAGATATGGCCACCACCATTACCACCTATACCTGATTTTAATATACGTCATACAGTGTTTACCCATAAATCGATGGGCACTTTATACCATGCTTCTAAATCTTCAAATAAATTAGAGGTTCACAATGAAAGATACGAGTTTCTTGGCGATTCGATTGTCAATATGATGTTTGCCATTATTTCTTGTGAAAAACTTCCAACTGTTACTGAAGGTGATCTTACGGCATTTCGCCGCCAGTTGATTTCAAATAATACATTGGCTCTATGGGCTAAAATCTATGAATTGGATAAAAGGTTGCGAATAACCCCACAATTTGTGCATAATAATACTTATGTAGTTGGTGGAAATGATCAAAATAAGGATACCCCAAAGTATGTTGCGGATGTATTTGAAGCTTATGTTGGAGGGTTGTGGACTTTTCATCTTAATAACGATGGTATTGATGCAGCTTTTAAAATTGTAAAAAAATGGTTTGAAAGTCTTTCAGAGCCATTTTTTGAAGCTATTTGGAAAGCTGCCAATTTGGCACCCCCTCCAGAAGTGAAACACATCACGGCAGAAAAAAATGAATTGAAAAACAAGTCAACCCATAAGGATAACAATCAAAAACTACCCGTGAAGCGAAATGTGATGGGGTTGGAATCTATGAACAACTCTATAAATGGCTTAATAGATAACAGGGTTCCAAATAAAAATGCAAAATCAATACTTTATGGTAAGATTGGTAATGCTTCTTTAAAAATTACTTATGAACTGATTGCTACTGATCATGACTCTTTTACGGTGGCATGTAAAATTGGTGATGAAGTATTGGCAATTGGAAAGGCTAAAACTATAAGAGACGCTGGATGTTTTGCTGCTATGGCAGTGATAGAAGATGAAGATATTATCTATAAGTACTCAATGAAACGGGAATTGCTATCTTCAAGAGGAAGATCAGAAAATCAGCAAAACTTTGGATCGGATAATGGTAATAATCAAGAAGGCGAAGACAGTGATGATGCAATAATTATTGGGGTGTCAAATTGTGATGACCATTCTACGAAAACCAAATCAGATGACTGTAACAACGACAATGGAGACGGTGATGATGATGATGATGATGATGACAACTCTGTGATTATAACAGAAGAAAATAAATCTTTAAAAAATTCTGCAGAGACAGATATATCTTTAAACCCTAAAAAGGTTGATATTGAAAAGAATAAGGACTGGTTAGAAGGTATTGCAAGTGAGCGAGATCTTACACCGGAGACTATCAAGAAGTATGCGGAAGACCCTGTTAATACTTTGAAAAAGTTTCTGAAGCCAACTGGGAAGAATATTGAGTACGAATACAAGGAAAAAGAAAATGAATGGGAGTGTACTTTGTTGGTGGATAAAAAAATAGTTGGCACAGGTACTGGATCTAAAAAAAGTCGAGCAAGAAAGAGAGCGTCGTTACTTGCCTTGTTGACAAATCATCAGGAACTCCATAAGAGCTTGGATACAGGCAGCAGCATTTCTTAAAGGGTTTTTGCATTAGATATATATTAGGTATAATAATAATGGTTATTTGGAATAGACTTCTTTTTTTTTTTACACATAAATAACTTATAAGTTATTATTTGCCGATCAGCAATTACACATGGTGAATAATACAATCAAGTTTTTTTTTTTTTTTTCTCTTTAAAGGTTTGTTTTATATACAATTTAAATAGGCAATATATATGTATCTTAACGCCGCATTACTCAACGGTGTCAACATCTTTTAAGAGTTTTTTCAGCCGCACATTTTGGAAATCATTGCAACCTTTCATGGTAATCTACCATTTTTTTTTCAAAACCCAATCAGAAGCTGCCCAATTAGAAAGGTAACGTCTTTAAATACGCAAATTTTTTAATTTTTTTTTTTACACTTTATATTATGGGGAAAATGAGAGAAAAAAAAGTAGTAGAAGGAATATATATATAATAATATAAGAATTAAATCATGTCGTTAATAAAAATGTATCATTGAATTTTTTTTTAATTTTTTTTTAATTTTTTTTTTTTTTGTAATTGTCGTTTAAGCAAAAGCGGCAGCCGACTGGGCATCCTCAGAGGGCTGGTTCTTGAATGCAATGGAGCACTTGGCCATTGTCGGCGAGCTTCGGGAAATGGCGTCTGTGAAGTAGAAGTTAGAGATAGCCTTGGTGAGCTTAGCATCGGAGACAGGGGCATGCTTGTTCTCAGCAACGAGCTGTTCCTTAACACCGACGGCAGCCAGGGACGAGGGCTCGATAATCTCGTGGCGCAGAAGGTGTGGCGCTATCTCACCAAGTCTGTTTCTAATCTCGTATATGTCATCGTAAGGCAAGGGAGAGCCCAGGTATTCAGAAGCGGCACGGATGATCTTCCAGTCCTCACGGGCAACGCCTGGGGGACCGACAGCAGCACGGGTGGTCTGGGCACGGCCCTCAGTGTTGACATAGGTACCAGTCTTCTCAGTGTAGGCGGCACCAGGGAGGATAACATCGGCAAACTGGGCGCCAACATCACCGTGGTGGCCCTGGTAGACGACAAAAGCGTCCTTGGGGATGTCAGAGGGGTTGACCTCGTCGGCGCCAAGGAGCCAGACAAACTTGGGGGTAGTTTCGGCGACTTCCTTGGAGGGAGGAACGAAACCAACGTCGAAGGCGCCGGCATGAGAAGCGGCTCTCTGGAGGACATTGTAACCATTCCACTCCTCAGAGAGGAAGTTAGACTCGTGCTTGGTGACAAAGTTACCAATGGTCTTGAAGAAGGCGCCGGCGTCAGGGTGCTCAGCAATGCTGGAACCGACAATGATGAGGGGTTTCTTAGCAGCAGCGAGCTTAGAGCCAAACTCGCCCTTAAGAGTCTCAACAAGAGCAGAGTGGTTTTCACCAAAGTGCTCGACCCAGAAGGTGGAGTCAAAGCTCTCGCCAACGAGACCAATTTCAAGGTTGGATCTAAGGAACTGCTTGCGGATGCGGGCGTTGAGGACGGCAGCCTCGTGTCTGGGATTGGTGCCAACAAGAAGAATGACGTCGGCCTCTTCGATACCGGAGATGGTAGAGTTGAAGAGGTAGTTAGAGCGAATATCAATACCATGGGCAGGAGGAAGGTTGGAAGCGTCAGTGGCAAGGTTCTCAGAGCCAAGAGCGTTGACAAGGTCCTTCAGGGCGACGAGAGACTCAACTTCGACGAGGTCACCAGTGACGGCCTTGAATTCATTGCCAGTAACATTGAGAGACTTGTAGGAGTCAGCAATGACGGAAAGAGCATCGTTCCAAGTAGCAGTCTCAAAAGAGTTGCCAACCTTGATGAGAGGGGTGGTAAGACGCTGGGTCTTAAGGCCATCGACGGCAAATCTGGTCTTGTCGGAGATCCACTCCTCGTTGATGTCGTCATTGACTCTGGGGATAACACGCATGACCTCGACACCACGAGAGTCGACACGAATGTTGGAGCCGAGAGCATCAAGAACATCGATAGACTCGGTTCTCTTGAGTTCCCAAGGTCTGGCGCGGAAAGCGTAGGGCTTTGAGGTGAGGGCACCGACGGGACACAGGTCAATGACGTTGCCGGAGAGTTCCGAGTTGAGGTTCTTTTGGAGGTAGGTACCGATTTGCATGTCGTTGCCACGGCCGGCAGTTCCAAGCTCAGGGGCACCAGCAACATCGTTGGAGAAACGAACGCAGCGGGTGCAGTGAATGCATCTGTTCATTGAAGTCTTGACAAGAGGGCCAATGTCCTTGTCTTCGACGGCACGCTTGCCAGAGACTTCGTGGAAACGGGAGTGGTCACGACCGTAACGCATAGATTGGTCCTGGAGATCGCATTCACCACCCTGGTCACAGACGGGGCAGTCGAGGGGATGGTTGGAAAGCAAGAATTCCATGACACCTTCACGGGCCTTCTTGACACGCTCAGTGTCAGTGCGGACGACCATACCAGGGCCGACAGGGAAAGCACAGGAGGCGACAGGCTTAGGAGCACGCGCAACGTCAACCAGACACATTCTGCAGTTACCGGCAACGGCGAGCTTTTCGTGGTAGCAGTAGCGGGGGACAGTGACGCCAGCCTTTTCGCAGGCCTGGATGAGGGCGGAACCAGCCTCGACTAAGACTGTCTTGCCATCGATGGTGACTTCGACCTCCTTTTGTCTAGAGGTGGAAGATGAAAAGGGCTGGGAACGGCCTGCGACGCCCACAAGACGGGATATGCTGGAAACCTGCTTAGATAGCAGACGAGATCGTGAGAGCATTGCTGTGTGTGTATGTGTGTGTAGGGGGAGGGGAGGGATGGTTGTTGAGAGAGACAGGACTAGCCTGGGAGGGATGAGGATGGTGTGGAGATGGATGTGGTTGGTTTGAGAATTGAGATATATAGGGAAGGAAGTCAGGATTGGGAGGAGATTGTGTGTTGATGTATATTTTTTTTTTTTTTATTTTTCCCCTATGCTGTACGGGAAAAAAAAAAAAAAAAAAAAAAAAAAAAAATTGGCGGTGTTTTGCTAGAATGCATGAATAACAAAAAACATGGCGGCGCCAATTGGCTGAAAATTCCTGGTCTGTGGATAGGCTGCAGGCAATAGTGGCATTAGTAAGCAACGCGTTGTGGTGGTGGGGGGAGGAAGAACATCGGCTAGCCAAGTGGAGGGTTTCATAATTATAAAGCAGGCTAATATATATATATTGGGTTAAAAAATGAACTCAATGTTGCTAAAATATCATAATGACCTTCATGGATCTTCAATTATTATAGGTGTTCTGCCGGGTAGTTGCTGGGCGGTGCTTGAAGTGTCCGGTCAGCACAATTGACGGGCGCTCATTGGCGTGGGGCTCTTAGAAAACGCATTTGAGGGTTAGGGTTTATTTTATTTTTTTATAATAAAATAATATTATATAAAGGGTAAGGGTTTTTATATTTAATTGATTTTAATTTATTTTTTTTTTCAAAGACATAATTTTTTTTTTTTTTTTTTTTTTTTTGAAGTATAAATATCTGCAACTTCCCACTTAATTTTTTATTTCTTTTTTCCTTTTCTTTTCTCCTTGTGTTCAATCCCTTCAATTATTGTAGACGCTTGCTCTTCTTTTTTTTAAAAGATACTTTTTTCACGGCAAACGTTCTCTACATGAAGGGAGAGACCAAGACGGCTATCCTAGCTGGAGCTGCAGACTTTTCTCTATGACTGCTTTGTTTCCTTACCAAGGTTAGTACATTTTGCAATCTATTGTATTTGGTTTGATTGCATTGATTTTTAGTATATATATATATGTATTTACAAAAGAAAAAAAAATTAATTGAATTCTAAATGTCTTTTAAAATTTTTTTTTTGATTTTTTTTCTCTCGGAACTTGAAAATCTTGTTTTGAATATAAGTCTTGAAATTTTCAGATTTTTTTTTTTTGAATTCTTTAAACGGACCTCCGATGATGAAGATAAAAAAATTTTTTTCTCTACATTTTAAAAATTACAATTGTGTTTGAGATGTTACAGACTTTTTAGTTAGTTACATTATAAGGTTTTGGTGTTAAAAAAAAACAACAACTTGTAATATACAAACCCCGTGGAGTTTTTTTTTTTGTTTATAAAATTAATTAATTTATTTATTGTGGCATACTTACTGTGGCTTGTAATGTCACGTGATAAACCAATATTATATTTCATTGTTACATCATTGTTACATTATTGTTACACCTCTCATTGGCAGTCCCCGATAATTCCACTTAAAATTGTAAAATTTCACTCGCCACAGCAAGCCACATTGTATTGCAATATCTCAACGGGTGCCCGGCCAATCCCCGCCCGCTCTTTTGTCATGGTGGCTTCATCGGCGCCACAGATGACGGCAAATCACGTGTTATGTCACAACCCCGGTGGCTTGATGGCGCGACTCCCCCAAACGCCACACTGCCAATTTGGGCAATTTGTCGGCTCCGCTGCAAATTTTTCTCTTGTTTGTAATATAAAAAAAACTTCAATTCCCTTTAAATGCGATAATTTTTATATACTTTTTTTTTTTTTTTTACTTTCTTTTCTTTCCTTTCCATTCATTTTTTTTTTTTTCAAGAATCATCTTCCTAATACCCCACATTCCATCCATCTTCAAATGGTTCTGAAATCCTCTTACGAGTCTGGTTAGTAGCATAAACCTCCTCAAACTTATGTGGATCACCAATCTTTTTTTTTTTTTTTTTTTTTTTTTTGTAATAATCCACTAATTACCAATTCTCTATTACTAACTTTCAAATCTTACAGTGGCTCACATTGCCCAGAACGCTGCGGACAAGGTTTTTGCTTTTCAACCCGCTCTTTCCGTTCCTTCAGACTTTTCAAAGCACTTTGACAAGCCAGTATGTTTTAAATCATGATCTACGATCTACGATAAACTAAAATTACCTTAAAAAACCATTTTTCTAACTTGATTTTTTTTTTTTAAAGACTACCATTCGCAATGGTAATGACGGCTTTGCTCAAATTGTTGAGTACGCAACCGCTAACCCATCTTCAACAATTGCAGTTTCCGTTTCCCTCAATGAGCTTTTTAATGCAATTTCCCTGCTTCCTAAGCTTGCAGGATCTTCAACTGTCATCCACATCGACACTTCTTCTTCTTCTACCCCAGACTATGGCAAAATTGCTGCCTTAAGGCATCTCGGCTTTGCCTTTCTCCAGTCCTTTGGCGCTGCAGACTCACAGTCAGTCGCTTTTGCCTCATATCTCGTAGCAAAGTCCGCTGCCCAGCCCGTTTTCCACTTTTTCTATCCTACGGACTCGGCACCAACTTCTCCCATCTCGGCCCAATCGATCCGTGATGCCCTCACTTCTTTCAGTGCAACTGAGGAACCAGTCGTCCTTGCTGAGGCTGTTGAAGAAGCCCTGAAATACACCATCGTCAAGCCCTTTGAGTACATTGGCCCCAAAAACCCTACTGCTGCTATTGTTCTCTTCGCATCTTCCGTCGAACCTTTCCTTCAAGCAGTTTCCCAAGCTTCTTCTGCCGATTCTTATAAATCTATTGGTATTGTCCTCATCCACGCCTACAGACCATGGTCTTCTGCGAATCTTCTTAGTGTTCTTCCTGCCTCAGTCAAGAAGCTCGCTTTGGTTGAGCAGCTTTCAAGAAGAATCACTGCTTGGAGTCCGCTTGTCCAGGACTTTGTTTCTGACCTGACAAACAGCACACCCTCATCCACCCCTCCTCAAATCGTCCCCTTCCAACTCGGTGAAGTTACTCTCGACAATGTTCGATCCGCCCTCAAGGCCATTGCCGCAAATCTTAGTGCTGCTTCTCCCGTCAACAACCTTTTTATTGGCGTCAAGCCCGAGGCAGCTCCTTCCACAGAAACAAACCCTGAGGCTCAAAAGGCTGCAAAGACTTTGGAGTCGGCTTATACAAAGGTCCTTCACCAAATCTTTGAAGACCAAATTGACATTCTCAACTCGGGTGACAAGCCTACCACTGGATTTGAAAACACTCCGGAATACGGCTATGGTGCTTTCCTTGCTACCGCTGAGAAGAAGACCCAACTCGCTCACCAGGCCGAAGAGGCTGTTAAGAGCAACGACTTTGTCTCTGGTTCAAAGTCTAACCTCGTCAAGCACCTTTCTTCTTGGGTCCTTGAGTCTCGTGCTTTTACCTCTGTTCAAAAGGCCAAGCAGGCTAACGAGCAGACTAAAAAGCTCTTGGACCTGCTTCACGCTTCTGCTTCTAGCAAGACTGCCTCTGATCTTCTTAAGAGCGAAGCTCTTTTCCCCCTCAAGTCTTCGTGGATCATTGGCTCTGATGCTTGGTCTTACGATCTTGGCAATTCCGGTGTCCATCACGTCATTTCCTCGGGAAAGAACCTCAACATGCTCATTATTGACTCTCAGCCTTACTCCGAGGTGGTCGCCAACATATCCTCTCTCCGTAAGAAAGATGTTGGTCTCTACGCAATGAACTTTGGCAATGTCTACGTTGCCTCTGTTGCTGTTTACTCATCTTACACTCAGCTCCTCCAGGCTCTTCTCGAAGCTGAAGCCTTTGATGGCCCTTCAGTCGTCCTTGCCTACCTCCCCTATTCTACTGAAACTGACTCCCCTGTCACTGTTTTGCAGGAAACTAAGCGTGCTGTCGACTCTGGTTACTGGCCTCTTTACCGTTACAACCCTAATCTCGAGACTGAATCCTTCAAGCTCGATTCTTCTCGCATCAAGAAAAATCTTAAGGACTTTTTGGACCGCGAAAACCACCTTACTCTTCTTTCCCAACGCAACCCTACGTTTGCCAAGACTCTTTCTGAAAGTTATGGCACTGAAGTTCGCAACCAACAAAAGCATCGCGCAAAGGCTGCTCTCCACAGCCTTCTTGAAGGTCTTTCTGGCCCTCCTCTTACTGTTCTTTTCGCTTCTGATGGTGGTAACGCTGAGAACCTGGCCAAGAAGCTTGCTCGTCGTGCCAAGGGCCGTGGTGTCAAGTCTGTTGTCATGGCTATGGATGATTACCCCGTTGAGGACCTCTCTTCTGAGGAAAACCTTATCCTTATCACCTCTACTGCTGGTCAGGGTGAGCTCCCCCAGAATGGTCGCAACTTCTGGGAAGCCATTAAGGGCTCCACTGATTTGGACCTTGCTACTGTGAAGTACTCTGTCTTTGGTCTTGGTGATAGCCAGTACTGGCCCCGCAAGCAGGATAAGCACTATTACAACAAGCCTTCTAAGGATCTTTTCAACAAGCTCCAGCTTCTTGGTGCTTCTGAGCTCGTTCCTCTTGGCCAGGGTGACGATCAGGATCCTGATGGATACCAGCAAGGCTACAATGCTTGGGAGCCTCTTGTCTGGACCGCTCTCGGTGTTGACAATGTCGCTGCTGCTGATGAACCCCCACCAATCACTAACGAAGACATGAAAGCTGGCTCTGACTTCCTTCGTGGTACCATTGCTGAAGCTCTCAAGGATGAATCAACCGGTGCCATTTCCGCTGTTGACCAGCAGCTCACCAAGTTCCATGGTATTTACATGCAAGACGACCGTGATATCCGTGATGAGCGCAAGGCTTCTGGCCTCGAGCCAGCATACTCCTTTATGGTTCGTGTCAGACTTCCTGGTTGTGTTTCAACTCCTGAGCAGTGGCTTAAGATGGATGAGCTTGCTGACGCTTATGGTAATCACACCATGAAGATCACCACTCGTGGTACCTTCCAGCTTCACGGTGTTATCAAGAAGTTACTAAAGCCTGCTATCAGAGGTATGAACTCTGCACTTTTGGATACTGTTGCTGCCTGTGGTGACGTTGACCGTAACGTTGTTGCTGCTGCTCTTCCCAACAATAAGAAGATCCACGACGAGGTTGTCAAGTATTCTTACCTTATCAGTGAACATCTCCTCCCCCAGACCACTGCTTACTATGAGATTTGGCTTGAAGGTGCCGATGATTTGGATCAGGCCGGTTACACTGAGACTTTCCAGAGCAGACCTGATGGTCCTAAGAAGAAGAAGGTTCTTATTTCTGAGAGCACTCTTGTTGACCAGGAACCCCTTTATGGTCCTCTCTATCTCCCCCGCAAGTTCAAGATCAATATTGCTGTTCCTCCTTACAATGATGTTGATGTCTTTGCCCACGATATTGGTTTGATTGCTATTGTTGAGGACAATGAACTTGTTGGCTTCAATGTCTATGCCGGTGGTGGTATGGGTACTACTCATAACAATAAGAAGACCTACCCTAGAATGGGTTCCATTCAAGGTTTCGTCACTAAGGACAAGATCATTGATGCTTGCGAGAAGATTATGCTTGTCCAGCGTGACCATGGTGACCGTAAGAACCGTAAGCACGCTCGTTTGAAATACACCATTGACGATATGGGCAACGACGTTTTCCGTTCCAAGGTTGAGGAGCGTCTTGGTTACTCTTTTGAGCCTGAGAGACCTTATCACTTTGAGTCCAACACTGATCAGTTTGGCTGGGTCACTGATGAGACTGGTATGCACCACTTCACCACCTTTGTTGAGAATGGTCGTGTTGAGGACACTCCTGAGCTTCAGTTCAAGGCTGGTTTCCGCGAGCTTGCTACCCTGATGAAGGGTACTGGTGCTGAATTCCGCTTGACTGCTAACCAACACATTCTTGTTTCCAATGTTAGTGACGAACTGTTACCATCCGTTAAGGAAGTTATGGCCAAGTACAAGCTTGATAACACTGCCTTTTCCGGACTCCGTCTGTCGTCCGCTGCCTGTGTGGCTTTCCCTACATGTGGTCTCGCTATGGCCGAATCAGAAAGATACCTTCCTCGTCTTATTACCAAGCTTGAGGAGGCTCTTGAGGAGTACGGTCTCCGTCATGACTCCATTGTTATGCGTATGACTGGTTGCCCTAACGGTTGCGCTCGTCCCTGGATGGCTGAGATTGCCTGCGTTGGTAAGGCTTTTGGCGCATACAACTTGATGCTTGGTGGTGGTCACCGTGGTGAACGTATCAACAAGCTGTACCGCAGTTCGCTTAAGGAGGATGAGATTTTGGCTGAGCTTAAGCCCATGTTTAAGCGATGGTCTCTTGAGCGTCATGAAGGCGAGCCATTTGGTGATTGGGTCATTCGTGCTGGCATCATTGCTGCTACTAGAGAAGGCAAGGACTTTTGGGAAAATGTTGCTGAAGAATAAATTTGATGGAAGTTTGATTTAAAAAAAAAAAATTGGGGATTTTTTTTGGTATATAGAGGATTATTACTATTATGGTTATTTAGATGAAAAAAAAATATAATAATAAATAAATAAAAAAAGAAGAAAAAATTTTGAATTTCAACAGACCAAATTCCGATCGGGGAATGGATATGCGGCGGAGTTAACAACCATTGGCAACGAGTATAAAAGGAAAGCAAACCTCCAAATGACCCTTAGAAATCGGCACATCACCACAGATGTTTACAAACTTTTTTTTCTAAAGAATAGGAGTCTACATGAGCGGACATATCGTAAACAACGGAAATTTGCACTCTTTTTTTTGCCAATTCTTCTTCCCGCCTGGACACCGGGTACATTTAACTGACGTGGGGGCCTTAAGGAGGGGGGCATAGCCCGATGTGATATAAAAACAGGCTCATTTTTCTCCACATTGCAGTACTTTTTTTTTTTTCCTCCCCACAACTTATATACCATTCAATTTTCATCGATTTATTCCAACATCCACCCCGCATCTTCACCGAATACCCCCTCCCTCTCCAATCTAAATACTTTCAATCATGTCTGCTGAAAACATTGAAGCTAACC
This sequence comes from Magnusiomyces paraingens, assembly GCF_902498895.1. Classification (NCBI taxonomy): domain Eukaryota; kingdom Fungi; phylum Ascomycota; class Dipodascomycetes; order Dipodascales; family Dipodascaceae; genus Magnusiomyces; species Magnusiomyces paraingens. Next base: position 218,133 of record NW_022474069.1, read on the forward strand.
AAGAAAAGTTTGTGGGTGAACATGCCCAAAAGTACGACAATGAGTCGTCTTTCCAATTAGGTCGCGAGATCTCGCGTAAAGTCTTGGAGTACCCCAACCCCTCGGCCCCTGCAGCCGGATCTCCTGAAGCTCTTGAGGTCGCAAAGGCTCAAAGCGGTTCTGGAGCATTTGATGATACCGTGTCTGCATTTTGGGACCCACGAACAACTCGTGTTTTAGACTTTGCATGTGGCACAGGAATCATTTCTGCATACCTTGCGGCCTACTCGAAGCAAGTTGTGGGTGTCGACATTGCCAAAGATATGCTGGACATATTCAATGCCAAAGTTCACAACCAGGGTATCCCTTCTGATGAAGTTCAGGGCTACCTGCTCAACATTTTCGATGATGAAGATGTTGCAAAGGGCAACAAGATTGTCCCAGGAGGACTCGACAACTTCGATGCCGCTGTGACGTCGCTTGCTTATCACCATATTGATGATATTGACCAAGCTTCACGTGCGCTCTTTGCCCGTCTCCGTTCTGGCGGCTGGGTTTACGTCGTTGATCTCTCGATGGGTCCCGGGTTCAAGCCTTCTGCAGAAAAGGATGCTGTTGTTCCTCATCACGGCGGATTTGCCCCAGAAACCATTGGCAACTCACTCAGGGATGCTGGGTTTGTCGATGTCAAGGAAAAAAATATCTTTGCTGCATCATTGTGGGCCACTGAAGAGTACATTTCACGTTTCCAAAAGCATCATACTACCTCGCTTACAGGTAACGACGATGAGACCAAGGATTACAAGGAACTTCATGGTATGCGCATCTACGACGAAAAGGTCGAAAAGGGTGTTACAAAGTATCTCGTCAAGAAGCCTATGCTCCTCGTCGTCGGCAAGCGTCCTTAAATATTGTGAAAAAAATTTTAAATATTAAATACATAATATATTATTAACGTAAAAAAAAAAAAAAAGGGGGGGGTATTATATATTAGGTTATGTTTTTATTTCCATCACTGCCTAGTTTACTCTTCTTCCTCAGAATCAAGATCAATTTCAACCACTAGACTTCCACTTGGCCACAAAGCTGAATCACTCTTAATAGCAGCCTCACTCACATCAATCACCCGGCGCGGCATTGTGGACGCCAGCTGAAACTTATATTCGTGTTGGTAACCGTCTGGCTTGGGGTACGATTCCGGATGGGCATATAAATCAGCAACAGCCTCAGGCCCAAGTTCCTCCAACACTTTGTGACACTCCACAAATGCGTACACAGACTCCACAGTATCCATCCCAGAAAACTTGCGAATCAACCGATCACCCTCATATGTTCGCACACTGATGCGCGCAGCCCGCTCAGAACTCTCAGCAGATGACGGCACATGTTCTGGCCCCAATTGCGCAAGCCGCCACAGTTTCCATTCGCGTTCTTTGCGTTGTCGCTCGGCTTCCTGATGTGCGGCTTCTTCCTCACGCGCCTTTTGTTCGCGCGCTTCCAACTCAGCCCGCATTTTTTCTTCTTTCGCGATTCGTGCACGCTCACGGTCGGCTGCAAGACTGCGCTCGTAAGCCTCATTCTGTTGCTCACGCAGCCGTCTGTCCATCTCGCGTTCTTCCTTGTCGTGCACAAGTGTTGCACGGATGGGCACGTGGCTTTCAATTTTTTCTTCTAGTGTCGACACAAAATGCATAGGGTCATTCTCCTCACCCTGGATCGAAACAAGCGACTTCATAATCACAACGGATGAGTTGGGGGCTTTAGGCGCCGGCGCCACCAGCAGCACATAAGGGAATGTTGTACACTTGAGTGACTCGGCAATTTGGAACCCTTCAGAGTTTTCCACATTGCCCAACCATACAATTGTATCATTGCGATTCAAAAACTCTACCACCCTTGGATCGGTCAAGACTTGTCGATTAAAAGGTGCTGTAAGATCATGCTCGTCACTCTGCAAAACCACAATCAAAAATTTAAGATCCTGCTTTGCTGCTTCAAAAGCCTGTGCAAATCCTCCCTCAAAAAACTTGAGTCCTGTCTGCCCATAAGTCTCCTCAAATGCGCGAATCACGCGCACAGCTGTGTCCTTTGGATCGTACACCTTTTGTACTGAGTGTGTAGCAGTCCGGTTTGCAGGATAGTATCCTGTGAGTCGCGGCAAGAACGGGAACAAGGTTGACAAAAAGTAGAATATGCTGTTGACCACCTTATAACTGAGAGTAAAGGGATAGAACAAAATGCTTTGCAAAAGCGAAAGAAAGCTGCCTTCTTCAATGCGGTATGGGTTTGCAGGTGGCACAGTAACAGGTCTAATTTCAGTATCTGCGTTATTTGCTTGTGCAAGAGTTGTCAGTTCTTCAAGAAGTGAAGAGGTGGTGGGCTGTCGTCGATCCAGGCGTCGTGGGGGGACAGCTGCAGCTGTTGCTGGTGTAGTAGCAGTGCTTGGAGGTGCTGGATTATCGTTAATTACTGGCTCGCGACCATCAAAGTGCATAGAGATTGCAGACTATATAAAGTTAGCTCAAGTCGCAAATTTCAAAATCTCTTTTACTATAACTTACTTCCAGATCCCAATTAGTAGAACGGAGGTACAACAAGGGCAAAAGCGGATCTTTTTCCCAGTTGGTGATAAGTACAAACTGCTGATACTTTTCGGCCTGCTCAGGGTTCAGGTCTTCGATGGAAGACATGTTTGTTTTAAAATGCGACTATGATAATTCCCTCAAAGGATTGATTGGGTTAGTGGCCAACAAGAACAAGTTTCTATTTGGCAGCGGTGCGTGGCAGTTTTAGAGCTGTATAAGCCAAAAGCTTTTTTTTTTTTTGTGGAGGAGGGGAAGGAAAAGTAAAGAAAAAGCAAAACTGCTGGTGGAAAGAAAGAAAACCCATCTTGGCCCTTAACAGAGATTCACGTGATTGATTATTTTACAATTTGCTTACCAGGTAAGTCTAAATAAAGTGTCCTTACTTACAGTAACAATAAGCCTATATATATATGGGGTTTAAATATGCCTATTTGCCCAGGTAGTGCGCCCGCATGCGTTCAGCCCGACCCGCCGGCAGAACATGGATCGGGTTCAGCACTGCAACTCGGTTCCCTTGAGCAACTGTCAGTTGTGTACTAGGAGTTCCCGTCCAAAAAAACGCATAATCCCCAAGCTTAGCATCCTTTGCTTGCTCTTCCTCATAAATGTACCTGTTCTGTGCGCCTGACAACCCGCACAAGACGTAGTTGGTATGATAAGCATCAGGACTCTTTCCAGGCTTGTCACGCAATCCTCCAGCACCCCGTGCTTGGCAACAATAAAGTGTATAATTCTGTAGTGCCTCCCGATCCCATATGCTATCGTTTGATCCAATCATGTTTTCCACAAGGGCCCAGCAACCGCCAACCCAATGGTTATAGCACCCATCAACCAACTTGTTTGTGCGGCCAGAAAAACCACCCTCTGGTTGATGCTGTCTTGAAGAAAGCCACTTAAGTAGTCGGGGCATGTTCAAATGCTTTGCAGCCTCTTTGGGAGGCATGATTAAGCACAATGCAGCAAGAGCGCAAAATGCATAACCTCCATGGGCCTCGACATCTGGGAACGCACTGAACCCCCCTTCAAACGTTTGGCACCGTGAAATAAACCCAGAAACACCTTCAACAAGCTCTGGGGTAAGAATATTTAGTAAAGAAGCGACCGATAATGCGCAATAAACTGCTCGAGTATCACACTCGCCGTTAATGTGCATCTTGAACCCGCCTTCTGGCGTCTTAAGCTTGAAAATCCAGTCGTACATGGCCTTGCGATCAATTTTATCCCAAGAATATTCATCTCCCATAAGAGCAAGTACATTAAATCCTGCATATGTTGGTGCCAGATGACCAATCTGACCAATGTTGCCTCCTATTCCTCCCTCAGGCGAGATACACGAAAATATAGTATCAACAGCTTCTTCCTCAAAATCTGAAACATCGGCATCTAAAACACAAAGAGCATTTAAAGCCCAGTAAATAATCCATGGACGAGAAGCATCCAGCTTCGCCATTTGAGCAGGGAGTTTCCCAATATGGAACTGTAAAAACTTTATATGCGCATCGCGTTGGAGTTTTTGTAGCAGCAGTGTGAGCGGTTCTGAACGGAAAGCTTCAAGACAAACTTCTTCTGTATCTTGTTGATCAAAAGTTGTGACCGTAGGTAAAGTATCTTCAACAAGATTGCTATAGATTGGAATGTGAGGTAAAGGTGACATTGCTTTGTTTAAGTGTTTGCTTCGGTTTTTGAGAATAGTCGCAATAATTGATGTTGAGTAATTGATGTTTGAAGATGACATTTTAGAAAAACGAGCGGGGTTTCGTGAGCTTTTTATATTTGTTTGTCGGGACATATCATTTAGTACAATCAAGCCGCTAGCAGCTAATTGAGCAGGGGTGTGTCTGACTGACGAGTACAAGGAAACCGTTTAAATTTTTTTTACTGATTTTACAGTCCTAAAGAGGTCAGAATAATGGCTTATGTAACTGTTTGGTGGTTTTTTTTTTTTTTTTTAGTGTAGGGTAGGCTCGCGTGGGTATGCGATTGAATTGGTGAGGCGTAAAAAAAAAAAAAAAACGATGGAAAGCCGAGAAACACGTTTCCATACCTATACCACTCATTTTCCACGGCTGTTTGCACTTTCTTTTTACATGATATGAATAGCCCTTTTACTAGTCAAAACTTGAGCGTATGTGGCTGTTCTTTTAATATATTTCCCCCCCTTTATTTTTGTTTATACTGACCTTTATTTGCTATAGAATTTATACTCTAATGCGTTATATCTTCACTCCATAGGAAAGTCTAAAGAGGCTTGCGCTGCTTTGCAAAACGCTGCAAATTTTTTCTTCAATAACCAGATTAAAAGTATCCCAGACAAGGCTTTAAAGAAAGGACTTATATCGGAACTCAATACGATCATTGTAACTCTGGAACAACAAAAGATTGTTCTGGAGGTCCCTCAGCAGCTTGAATACATATCGTCCAAGATAGGGTCCAACTTATTTTATCCATGGAGAGGCCCACCACTTTTGCTAGATTTACCAGATGAACAATATGAAGACCCAGATGGCCCTTTAGCACTTTCGGATTCCCAAATGAAAATCTTCAATTCATGGGAACAACCCAACCATGTTTTAAATGCACAGCCTGTAATGGAGGCTTCTGGGGGTGATGACCTATGTCAGGATTACTTGGATGATTGCTCGATTGTTGCATCGTTACTGTCAATTCACGCGCTAGAAACAAGGTTATCTCGGAAAGTTTTACTAAATAACATTTTCCCACAGGATGAGACCGGTATGCCTGTTCTATCAAAATCTGGCATCTACTGCGTCAAGTTATTCATCAACGGCTGTGAACGCATGGTCACAATTGACCATAAACTCCCCGCAACAAACGACTCTAAGCATACCTTATTTGTTCGTTCTCTTTCAAATCCTGGGCTCTTGTGGCCGGCGATCTTGGAAAAAGCTTATCTTAAAATTATGGGTGGCTATAATTTTCTTGGCTCATATTCCGCAAGCGACACGTATGCTCTGACTTCTTGGATTCCCGAATATATTTATCTCGACGGCTATTTCCAAGACTCTTTAACTTCATCTCGCCTTTCTCTTTGGAATAGGATATATAAACATTTTCATGATGGAAACCTCATGGTCTGTGTTGGTACCGGGCCAATGTCTTCAAAAGAAGCACTTTCCTTAGGACTGATCAGTGACCACGACTACGCTATTTTAGGTTTGAGCGAAATTAAGTCAGATACAAATGACATTAAAAGATTTGCTTTAATCAAAAACCCTTGGATCAATGAAACTGGTCATACCACCCCTATTCAATTAGGTACTCAGGATGCTCCTGAAACTCGAAAAGGCAGCTTTTGGGTATCTTTTGAATCTTTATGCTTAAGGTTTAGCTCATTATATCTCAATTGGAACCCAGATCTTTTCCCGCACAAGCCTAAAGTCAATTTTTTGTGGAGTATTTCGTCAATCAACACGTTTATGGAAACTCAAGTTATGGGTATGTATATTTAATATTTTTGACTTTTTGTCTAACTTTATTTAGCTGGAAATCCCCAGTTTAAAATATCCAACTTGGCACCCTCAGATAACCTCACTTGGTTTTTAGTCAATCAACATCTTGTTGAATCTGGTAGCATCACTGGGTACTTGGGTATTTCGGTTTTTGATTCGGGAGGTAAAAGAGTGTATTGCGCTAGTGAAGCTCCACTCATAAAACAAGGACCTTACCTAAACACTTTCCAATATCTCCTAAAGCTCGAGATGCCTCCTAAAACAACATACACACTTGTTGTAACAGCATCGAAAAAGGAGTCCAAATATACGTCACTAAACTTTACTCTACACTCATACTCTATATTTCCAATTGTTCTTGAGAAAGCCAAGGAAGAATTAGTATTTAAATCTTCTCTTCAAGGAGAATGGACCCCTGATCTATCGGGAGGATCATGGTTGTACCAAACCTATTTGGATAACCCCAGATACTCCTTAAAAGTTCATGAAAAAGCTGATGTTTTAAAGTTGTTGTTATACTCTCCCGTGAAATATCCAATGAATATCCGAATGTTTTTAGAAGCTGATTCACTTTCTCGAGATTTAAAGCGGAAGAGAGAAATCATTAGCAGCGGAGAGTACAAGGTATCTCAAACTACTGCAAATACTGTTTATGTGGAGCCTGGAGAATACACTATTGTAGTCTCATTGTTTGAGCCTAAAGTAACTGGACCCTTTACACTGGTTTGTCGATCTTCGGCTTCTTTTGACCTAACGCCATTGCCTTCCATTAATGCAGGGGCTTTCAACAGAAATCGCATTATTCCATGGAATAACTCAGCACGTGTGGAAATCCCATTCACAGTTAGTATTAAAACTACTGCTTATTTTTGTGTCATTGCTTTACCAGATGGGCCTGAAGACGAAAACTCACAAGCACCTGAAACCATGTCTTTTTACCGCCCGCATATGCGGTTTAGCATATTTAACAAAAGTTTGGGTCAGCTTCTTAAAACCAACGACGAGTTTACTGATAATAGACTTGGGATTTATCTTAGTGCAATCCCTCTTTCTTCCGGCATCGAGTATGTTTGTTTGGTGGAGCGGATGGAATGTGGTATGGGCCGATTTAACATTCAAGTTTTCAGTGGGAGTCCTGTAGTATTTTTGATGTAATGAAATTTTTGACGTAATGTCTTATGTAATTGATGAAATTTTTGGTTATTCTTATTATTCACTACCACCAAGAAAATAAAAAAAAATCTTGACAACAACCAACATTTTTCCCCTTCTTTCTTTTGTTTGCCTTAAAGTAATCCAAAAATGTCTCGTGCAAACAACAAACAATCTCTTGCTGATTTGGTATCTCAGCTATCCATATTCAGCAAAAAAGATGAATACGACGGTATTGTCAATACTGCCAAAAAGATATTGATTCAAAAACCATCCGACAAGCAGGCTCTTCAGGCTCTTATTACGGCTTACGTGGATCACGACAAGTATGATAACCTTTACGAACTTCTCTCAAATGACCCTCAAAAAAACGATTACCTTTTGTATTATGGGTATAGTCTTTACAAGCTTGATTTGCATGATGAGCTTGTAGATCTCTTAGGGGATAGTCAGCAACGTGGCGCAATGCATTTATTGGCACAATCCTACTATAAGCAAGGTCTTTTCACCGAAGCACGGGCTATTTACAAGAAGTTTGTCAACACACCAGACCAAGTCGATCATGAAACTTTTGATCTTTCTGTCAATGAGCGTGCTATTATTTCTCAACTTAAATTTGTTGGATTGTCGTCTGAACCGCCCCTTTTCCCAGCTACCTCCCCAGAATCATATGATCAATTGTTTAATGATGCTCTGATTTCAATCGCTTCTCAAGATTATACCCAAGCTCTTGAGCTTTTAACTAGAGCAAAGGCTATTTGTCAAACTACCCCAGGATTTTCTCCTGAAGCACTGGCTGCTGAAATCACTCCCATTCTTATTCAGGCCAGCTATGTTAATATCAAGTTGTCTCAATATGAACAGGCTGCCAGCATTTTGGATAGTATTGACTATGAAAACTTTAAAGACAACACATCTTTGTATCTCATCAATACCCTCCGGCTTGTTATTGATGGTGGAAAGAAATATAAGAACCCTCACTCGGCTTTGTCCCTTTTGGATTTTGGAATACCTTACCCGGAGTTCACATCACATCTTGTTCCTCTTCAGAAACGGATTTTAACAAACAACAAGTTTTTACTAGAGCTTGCTGGTGGAAAATCTCGTAAAAATTTACTCAATAGACGTAACTTTACTGTCGACAAATCGATTGAAGCGTACTCATTTTATAAGGACGTTAAAGACTTACCCAGAGCTGAACAAATTAAGAGACTGAAAAAGACTCGGCATTCAAACAACTCAAACCCTGCGCTTTGTTTTACCATTGCACAGATTTATGTTTTCGAAAAAGAATATAGCCTTGCTGCAGCTACTATTTCTGAATTCATTTCTTATCTTGAACAGTTTTACAATTTTAGAGAAGCCTATACTCCTGCTGTTTTGTCATCATTTATCAGTCTTTGCAGTCTTGCTGGTAAGACAGGTGGCCATCTGGTTACAGTACTTGAATCAGCCATTAAATACTGGTCTAAAGAGCCAGAGGCTCTTAAAAACCCTGCTTTCCAAAGTTTATTTGCCGATGCTGCGATTGTACTTTCCGGTACTGGTAAGGAAGCATTGGTCAAGGAAAAGCTTGAAGAAATTTACAAGAAAGATCCTTCAAATAATACGGTAGTTGCTGGACTTTTTGGTCTTTCTGATGAAAATATTTCCACTCAACTTGCATCTGAGTCCGCTAAGCTAGTATCTATTGCAGATGCTACCGCTGGAATCAATGTTGACAGTCTTTCTCTTTCTGGGTTAGAGCCTCTTATTAAGAAACGATCTGCACCGGAAAGCGGAAAATCAGCTTTTTCTGAGCCCAAGAGAAAGAACAAGAAGCCTAGACTTCCTAAGGATTATGATGCTGATAAGACGCCCGATCCTGAGAGATGGATCCCTCTTCGTGACAGAAGCACATACAAGCCCCCTAAGAACAAGGGCAAGAAGAAGGTTTTGGCTTCTACTCAGGGTGGCCAGGCTGATGAGTCTCTTGCCGTTACCTCTGGTACCAGCACTCAATCCTCTTCTGGTACCGTGGCTACATCTAAATCTAAGCCAAAGAACGCTAAGAAGTCTAAAAAGAAAGGAAGAAAGTAAATGTTTAAAAAAGTTTAACTTGTATATTTGTTTTAAAATTAAGATTCTATGAATATTTTTATGTAAACAGCGTATCTTCTTCTCTAAGGTATTCGCCAACATCACCTTGTCTGAATGCTATTATAGCATTTGGAGGGGCACTTCTAGTTTCAATGGTGGATTTTGCAGAAACACCGAATCCCAGGGGTCTGTCGTGCATGTCGCAAATAATGAGGCCAGTGTGCTCAGGAACATCATCACTGATCTTGCCAACATGAGCCTTGAGAACATTGTTACCATAAAGGAAAGGCATTTCACCGTTAGTCTTGATCCAGACCTTGAACTTTGCATTCTGGGATAAAATCTCCAAAGCTGTAATATGAATACGGAACTTGCCGGTCTTGGTGAACTTGCCGACACATGTACCCAGAGACATAAGCTGCTTGCGACCAACGCATGTCGCGTACTTGGCCACACCCTCGCTCACATAGTACACACGGTCTTTTTGTATCCGGAAGCAGTAAGGATCGTCTGCTCTGTTAATAAGGTTGCTGATGTTGCGGCCAATATATTGTGCCAGTTTCTCAAACAAAACCTTGGTTTCTTCTTCTGTTAATGGTCTCATTTTAAATGTATATGAATGTTGTGTATGATGATTTTGTAGAAAGGATGGATGAAAAAAAATTTCCCTGTTGAAAAAAAAAAAAAAAAAAAAAAAAAAGTTTTTGGAACGAAAAAAAAAAAAAATTATAGGCCGGGTAACTTGAAACTTTACGTGCTACAAAAAATTTTTTTTTTCGTGATATCCAAAATCCCACTCTAATCTCGGACCATATCACACCAACTCATTATCATCAAGACAAATCTCCCATTTGTATGTTTATGATCCAATCTAAAATTCTCCTTCCCTAATGTTTTCTAGAGTTCTTAGCAGAAACAAAATACCATGGCCGGTGACAACAATAACCGCAAGGGCAAAGATAAGTGGAATCGCCCACGAACCAACGACAGAAGAGACAACAAGCGTCAACGAAGAGACGACAACCAAAAAGAAGGAGAAGGGAAGGAGAGTCGGTAGGTATTTATCAGCTATTTAAATTTATTTTACAGTAATTGAGAATTAACATTTTCAAACAGAGTATGGGGCCCTAGAGAAGACAATGGCGAGCCCAGAGAGCCCAGAAAACCTAAGCGCAAGGTAGCAGTCATGATTGGCTACTGTGGTACAGGATACTGCGGTATGCAGATTAACCCTCCCAACAAGACTATTGAGGAAGACTTGTACAAGGCTTTTGTTGAGGCAGGTGCTATTTCCAAGGACAATGCTGGTGATTTGAAGAAGAGCGGCTTTATGCGTGCAGCTAGAACCGATAAGGGTGTTCACGCGGCAGGCAATGTGGTTTCTCTGAAGCTCATTATCGAAGATCCTGATATTGTTGAAAAGATCAATTCTCATCTTCCAGACCAGATTCGCGTGTGGGGCATCAGCAGAACCAACAAGGCATTTGAGTGCAGAAAAATGTGCAGCTCACGTATTTATGAATACCTTATCCCCAGTTATTCGTTTCTTCCACCAAAGCCTGAGTCTGCTCTTGCAGAGCGACTTGAGGCTGCCAACAAGAAATACCCCGGTGTCAAGAGAGCTGATCCTGAGGGTGAGAAGTTCTGGAGTGATATTAAGAAGAAGCTTTTGGAGGAAGGGATTGTTGAGAGTGACATTAAAAAGGCTCAGAAAATTGCAGAGGATAAGGAGCAAGAAGAACTGCAACAGACACAGCAGAAGATTTTAGATGCTAGAGCAAAGTCTCAAGGCAAGAAAGAAGAAACTTCTGAGGAAAAGGCCAATGCTGAGAAAGAAGCTGAAGAGAAAGCTGAGGAAGAGGCTGAAGAAAAGATTGAAGAAACTGCTGAAGAAAAGTCTGAAGAAAAGTCTGAAGAGGATGTTAATACTCCTGAAGAAAAGGCTTCCAAGCTCAAATTTTCTGAAATGGTCAAGAAGATCAAGATTGCTGAACACGAAGCACGCCGCGCTTACCGCATTACCCCTGAGCGTTTGGAGCTGATTCGAGAAGTTCTTAAGCAATATGAGGGTGTTCATAACTTTCACAACTTTACTATTTCCAAGACGTTTAAGGACCCCAGTTCTCAGCGCAATATGAAGAGCCTGACAGTTTCTGAGGGAAAAATTATTGAAAACACCGAGTGGCTGTCAATTAAGATCCATGGTCAGTCGTTTATGATGCACCAGATCCGTAAGATGATTGCCATGACGGCACTCATTGTCCGCTGCGGTACCCCAGTTTCACACCTTAAGGAGGCATTTGGGCGTGCCGATCTTAACATCCCCAAAGCTCCTGGACTTGGTCTTTTACTTGAGCAGCCTGTTTATGATGCTTACAACCTACGCCTTGGTACCTTTGGCTATGACCCCTTGAGCTTTGACAAGTGGAAGGATGAAGTCGAGGCTTTCAAGTTCAAGCATATTTATGATAAGATTTACTCTGAGGAGGAACGCGAGCACGTTTTCCACAAGTTCTTTTCGTTCATCGATAGCTTCCGCGGAGACTCCACATTTGGTTATCTTGCTGTGGGTCCCAAGGATGTTGGTGCAGAAGAGGAAAAGTCTTCAAATGGCATTGCCGCTGGTGTTGCTGCTGGCGTTGCAGCCGGAGCTGCAGCAGTTGTTGCATCAAAGTTTGTTATGGCGGGTGATGACGAGGATGATGAGCTTCCTCCAGATGCTGATACTGAGGGTTAAGTGATTATTATAGATGTAAAAATTTCAATAAACAAGAGAATTTAAAAAAAAAAAAATAAATAAATAAACAGCCGCACTTCCAAATTCAAGAATTTTTTTTTAAGCGGTATGGTGATAGAAAAATAACCACAGAAAAAAAAATTTTTTTTTTCTTGATCCAACATCAACCCTATTTTACAATACATTTTTCACACTAGACCATAACACTCGCAACAACGGCCATAAATATATATATCAATTATGGACGGAGCACAATATCTCAAAAGCTACGGGTGGAAGCACGGCGAGGCTTTGAAGAAAGGTGGGCTTAAGAAGCCGATTCTGATGCGACACAAAAAGGACACCAAGGGACTTGGGCATGCGTCCACACAACCTGCAGATGCATGGTGGGAGCGGGTATTTGACGGGCAACTAAAGGGGCTAGAAGTGAGTGTGAATGGGAAAGAGTCAGGAGATGGCAAAGGAGGGATTCAGTTTAAGCAGAAGGAGGTAAAGGTGAGTTCAGTACGGAAACAAGACTCGCCTCTGTACCGGAACTTTGTGTTTGGAGGGATTCTTAAGGGAACGATTGGGGTACGTAAGATTGGGAAGAGCGTGGATGATGGAGGAAAAAAAGAAGAAGGAGAAGATGATGATGAGAATGAGAATGAGAAGAAAAAGAAGAAAAAGGAGCCTGTTAGCATTGTTGTGGGAGCAGATGAACCGGCTGGACCGAAACACTTTGTGCTCAAGTTCGATGATAGCAGTGATGAGGAGAGCAGTGATGAAGAAAGTGATAAAGAAGAAGATGAGAGGATAGAGAAGGGAACTAAACGAAAGCGAGATGGTGATAAAGACAAGAAAGACAAGAAAAAGAAGAGCAAATCGGATAAGAAAGAAAAGAAGGAAAAGAAAGAAAAGAAGGAAAAGAAAGAAAAGAAGGAAAAGAAAGAAAAGAAGGAAAAGAAAAGCAAAAAGGACAAAAAGGATAAGAAAAAAGATAATAAAAAGAGCAAAAAGGACCCGCTAAAAGTTAAAACGGAAGGCTCGATAGTCAGCAAATCCAGCAAATCCAGCAAATCCAGCAAATCCAGCAAACCTCCCAAAACATAAAATAGAATTAATCAAGAAATCGACGAGGATAATTTTCCTCTTATTATGCTTATTAGAAATTACAAAAAAAAAAAAAAAATTAGATAGACCTTATTCATTTCATTTCATTTCATGTCAAAAAATGAATTTACTTTTCTTCAACAGCTTCGAGTAGATGCCATTTAAGCCCGTCACTCAAGTCAAACGGGTTATCTTTTTCTTCACCGTGGATGCGATCAACAACTCGTTCTTCAATCTTTGTGATGCGGGCTACTAACCAGTCGCGCTCAAAAAGCCGGTGTTCCGGTAACGGTTTTAAGAAATAATGTGGAGCACCCACGTTGAACGCTGCCCATGGGTTGGGGTCCCGAGTTTGATCGCGGGTCGGCAGAAATAGTGCAAGGTCGCCCTGTTTGAACGACCGGTACGCAAGCTTCCCTCGCGATGCAAGTTCCTGAATGTGTGCATTTTCGCGGTACCCACGGCATTCCTTTTGTAGCTTGCGTGCGAGATGCTCTACATCACTGAACCGTTTTGTCACGCTCACACGAAACAAATCGTAGTCAATGTACACAGAGTTGAGAAACCGCTGGTACCGCAGCTCTGATTGCTTAGTTGCGCGCCGCCGGTACTTTTCAAGACGCAGTTGCATGTCAGCTTCGCGCTTCTTTTCGCGCGTCTCAGACTTTTGGCGAGTTTGATGGCCTTCTATGAGCTTGGGACTCTGTTTTTGTTGTTCCTGCAGCTTCTTCTGGCGCTCCTGGCGCTTGAGCTGTCGCCGCTGTTCGTACGTGCTGCTATAAAGAGAAGAATGCTTGGTTGGCGATTCAATTGAGTCCTTGTCGGTATTAGCGCTGTCAATGCTTTTAGTTTTCTCCACCTTGGACAAGCCAGAGTCTAGCTTTTGTGGCAACAGCTCAGTATTTTGAAGAGAAACAATGCTGTTCCCCATGCTTTGTGCACTAATAAGACTTCCTGAATCGATAATCTTTTGGGTAGTAGTTGCGGATTGACGAACACCCATGTTTTCAGAATCTTCATCATTAATATAAAGATTGTCCTCGTCACTGGTATCTTCATCTTTATTTTCGTCATCGTCATCGTCATTGTCTTCATCTTCTTCATCTTCATCTTCTTTGGGATCATTAGGAGAAGGATCGACCCAATATAAAACAGTTGGGTCAATTTTCTGCTTTTCACCTTCGATACTTTCAGAATTGTTATTGTTATTAGCCGATAATGCAGAACGTGTGCGTCTACCCAGCCCTTTAACACGTTGAATCTTAAAAGATAAAACACAGTTGTCTTCTTCATCAATTTCCTTTCGAATTTGCATGCCAAGTGACTCAAGGAGCTCGGAGTTGCGGATTGTAGACGTGTAAAGCCGCTGGCTGAGATCACGCGCACGTGTTGTTAGAATATCATATCGTGTTTGAACCTTGAGGTATTTGCGCTCTGAAAATATAGATGATCGTTTTTGCGTTTTGAGGGCCTTTCTGAAGCGTGCAATTTGCAACGAGTTTTGGTGTTTATAAGACTGGACCTCTTCTTCAAGAGCAAGACTTAGCTCAATCTCACGATCAAACTCAACTTCAAGTTCGTACAGCTTGTGCTTGAGATCAGCAATTTCCTTTTGGAACGAGCGTCTCTCGGTATTAAACTCGCTTTCTTTTGTTGAGAGGTTTGCCATGAGATCTAACTTCATGACTTGGGCTTCTTCAAGACCAAAGTTCTTTTGCTCAATTTCCGCAGAAAGTCTTCCATTCTCCGCATTCAAGCGAGCCACTTCTTGGTCTTTTTCCTGAGCTTGCTCTTCAAGCAACTTGATCTTATCCAAAAGTGCTTGATGTTGTTCGTCTGTAGCAGAAACCTTAATCATGGAGGTACTATCTACGACTCCAGGTGCATGGAACTTGTTTGTCCATGAATCACGAAACTGATTTCGATGCAACATGTCTTCCAGCTTACGTATGCGAGCCTCGTAAACTTGAATTTTAAGATCAACAGAAGAATCACCTTTGGGAGGGAGTTCCTCGACCTTATTGATGGGAGGGTCAAGACCCATACTGCGCGATAAAAGAAGAGACTTTGAGTATTCTGACATGTTCCCCTCTTTAAAAACAGACTTACGGCGTAGCAATTGTTGTTGCATTTTTTGATGCTCGACAGGTACTGGTTCAGGGAACGGATTAATTTTATCTGTTTTGGTCACGAGTGCTGCCAGTTCCTCATACTCCTCTTCAAGTCCATGCGATTTGAGGAGCTGCAAGTACTGGTCCATGTCTTTGCGCTCTAGGGCATATGACTTGTACTCGGTAGAGTTGATGAGGGTGATTTCCACGTCAGGAACATCGCTGGCGCCTCCAGGGCCGCTGCTACCGCCACCGCCGCCAATCCGTTTGAGCATTCCGAGGCTACCTCCAAGTTGGCGGATCCACTTTGTGCGCCGCTTGATTTCGTCTTCTCGCCAACCAGCCATCATTTCTGCGGTTCTGTTAACGCGGGCCTTGATGTGTTCCATCCACTCATCGCGACGAATTAGCTCAAAAAGCAAAGCACCGTAAAGGTACGGCATGTCAATGGCACGTGCTACAACCATGCGGTCGGCTTCTGCGGATTTTACAGTAGCGGCCAAGGTAGCAATTTGTTGGCGCAGAGGGCTTGAAAAAAATTGAATTTGTGAAACTGTGCGAAGTAATGCTACTGATTTTTTTGTATTAAAAGTCTTTGAGAGGGCCCAAGATTTGTGAATATTCCAAAGCTCTTTAGTAAGATCCTGGGCTTTTGATAAAAACTCGCGGTCATGTAGTTGAATTATTCGCATTGAGTTTTGAATGTTTTTCAAAGAATCTGAGAGATTGGACACATATGAGCAGTCAGACTGGATTTTTTGCACAATAGTGCCCACATCTTCAGTGATTTCGCGGTATGTTTTCCAAGAATTATCAATGGAAGATTGGTTATCTGAAATAATGGGAGCTGTGGGGAGACTGAACCAAGCTTTGGCGACGGCCTCCAGGGCCTCGATCTTGACTAGCATTTCATTAGCTTTAGCGTATAGGGTATCTACTGTGGAAATGATTGTTGCGCGTTCCTTTTGGAGATTTGAGCTTGAAGTCTCAATTTCGAACCGGTCAATCCAATCCGAAAGATGAGTACTATTTGAGTGACCAGCCAGGAGCGACTTGTGGACGGGTAATTTTGTGGCTGTGTCTAGGGCCGTTTGCCAGTTTGTTTCTGTGGTTGTTTCTGTGAGAGTTTTGGCGCTTGCAGCGGTCGACTCTAAAGACTTGATGATTCCATTAGAATGATGGCGAAGATGTGTTAATGAGACATCGACTGCTTGTTTAATGACAGAGATTTCGATAATGTGACATTCAATGGCGTCAAATAGATGCTGGGAAAGAGTTAGGAGTGCGTTTGCCCAATGGGCGCGCTCGATAAATGTGTTAAGGACGGTGACTATAGATGTAGGTTGTGGCGAAGGGGCCTGAGGAACTGGAGGTATAGATAAAGGGATTATTTTTGGTTCGGTTATCAGAGAGTCGATATCAGCATTTGGAGAGAAGAGAGCCTTGTCGAATACAAAAACTTGTTGCTAGGATTAAGTTAGAGGGTGAGATTAAATGGAAAAAAAAAAAAAATAGGAGGGGAGGGGAGGGGAGGGTAAGACGGTTGAACTTACACCGTGAGACATAGACTCAATTTTAAGCTGGGTAGACCTTGAAGTCAGGAGAATCTGGTGAGATACTGGAATGCCTTCATTTTCCTGTATCCAAGATTTGAGGTCTGCTAGACTGTTGAGCAAAAAAAAAAAAAAAAAAAAAAAAGACGTGTTTGTTAGTCTGAGGTCAGTGGACTGTGGCGATAAGCCGCACGCATATATATCACGGTGGTAGTTGAGATATTGATTGCACTATTATACCGAGAAATCCAGGAAAAAAAAAAAAAAAAACAAGCATTAAACATTAAACATTAAACATCAAACATACCTAAGAAACTTGTCTGGATCGGCTTCAAGAGTATTGCCAGTAAAGGCATTATAGAGAAGCATTTGGCTGGAACCATTCATAGTGGGGGAGAGGAGATGTTATTGTTGATAAGTTGTGGTGGGGATGATCTGCGGCTTTTGCATGCAGAAGAGTATATGGCAGTGACAGCAACAACGACAACGACAACAACGACAACGACAACGACAACGACAACGACAACGACAACGACAACGACAACGACAACGACAACGACAACAACAGCAGTCTGAAGATATAAGAGTTGGGTCGTATTATTATTCTTTAAAGAAAATAAAGATTAGTAGATATCAGAGGAAAGATGTCTAAAAAAATTAAAAAAAATTCTATGCTGGAGAGTTGAAATGGTGGACGTTATGGTGGCAATAATAATAATAATAATAATAAAAATAATAAAAGTGATAAAAGAAAAGGAAAAGGAAAAAAAGAAGGAACTCAAATAAATAAAAGAAAAAAAAAAAAGGGATTGTATTGTATTATATTATATTTGATGATGTATTAGTTTTTAAAAAAAAAAAATAATCCGGGAAATAGAAGTTGAGTGGATTTTTTTTTTTTTATTTATTTATTGGTGAGACATGATAAGGTATGATGGGAGGAGGAGTGGAGGGAATGGTTTGTATGGGAAAGTTGGAGTAAAAAAATAAAATAAAATAAAATAAATAAAATAAAAATGAGTAAAATGAAGATTATCTATAGATTGATTGATTGATTGATTAAATTAAGAATTAAGTAGAAAAAAACGTAAAAAATGACAAACTGGTTAGATTTTCTTATTCTTTTTTATTTTTTTTTTATTTTTTTAGGATTTTAGAAAGGTAATTCTGGGATTTCAGTGAATGGAGTTGTTGTTGTTGTTGTTGTTGTTGTTGTTAATTAATTAGATTTTTTTTTTTCCCTCTTTTAAAAGAGAAAAGTAGCAGCTGAAAGCTAAAAAAAAAAAAAAAAAAAAAAAAAAAAAAAAAAAAAAAGTAAAGATCATGTGATAAAGATATTGTAATATTATTAATTGTTATGTAATACATTAAGTAATTTATTTATAATAACTTATAATGTTACTAATAATAACTAAGTATCTTACTCTCTTGGTAACCTTTTTTCTTCTTTTTACTATATATACAATACTAACACAAACAGCCTATCACCATTCCTCTACTGTTTTTTCTTTTGGTACCCTCAACTACTAAATCTCATATAACCGGTTTTCACTCAAAACCCGTTTTTTTTTTTTTTTTTTTTTTTTTTTTTTTTTTTTTCAAAACACACATCATTTAGAAAAAAAAAAAAAAAAAACAGAAAGAGAGCTTCTTTTAATTCTTAATTTCTTATTTATAATTTATAATTTAAAAAAATAATAATAATAAAATAAATGCTTTCGTTTAAATCCTCAGCAGCGTTGCGTCTTGCAACAACAGTTCACATAAAAAGTAAAGTTTTGTCGAGCACACGAGCAATGGCCTCAAAAGCCGCTTGTGTCAAACCCACATTTATTCATCTCCACCACCACCGCCCCCTCTCAACCTTATCAGTTACTACCATCGCCACCACAAACAAGAAATTCTCAACCACCATCAACACCACCACCACCACCACCACCACTACAACAACATCAACAACTACTAAAAAAAACTACTACTCAACCATGTCTTCTCCTTCTGACACCTCCTCAGCTCCTAAAAAACAAGACGCCTCTACTCAGGCCTCATACCCGCTCGAACCCACGCAACTCGGCACCTGGTCATCCGACCTCAAGGCCGATGTTGTGACTGCTCTTGCATCAACTGTGATTGTGAACCATGGAGCCACAACTGCATTGATTAACCGTGATGCTCGTAGCCGTGGGTTAATTAATGTATACTCTAATGCAGTTACTCCTGAGGGTTCACCTACAATGAATCAAAAACAAAGTGGAAGATGTTGGTTGTTTGCAGGAACAAATCAGTTAAGAATTGGAATTATGCGTCGACTTAACTTGACAGAACTGGAATTATCACCTTCTTACTTGTTTTTTTATGATAAATTAGAAAAGGCCAACTTCTTTTTGGAACAAATTGAACAAACTGCAACCTCTGAAGAAGTTGAGTCACGTTTAATCCAACACTTGTTAACAGACCCTGTAATTGATGGTGGACAGTATGACATGTTTGCAAATATTGTGGCCAAGTATGGATTGGTTCCTAACTCTGTGTTCCCAGATTCATTCAATACACTTGCTTCTCGGAACATGAATTATGTGATTACCACGTTGCTTCGCCAATACGCCCAGGAGATTCGTGAGGCAGTTGCTGATGGGGCCGATACTGCCAAGTTGCGAGCTCAAAGAGAGGCTCACATGGCACAAATCTTTAAGTTATTAACTGTATTTTTGGGGACTCCTCCAGGCCCCAATGATGAGATTGTGTGGGAATATGTGGATAAGGATAAGGAGTATCACTCGGTTAAGACTACGCCTCTTGGGTTCTACAAGGATGTCGTACAGTATGATGTCGCCGACACTGTGTCATTGTTGAATGACCCTCGTAATGAGTATAACCGGTTGATTACTGTTGATCGGTTGGGTAACGTTGCCGGGCGGCCGTATGTGACTTATGTCAATGCAGAAATTGATGTTTTGGCTAGTACTGCAGTGTCATTGATTAAGGCCAATGTTCCTGTATTTTTCGGTACCCATACACCTATTTATCATGACCGCAAGAGTGGTATTATTGACACAGCATTATGGGATTATAAGTTAATTGGGTTTGATCCTAAACAGAATAAAGCTGATCGTTTGCGATACCATCAATCATTGATGACACATGCCATGTTACTGACGGCTGTTCATGTGGACCCAGAATCTGGTGAGCCTGTGCGTTGGCGCGTGGAGAACTCGTGGGGGACAGAGCCTGGAATTAAGGGCTATTTTATCATGTCTCACGATTTTTTCAAGGAGTATGTGTACCAGATTGTTGCACAGAAGAGTGCTATTGAGGATGAGGGAGTCAAGGCTGTGATTGAAGATTGGGATAACCAGAAACCCATTGTATTGCCACCTTGGGATCCCTGTGGAGCTCTTGCCAAGTTGTAAAGTTTGTATACAAGAAAGTAGAAGAAATAAATCAAGTATAGAAGAACATACATTACTCTAGAAAGAGAATTTAAAAAAAAATTTTTCATGCAAAAAAAAAATCTATTAAGACCAGCTATTCATTATATATATATCGTTAAAAAAATTCATAAACAAAAAAAAAGATGGGACCCAGTTAAAAATTCACAACCAGTGAGAATTTACCAGAAGTCACCGTGGTTGTGCATGGCCTCAGCAACCTTGACGAAACCAGCAATGTTGGCACCCTTGACAAGAGAAGGAAGAGCATCGCCCTTCTCAGAAGAGTACTCAACAGCAGTGTTGACACAGTTGTTGAAGATGTTAACCATAATCTCCTTGAGCTTCTGGTCAACCTCTTGAGTAGACCAAGAAGAACGCTGGGAGTTCTGGGCCATTTCAAGACCAGAGACAGCAACACCACCAGCATTGGCAGCCTTACCAGGGGCGTACCAGATACCGTTGGGGGACTTGAGACGCTCAGCCTCAAAGACATCAATGGCCTCCTGGGTGGAGCCCATGTTGGAGCCCTCGGCAATGAACTTGCAGCCATTGGCAACAAGAGTAGCAGCCTCCTCGCCGGAAACTTCATTCTGGGTAGCAGAAGGAAGAGCAACGTCAACCTTGCCAACGTGGACCCAAGGTCTGGCACCCTCAATGTAGTCAAACTTGGCAGCGTACTTCTCAGCAAGCTCAGAAAGAGACTTGCGCTTAAGCTTAAGCTCAGCAATCTCCTCAATCTCAGCAGGAGTGAAAGAAACACCCTCCTTGGCAATGAAAGCACCCTTAGAGTCAGAGAGGGAAGCGACGATACCACCGAGCTCAATGACCTTAAGAGCAGCGTATTGGG
The DNA here is from genome assembly GCF_902498895.1 of Magnusiomyces paraingens. Classification (NCBI taxonomy): domain Eukaryota; kingdom Fungi; phylum Ascomycota; class Dipodascomycetes; order Dipodascales; family Dipodascaceae; genus Magnusiomyces; species Magnusiomyces paraingens. The sequence goes on from NW_022474069.1 coordinate 239,169, forward strand.
CAACGTTACCAGAACCAGAGATGGCGACACGCTTGCCCTTGAAGTTTTCCTTACCCTGAGTAGCGTACTCAATCATCTTCTCGACGTAGTAGACGACACCGAAACCAGTGGCCTCGGGTCTGATGAGGGAACCACCCCAGGAGAGACCCTTACCAGTAAGGACACCCTCCCAAGAGTTGGAGTACTTCTTGTAGGCACCAAAGAGGTAACCAATTTCGCGGCCACCGACGTTAATGTCACCAGCGGGGACATCAGTGTCGGCACCAATGTGTCTGTGAAGCTCAGTCATAAAAGCATAGCAGAAGCGTCTAATTTCAGAGTCGGACTTGCCCTTGGGGTCAAAGTCGGAACCACCCTTACCACCGCCCATGTTGAGGCCAGTGAGGGCATTCTTGAAAATCTGTTCGTAACCAAGGAACTTGAGGACGGAGAGATTGACAGTGGGGTGGAAACGGAGACCACCCTTGAAAGGACCGAGGGCGGAGTTGAACTGGACACGGTAACCGCGGTTGACTTGGACTTGGCCAGCGTCATTTTCCCAGACAACTCTGAATTGGATGATGCGCTCAGGGATAGAGACGATGGGGATGACCTTTTCAAGGTCGGGTCTCTTCTCAAAGAGGGTAGAGTCCTTGAGGGTAGAGAGGAGCTCGTTGTAAGCCTGCTCGAATTCGGGTTCAGAGGGTTGGACCATTTTGAAGTGTGTATAGGTTTATATGGAAGGGGTGATTTTTTTTTAGTCTATTTATATTGTTAGAATTATTATTGAATTGAAAAAAAAAAAAATTTTTTTAATAAATAAATTCGGTGGACTAAAAAAATATATAGATAAGGTTTATTATTATCAAGAGCAAGGGTTTTGATTGGCTGCAGATAAGAAGAGTTTATTGTGGAATCAGCCAAATGCCGCAATGCTTGAAAGATTTTATTTTTTTTAAAGCCGGGCAATTAAAGAGAAAGAAAAATCAAGAACCGAATTGAAATGAAATCATCATTAAAAGATTTCATATTTTAAAAAAAAAAAAATAATAATAATAAACATACCAGACAAGCTAATGAGAAGCTGGAGAGGAAATTATCTGGTGAGGATAATGTTGAAGTAAAAGAAAGAAAGAAAGAAGTAAAAAGAAGTAAAAAAAAAAAAAAAAATTTATGAAATTTAAGGGAAAATTCAAGTGCTTTTATAGTTTTTAAAAAGGGGAGGGGTGGTTGAGAAGAAAAGAATAACTTTGCTAGAGAGCAAAAAAAAAAAATAAAATAAAAATTAAAATTGGATATATATATTTTGGCTGTGGTAGTGGTGGTGGTTTGTTTTTTTTTTTGTTAAAATAAAAAAAAAAAAAAAAAAAAAAAAAAAAAAGCTGCCAGGCTTGGGAGGACCAAAAAAATATTTTTTTTATTTTTTTTCTTACGGCCGGTCGATACCCTAAAATGTTCACCTGCATAAGTTTTTTTTTTTTTTTTTCTCTCTCTCTCTCTCTAATGACATATTTTTTTTTTTTTTTAATATTAAAGTCTTTTAATTTTTATATTTAATATATAAATTAATTCTTATAATATCAATCATTGAATCTTTAATTATAATTCTAAAAAAAAAAAAAAAACTTTCAAGTGCTTTTTTTTTTTTTTTTTAATGACTGATAATGATGATGATGATGATGATGATGATCTTCACCAGTGGGCACACGCGTGTGATTGGCCCTGCGTGTTCGGGCGGGGCCAGCCGGAGAGCGTGCCAAATAATTCCGAAAGCGGTGTAATTATGTAATGGCTTATGTAATTTCTATATATTTAAACTATATATATACAACAAACTACTAACAAACTGGCAGGTTGGCAAAAAAGTTCAACTTTGAAAGAAGTTTCTCCCTTAAATGAAGCTTCTTTTGATACGGGATCACGGCTTATAGGTATATAGGTATATAAAATTTAATAATTAAAAAAAAAAGAAAGAAAAAGAAGGAGGATAAGCCCCACGGCCATTGCTATTAATCCTAGTCACATATGTCAAAGTAAGTAAGTAGACTTTAAACGAATTAATGAAGTAATGAATCAATTAAAACCCTAAAATGGGATATTCCGCGGCGATGGCAACTATTCAAGCAAGTAATCAAAAGTTATTTTGAAAGAGGGGTCCTTAACAGAATGATGACGGGGAGGGAAAAAAAAAAACAAAAATAAGAAGAAGAAGTTTTCTACATGTAGATGTTATTTCCTAGAAATGTCGTATAAATGGAGAATAACATATAACAAGGTAGACCAAAAACAAAAAAAACAAAAAAACAAAAAAACAAAAAGTCAGCCAGCCGTGATGTCAAAAAAAAAAATTTAAAAAATTTAAAAAAAAAAACCTAGTCATGTTCTACAAATACACGATGCCCCGACGGGTAGTTTTTATTCATCTGTTGTTTATTTTTTTCCTTCATTCATGACGAGTTAACTAGTCGAAATTTTTTGTTTATATTTCTACATTTAGAAAATCATTTAATGAAATCATTTAATGAAATGATTTTTTGTTAATTTTTTGTTATTTTTTTTGGTTATTTTTTTTTGTTAATTTTGGTTATTTTTTTTTTTAAGGAGGAGAATTCTCCATGTTATTAAACTGTCTCTCTCTCTTTTTTATTTTTTTTTCTCCACTAAAAAGAAATTCACAAGCCAGTTAGAAAGAAAAAAAAAAATTTTTTTTTTTTTTTTAAAAAAAAGTCTCATCATCTTCATCATCATCATCATCATAATCGTTAAATGCACATATATATATTTCATATGACTTTGAAAAAAAAAAAAAATTTTTTTAAATAAAAAAAACTTAAATAAAATTTTTCAATGGTCTCATTACTTTTTATTTTTTTCAATTTTTCAATTTTTCACTTTATTTTATTTTATATATTTTCTTTATTTTCTTTATTTTCTTTATTTTCTTTATTTTCTTTATTTTCTTTATTTTCTTTATTTTCTTTATTTTCTTTATTCTCCATCTTTAAATTTATTTCTTCTTCTTTTTCTTCTTCTGCTTCTTCTTCTTCTTCTTTTTCTTTACCCAAGTAGGAAACTGTTATCACGCAATCTCCATCCATTGGCCAGATAAGCAAAACCCTTTTGTCCAAAGCTTAATGCCGAAAGAGAGAGAGAGAGAGAGAGAGAGAGAGAGAGAAAAAAGCCTAAAAATTAAAAATTAAAAATAAATATAAATAAATTAAAAAAAATATATTCAATTGAAAAATAATCTCCTCGTTTATAATAATAACTTAATAGAATTGTATATTTTTATAATTAAGAGACTTTTTTTTTGTTTGTTAATAATTAGGTCCACTCAATTTTTTTTTTTTTTTTTTTTGGAATAAGGATGAAATCATATTAAGAATATGGGGTCAACAAGTTTTATTATTAATTGTGGGGATAGAGGGAGGGGGGGATTGATATTATTATTTATTTATTTATTCATATTCATTTATTTAATAATTATCAACAAGAACTCAAATAATAAACAATTAAGGTCTCCCGAGTCTGTCCGAAAGCTCTTAATAAACCCACATTGCTTGTTTTTTGTGATCTTTTGATCTTTTGGTCTTTTGGTCTTTTTGTCTGTTATTATTTCAATTAATTAACTTCAATTCAATAAAACCGAAAAAAAAGGCCTGTCGTCATTATATATTACAATAACCAGCTTTGGCTAAATCAAACAAGGCAAGGCCCACCATAGTTGTCGACTTGCATATAGATATATATTTATGTATTTATGTATTTATGAATTTATGAATTTATGAATATACCAGAGCATATACTTATTATTATTATTATTATTATTTTATTATTATTATTATTTTATTATTTTATTATTTTATTATTTTATTATTTTATTATTTTATTATTTTATTATTTTATTATTTTATTATTTTATTATTTTATTATTTTATTATTTTATTATTTTATTAATTCTAACACTAACGCAAAAGACTTTTTTTTTTTTTTTTTTTTTTTTTTTTTTTGGCTGCTCTCTTCTCCAGTATGTATGCAAAAGTGGCTGCTTTTTTTTTCTTCTTCTTCAAATTCTTCAAATTCTTCAAATTCTTCTGCTCCTTCTTCATTTTCAAATTCATTATTACTTTTATATATTCTTCTTCTATTATTTATTTATTTATTTATTTATTTATTTATATAACCAAAAACTGCCCACGTGCTCGTCTTTAACCTCTCTAGTTTGTGGCCTGCTTTTTTTTTTTTTTTTTTTTTTTTTTTTTTTTGTCTCTCACAAAGCAACCACCATCATTTAAACAGCTTTTGAGACTCCAACAACAGTTAAAACTAAAAAAAAAAAAGACGCCATTTAAAAAGCTTATCGACAACAATAGATAAGCTTCAATTGATTATTACTATTATTATTATTATTTATTGTTACGAACAATTTTCTTAAAAAAAATTAATAATTGATATCTTGATAACTCTTATCAAAAAAAAAAAAAAAAAAACTTAAATATAACAAACAGAAAAGAAAAAAAAATTTAATAAAAAAAAAAAAAAAACCCCAAAGTCAATTGATCAATTGAAAGTCATAACTTTGAAAAGAAGAAGAAAATAAAATAAAAAAAAAACATCCGCCAATTGCCATTCTTAATTCCTAGAAAGTTTGTCGTACACTACAATTGTCACTTTTAAAGTCCTCTCAGTCCACTTAATTTAACTCCCTCACCCCTTTTTTTTTTCTTGTTATTATTATTATTATTATTATATTAATTCTCTCTCCTATTCTTACCCCGTAAACTCTCTGACCATACTTCCGATCATACTGCCACTATTAAATTAAAATCCCAACCAACCGGGGAATTTCTCTTAAAGAAAACGAAAAAAAAAAAAAAAATTAATCCTACCTACCTACCTGCTTATTTTTTTTTTTATTTATTTCTACTTTTTTTTTTTACTTCCTTATTTCCCGCTCTTGTAGTACTACTAAGTAGTAGAATATAATCAATTCTTTTCATTCTGGTCTCTCATGGAACTAAGTCATCCGACTATTTAGGCGCCAAAATTTGACAATTTCTTCTCAGTAACCTTCGTATTCATTAATTATGCCCAGTCTTTTCCTTTTTTTTTTTTTTTTTTTTTTTTCCTTTTAATTAATCCTTCTCCCCCCTCGCTTAAGTATGTGCGTAGTTTTGCCAATAAACGTAAAATCGTTATCGTGGCCAATATCCGCTCTGGATTGTGTGTTTATCATTTCCTAATCAGGTCTTATCTGATCTAATTTTCTGCGGCTCAATTATTTTCTTTTGTCTATTTTATAATAATTTTTCATCATCTTTTTCTTCTAATTTTCTTTTTTTTCTTTCTTAACTTTTCAAACAATTTTCCTCTTTTGAAATTTAATTTCTACTTTTCTTCTTCTATTTTTTTTTTTCATTTTCATTTTTTATTTTTCATTTTTCAGTTCTAGATCAAATTCATCTCTGTTTTTTTTTTTTTTCATATATAAGTTATATATATTTAACCTAAGTTCATACCTCTCCTATATCTCGTTGATTTTAAATATATAAATATACAAAAAAATTAAATTCATGCTTTAATATTTTTTTAATTTCAATTCCTTTTAAAAAGATCCGATATCGGGACCTCAATTAATTGTTATAACAATCAAATTTATACACACAAAACAAAACAAAACAAAACAAAATAACTCTTTTTTAATATATATATATCCTCCGTAATCATATGCTTTAATTTCCCCTTCTTACACACCTAAATGTATACACTTTTACCTTGTACATTTAAGGCCTTTTGAATAATCATCATTTCATTATCATTTTTTTTTTTTTTTACATTTCAATACATTCTTATATCTTAAACGCTTTGCTCCACACGTGTGCTTATCTATTAAGCTTATCCATTAGACTTATCCCCCCTATCTTCTTATCTTCTCTAAATTAAACATTCTGTAGAATATCAAATATATTTGTATATATATATATAACCAAGTATATTTCCTTCATCTTCTTTAAGTACGTACCCTGGGGAATATCAAAAAAATTTTTTTTTTAATTCACTTCACTTCATTTAATTTTCGTTTCAACTTCAAAGCTTCCCTTTTCAATAATCTCCCTTTCTTCCTTGGGCCTCGTCAATTATACCTTTTAAACCCTCTCTAATAATAATACCATCATAATTAGTCATTTCCTTTCTAACAATTACCTGGCCTGAAATAAAAAAGTAAAAATAAAAATAGAAATAGAAATAAAAAACAAAGCCTATTTTTTTTTTTTTTTTTTTTTTTTGCTTTTCCTTTTCCAACTTGGCCTGTCTGATAAATACCACCTGAACCATCGCTTTAAACATCACCAACTTTCTTCCGTTTGGCGTCGTATATATGATCCTCCCATCCCCTCTTTCTTATCAGCATCCAATCACCACCCATAAACTTTAAATAAAGGGCCTATCTGGTTACCCCTTTAGGGCAAAAGGGCGCAAAATTTTTCTTTTCACAAGGGTTAAGAGTAATAATAATAATTACAACAACAACAGAATATGAAAATGAAAATGAAAATCAATGAATAACCTGAGTTTATTGTCTTGAGCGTCTTTTTTTTTTTTAAAAAATTTCTAAACCATTATTCCCCTCTCCGGGAGTGGGTTTCAACATCTTTTTTAGATATTTCATACAAAAAATACGTTTTTAATACGAGTGGGTGTGCTCTACAAGTTCAATCAATGAATAAATCAATAACTTCAATAACTTCAAGTCATTGAGAAAAAACGTGTGTGTGTGTTTTTTTTTTTTTTTTTTTACCTGAAAGTTGCTCCCAGATCATGCACATACATCACAACCATCATTTTGAAAAAAATACCCAAAAAGAAAGCCCTTTTTTTCTCTCTCTGTTGTCTCCCATCCATTAAAATCAAAAAAAAAAATAAATTCCCTCCTAAACATCATGAGAAATGAGCAGATAATAAAAAAAATACTTGTTATCATCGCATCAAGATACCCTATGGGCAAGTTCCATAGCAAGTTTCTTGAAAGATTTTGAATTGGAAATTTTTTCAAAATTAATTTTTTTTTTTTTAAACTCCAAATTTTGAATCAACATCAAAACACTCAATAAACATAAAATACCTTCCATGAAAAAAAATTTTTTATTATTATTAAAAGTTAATAAATAAAGATCATAATAGTTCTGGGCAATCATGATTTTAATTCATATAATCTTTAATCTGATGTCAAAAACCAAGCCACATTGGTCTTCTATTCCCCTCGGGGACTTAACTTTTTATCTTAATTTATCTTAATTGCTTGCCAATCTACGAATCAAACTTCTTTAAAATAAAATAAAATAAAAAACAAATATAAGTCGCATAGTTTGGTATCAAAGACTGATTTATGTCAGGATTACAATATCACAATGTGTGCTATTTATTATTTTTATTTTATTTATTTTTTTTTTCTAATATAATAATGCCACGCTAGAATCCCCGCGTCCCCCACCTTCCTTCTTTTTTTTTTCTCTCTCTTTCTAAACATTCTAAATTTTTCAGTGAAAAGGCCGTGTGTTCCGGTATCAACGTTACGCGGCAGTGCGCATTTCCCGGCACGCGGGTCCTAGATTTAATGAGTTGTTAAGACCGGGCTTCACCGTGATACGTATCTGATTTTACTTTTAGACTGACGTTGAATTTTTTTTTTTTTTTTGAAGGAAGTTTCTACACTTTCTTATATACCTGATATTCTCCTTTTTTCCTGTTTGAGACTTGTCATTCAGAGATTGGAATCACTCCCCCCGCATGCCATCTGACTTGTGTTTTATGACCTGAATTTTTTATTTTTTATTTTTTATTTTTCTCAAGTATGGAGAAATATAAGGATCAAGTTTTGGTCTTTGTTGGATTGCTAATTCATTAGACATCATCATCCATCACCACTGCCACCTAGATCACGCTCACCCCTCTCCCCCTCAAAGATACCTTATCATGATTTGTTTCAATGGCAAATCATTATTATGGGAATAGATCAAAAGCTTCTTTTTTTTTTTGGAGATGATTTGTTTGGTGGTGGTGTTAGTAGTAGTGGGGAGGGGAGGGGAGTAATTAATAACAGCTGTGACTCCAAAAAAAAATTTCATTGTGCACGCCACTTGCTTTGGCATTCGGATGGCTGGCAACCCATATTTTGCTCTCAGATTCCTATCATCACCACTACCACCACCATTACAACCAATTTTTTTTGCTTGCCCCCACCAAAATCATTTTCAATTACCCATATAAAACCTCCGGCCTTTTTTTTTTTTTTTTTTTTTTTTTTTTCACCTGATAAAAAGACTTCATTTAACCTCCGACAGACTTTCAAAAGTCTCTTTCCGACACTGTCCGACTTTGTTCCTGTTTATTTTCTATCTTTTTAGTCAGTTTGTCTTTCAGTTTGTTTGTCTCATGACGTATGACCCAAATATACAAACAAACAAACAAACAAACGGATTTGATCGGTCCTATCTTTTATTCACAAAAAAAAAATAAAAAAAAATTCTCTTCAAAAGACTTGGAATACTTGAAGAGATAAGACTTTGCCTTTTGATCCGAAAAAATCTTTCAACTTATATCAACTTTGCCAGCTTCTCAAAGCCGTTTTTTTTATTTTATTTTTGTTAATAATGTTTCATTCCGAATTTCCCGATAAATCATGGTCTTATTCTCTCCAAAAAAAAAATAAAAAATAAAACTTTTCTTCTATTCCCGTAATTCCCGACCCTTTTCAACTAATTCGGCCTTTTGGCCTCCATTCCTGAAATTACAATATTTACTACGAAGCTTTATTTTATTTTTTTTTTTTTGGGGATTTTTTATTCAATTTTTCAAATAAGTCTGGAGGTGTTTTACTCGGATCCGTAACCGGAATTGTTTCTTCACTGATCTTTAAACCTCTTGTTTAATTTTTTTCTTTAAATATTTAGACTCTCGTGATCTAATTCTTGCTTGGAATACTTTTAAAAAATTAATTAAATTAATTAAACTTTTTAACTGAATCTCTTGGCTTTATATTCTATTTCACTATTTTATGGATATTAAACAAAAAAAAAAGAAGGTATGTCATTTATGGTAAGTACGGTTACGTGACAAAATAATATATAGATAGATACTAATCCAATACTAGGTTAATAGGTAAGTGACGTCTGTCCAAGTACCTTAGCTTAGAACCTTCTTTTTCGTATCATTTTCCTACTAAACAAACAAAACAAACATTTTTTTAAAAAAAAAAAAAAAGCCTTGCACATTAGTTTAAACGGTCATCATCATCGTTTTCTTTCAAAAATAAAAAAAATAATAATCTGTCAAAAAGTTTAACATACCCAATCACAATTTCTTTTTTAATTAATTTTTTTTTTCTTGGCCACTAATCAAAAACTGATTTTCAAGAGAACCAAAAAAAAAAAATAAAAAAAATAAAAATTTTGTTCTAGATTTTTATTAAAATCTTTTGATACCCCAGATTTTCATTCTTTCAGATCAGACTTTTTTTTTTTAAACATTATGGGAAAAAAAAAACTTTAACATAATAAAGCTTATTAAAAAAAAATGATGAATTTTGAATAATATTTAATCAAATGGCCCAGTTTTGAATTGCTTACAAATTTTACCCCACTCAAACTTTTATTTTTTTCTTTACTTGGTTAAATTTTTCTTCAAAATGTAAATCTTAATATGGAATTAAGAAAAAAAATTTTTTTCTACATCATAAATGCCCACTTTATATATATATATTTTTGAAACAAAATAAATTGTTGTATTGAATTATTTTTTTATATTATTTCAAGTGTTGATGAAAGAATTCTGGACATGGACAGCCAAAATGCCTTCTTTTTTTTCTTTTTTTTTTCTTTTTAATTACAACGTAATATTCAAATATCCATTTTATAACAATTAAATCTAAAATAAATATTCTTGAATAAAACAATTTGGTTAATAACTTTAAAATAAATGTTTAATAACCATCCTGTATTCAAATTTTCAACTGCCTCAAAAAAAAACACATTATCTATCCTCAAAATTTCATTTAAAATAAAAATTTCCCCTCAAATTTATTAACAACTTGCTCATATATTTGGTTATTGTTTTTTATATATATATTTCACCCCTTTTTCTTTTCTATTCATACACTCTTAAACCTAATTGACTTATAAGTCCATTCACTTTAGTGATTAAATAAAAATTCGCTTTTTACTAAATTTAAATATAATTCATTAACTTATTTTTTTTCTTTAATAGTAGAACATATATCTATCTGCCTTTTGGTATTTTAGGTTCCTATAACATATTATACAAAGACATATTGAAACACCTGTGATTTCCCAAAAAGACTGTTTATGCAGGTTTGGATTTGAACTCATTAAAAAGACTATCCAACTTGCTGGATAGAGAACCATTGTTGGCAACAGTTCCGTTTAACAAAGGATAATACTTCATAAAAGGATGGCTTTTTTTTTTTCGTGTGTATCTCAGAGCAGTTAGCAATATCAAATCTAATTGAATGAGCTTAAGATATGACCCAGTAACCAAGATGTCTCGCAATTGTGATAAATGCAACAAAAACCTATGGCCATTATCATTCATCAAGGAATCCACAATTGAAACAATAAACGACTCTATTGAAGAGTTCAAGTCTGACTTATCAAAAGAAACAAGATTGTCAGCTATGAAAAAAAACACAAGAACTCCAAGAGTGTTTTCACGAACTTAAAGAACAGAAATATAAAAATAACTTAGAGTTGGTTTCCAAAGTAAAATAATACAATCCAATTTATCTATTGAGTTTGAAGCATTCTCACTTAAATACTTACAACAAAGATCGTGTCTTTTTCCATATATTTCCCATTGTTACAAATGAAACAAACTTTAAGATAGAAAAGAGATGTCATTTATTGAAATAAAACATGACGTCAAGTTGCCTCACAACTTTTACTTCCAATAAACTGTAAAGAGGAAGTGAAAGGTGGTGGAAGAAAGAGTATGATTGCACTTAATCCTGAAAGTAAGCCCTTCTTAACAGGCTATTTACCTGATAGAAAGGTATTCCATACGTCGCTTCATGAAGTTGAAGAAGAAAATTTTAGAGCTACACTCTACTAGAAAAACCAAACAATGAGCTAAATATTCTGAAAAACAAATAGCCAACATAGTGACAAACAATCACAACCAACATCATACTACTAACTACAAAACCACAGTAGAGACGAAATGTACTGACAATCTTTCTAAAATGGTCACGAAAGTGGTTGTGAAGAAAGATAGTCGGAAGATCTTGAGTAATATTACTCAGCTTCCCACTGACCATGGCAACTTTGGTGCATAGTTCAAAAAGTTTGGAATTGAAAAAGGATAGTTACAACTGCAAATGTGTAGAGAGTTCTTTGCTAGAAGACAAAAAAAAAAGAAAAAAAAAGAAAAGGATTGAAACGGGTATCTTCAAAAATGAATATATTGACTTTTTTCGAATAGTTTAATTGGCTTAAAAGAAATTATAAGATTTATCTCAGCTTAGAGTGATTAAAAAATATATAATCAGAGTGTTGATGAAGATAAGTTGGGAAAGTTTGGTATTTGACTCCCTTCGAAAGCCAAAAAAATTGATTGGTATTAATAAAAACAGAGAGATGAACAAAAATTTGATGGTAAGTTAGCACTATTTGTTTTTATCAACGCCTTTCCTTCAAGTGTCAATTGACAAAAAAGAGACTTTCTGTAGGATTCCAGAAATGCATACTTCACAGGACAGTCAACCCCCAAGCTGTCTCTGCATGAGTGTGTCTTCCATAGTGACTCCTGTGGATTTTTTTTTTGACAAAGACATCAACGGAGCCAAAAAAAAAAAATCCTAATCAAGTGCCTGACTTCTTCCCAAAAAGGTATATTTTTTAAAAAAAAAAAACAGAAGTGAGTTCATGTTCCTTTAAATTTAATGCCCATTTTTTGAAATTATACATTTTCATGAACAGTAAGAAAGTCTGAAAAAAAAATCTGGATAGGTTCATTAGGTTTCAAGTGGTGGCCACAAACATGTTGCATTAGGTATTTCTCACAATTTGTTTCCGCGTAACACCAGAAACTAATCTCACAAGATAATTTTTAATTTTCAAAAACATTCCATTAAGAAAATCAATTATTTGGAGATATATATTTAGGTTTCAATGCTAATACCACTGTATCTTAAAATATTAATATCAAAAGCTTTCACAAGTTAGAATGTTTCACATAATAGTGGTTTTTAGGTATCACTTTAAGCTTAGGACCACCTTTAATCCAATATTGTATTTGTATGCAAAATATCTTTCCATTCGTTTTAACATTAGGAAAGAAAATTTGGCTATGCGGAACAAAAAACATATCTCATACTATGGGTACTTTTTTTATTTATTCGCAATATTTTACAGTCAAAACAAATATAAGAAAGGTAACATAGCCATCGAATGACCCTTAAATTCGTATAAAGTATCAATATCTTTAAGATTCTATAAATTCCAGCCTCTTTCAGTACCCATGTATATTCCTCCTCAAACTATATCGCCAATTTTGGCATCACTTATTTCAAAAAGCGTCATATATCTTCCATAGTCATGATTATCTTTGATAATACTAAGGGTATCTTAAATTATAAGTGGCAATAAACAAATCTCTAAACTTGTACAAATCATTTTGTAATTTAAGTGAAAGATATTCAAATATCACACGAAATCAATCACCATTTGTTTTAATTTATTAAAAAAGCCACGCCTTCTACAGGTACTAAAGCGCTGCTATCTCCACTCTAGAAATGTCTTAGAACAACTAAAAAATTAAAAATAAATGAAAAATGAAAAAAAAAAAAAAATAAAATAAAATCATGCTTATTGTATTATACTCTCCGGAACACAGGCTCATTGTTCTGTGAATCATCTTTCGTGAAAATTTGCCGCATTTCAGTGGCCGGGTCTGTAAAAAAAAAAAAAAAAAAAAAAAGAACACCAAACTACTTTACAAAATTAATGTAGCACAGCACCCATCATCTTTCTTTTAAATAGCAACCAATCACAGGAGCTAGATCAGAGTTTAAGTAAACAAGGTATAATATCGATAAGAATAATTATTCTCAATATGAATGATTATCAGTGATGAATTATCAATCGCTTTTAAAATATAGCAGTACTTGGATAGGATGTATTAAAGTGGGAAAAAAATTTTTTTTTTAAAAAATAGTAATTTAAATTCATTCAGTCATGGTTCGCGTAATAAAGAAAAGTATCTGATGGCTAACTACACATCAAGTTAATGTTTTTTTTTTTTTTGGTTCTGTCAGGCTCTGGTCAATTTATTTCTCTTCGGAAGCCTTCTTTTCAGCAGCTATTAAACATAATCTAGGTTAGCATATGAATATAACACAAGTTAGCACAAAAAGTATTTCATGGTCCACATACCAAGCTTCTGCTTTTCTCTCATAATGTTGGCGTGGGCCTCCATGCGCTTACGAGGATCACCTTCCTGCTTCTTCTTCTCGGCATCCTTCTTCTTTTGGTTCTTTTCACGGGCCTTTTCACGCTGGTTACCTCTGGTCATTTTTGCTGTTCAAGTAAAATACGGATGCTATTAAAAATTAGTAATGAGGAAATATAATAATGAATGAAAGGTTTAATTAGTGTATTTACATACCTGTAAATATAATTAGGTCGGAAGTCGACTCGACAAAATTAATGGTTGTTGACGACACAATAGGAAAATTAAAAAGGAAGAAGAAAGAAAATAAGAAAAAAATCCGCTTTTTCTTTACAGCTTTTAAACCGCGGTATGCGGCAGAAGAAAAAAAAAAAAAAAAAAAAGATCAAACCAACTCATAAATTACAAATATTTTACCTAATGTTATTTGTCATAAATTAGTCATTCCTGCCCAATGTTGATTCAGGGCACACAAGCTGAAGAGACACGCGCGTCCTTAGTTTGAAGACAATCATTCCCCGACATCTTCACCCCTTTATATCAATAAAATAAACAACAACCATAATGTCAGATACTGAAAAAGATCCAGAAACTGTCGAATCTCCCAAACCTGAGATTGATGAAGAGGCTGAGAAGGCTGCCAGATTAGCATCAGCTAAGAAACGAGTAAGTAAAAGAAAGATTACAACCTAAATACACTAATGTCTAACATGATCCCAGCTTCAAGAACTAAAGAAACAACAAAAAAAGAAGAATAAGAAGAAAACAGAAACATCACAGCCTACAACAGACTCTGAATCTGTGACTGAAGATGTAACTAAATCGCCGAATCCTGACCAAACAGTCACGGATGTTGGAAAAGACTCTGAGGAAGATACAACTAACAGCACTAATATCAGTCCTGTTACTACAGAACCAGCTGAAACAGCCAGTAATACAGATACCATTAAGGAACAGCAGGAGGAATCAGAAAAACGCATCAAAGAACTGGAAGAGAAGCTGGAACAGGCCACTACTACAATTGAACAACTGCAAAAGGAGGTGTCGACATACAAGTCACAATTAGAACAGTTTTCAGAAGAGGGTCCTGGCCCACAAGTCAAGAGCATACCAAGTGAGGTTACAAGTCCTGTATCTGAGAGCCCTGAAGAAGTTTCTAAACTTACATTGCAAATTGAATCGCTCAAAGTTGAAAACAATTTCCTTAGTGACAAGGTATACACTCTGGAAGCCAGAGTTGCCAACTTGCTATCGACAAACAAGAAGAATGCCATTGATTTTGCGCGTGATACGTCAGATTTTGATAGCGATATTGCGTCACTGAGCTCTCCAGTTTTGGAGACTCGTGGAGATGCTGCACGGTACAATGCGGGGCAGCAGCCACGGGTTGCCTCCTTTGCAGAAATGGACCTGTACGGCGATGTGAGCAAGATCCGCAATATCAACCAAGAAATGGACCGCTGGAAGGGCTGGCAGGTTGATATGAGAGGCTGGAGAACCCTAGGAGTTGGACCAGTCTTTGCAATTTAAATAGGAAATGAAGAAATGGGAGAAAAAAGAAGTTACATTCTATCGTTATTTACACGGATATATTTACACATGGGAAAATAAAAAAAAAGTTAAAAAAAAAGAGGGAAAAATCAAATCAAATCAAAAAGAAGACTCAATCTTCTTTTGAAGAATAGCAAATGTATTCTTTTGAGACTATTACATCTCTTGGTTGTCATTAAAGTGGTATCGTCAAAATGAGTAGTGAGTGAGATAATTTAGTGAACTCTTAATAACAGTTCACCACCAAGCTCTCTACGAGCAGCCTCCTGGATCTCAACAACCTCGCCAATATCGGTCTTGACAAAGATTGCCTCCCCGAGCTGCGGGGTAGGAACGTGGCGGACAGATGTACCGTCAAGCAGCTTCTTGATTTGGTGGGCATCGAGGCTGATTCGTCTATTTGGTTTTGAGATAAGAGACATTTTTGAAATAACTGGCTTAGTATTGTGGTATTTAAGGCCAAGCCAAAGTCTGCGAGTAGAAATGTTATCATAGGTTGCAGGAGTAAAGGTCTGGTCGGGACCAGTCAGCGAGCCACGCTGGATCGACGATATGAAACCTTCACGGTAGAGACCAAGAGCAACTTGGAGATGCAGCTTGGTGTAAGGAATAGAGGTCAACGATTTGTTAACGCGTGTAACATTCTGGATGTGCGAGCAAACGTTTGCTAAGTTGACGAGAGACATTGTGACGGGAGGCGGTGGTGACGACGACGACACTGGGTGGTGGTGGTGGTGGTGATTGAAAAAAAGGGGAAGAAAAAAGAGGGAAATTTGGCGGTGTGTAAATTTTTTTTGGTGGTTGAGAATTCCATTGGGCAGAGTGAAATTTTCAAACAATAAATATTATGTCATGATTAGTTACTTCTGACTAACAAGATCACCCAATTTTTTTTTTTTTTTTGGTTATTTATTCAGAAAAAAAATCCCCAGCCCTTACATCCCCGAAACCTCCCTTCGGGATCGCAAAGGCCTACTTTGACAAAACGTGTGTAGGAACTGAACTGATTTTTTTTTCTTTTCTTTTCTTTTCTTCTTCCTTTCCTATATTCTCTTGATATTTACTCTTCCTTCTTTATATATATATATCTTCATCAAACAAATATGCTTTCTCGCTCTTCTCTTAGACTTCTTTCGCTAACTGGCCGCACTTCTGCAACAGCTGCTGCCCCAGCTTTTGCTCGAGCCGCAAGCATCAGTACGATTGCAAAGGCCGGCAACCCATTGGCTTCGAGAAATTTGGCACATGCTTTTGTCAGACCCACTGCCAAACAGACGATTATTCGCACTTCCCAGCGCTCCTACTCCGTTCAAACCAAGCCAACCCCTCGCGACGAAGGTCCTAAATTTAGATACATTGTTCTTCTTGTTATCTTGGGTACTGCAGGGTTCGTTTGGGCCGAGAAAAACGTTCGCAAGAAGAAGCCCCGTGATTTCAACGAGGAAGACTACGAGGCTATTAAGAAGCGCGCTAGAATTATGCACAAGAAAACTGCATTCACTCCGGAAGAAGCTCTTGTTATTTTTGTTCTTGGTGGTCCCGGTTCCGGAAAGGGTACTCAATGCGCTAACCTTGTCCGTGACTACAACTTTGTTCATCTCTCTGCTGGTGACTTACTCCGTGCCGAACAAGCTAGAGAAGGTTCTCAGTACGGTGAATTGATTTCTAACTACATCAAGGAGGGTAAGATTGTGCCCCAGGAAGTCACCATTGCATTGTTGAGAAACGCCATGCGTGATGCTATTATCAAGCGTCTTGATGAAGACCCTGATGCTGCTATCGAAGAGGGTCCTGTTCGTTTCCTTATTGACGGTTTCCCTAGAAAAATGGACCAGGCCCTTATCTTTGAAGACGATGTGTGCATTTCCCGCTTTACCTTGTTTTTTGAATGCCCCGAGGAAGTTATGCTCAAACGCCTGCTTAAGCGTGGTGAGACCAGCGGTAGAACAGATGATAATGTTGAGTCCATCAAGAAGCGCTTCCATACCTTTGTTGATACCAGCATGCCTGTCATTGAGTACTTTGACAAGTCCGGTAAGGTCTTTAGAATCCCTTGCGACCAGCCGGTCGAGAATGTGTATTCCCAAGTTAAGGGTGTTCTCCAAGACCGTCTCGGTATTTAAAGGTGATTTTTCTCGTTTTCTTTTTGTTTCTCTTGTTCCTTTTCTTTTTTTTTTCTTAAATCACCCCAATATGTTGTAAATATCGATTGTAAAAGAAATCTAAATAGACTAGTTTTTGGTACTCCCAAAGCCAGAAAAGCCCATCATGGCCTGCATGTCATTCGGCTCACTTGCTGGCTCGTCTCTTTTGCGTTTTTTCGACTCGCGTTGTCTTTTCTTCTTCTCAATTCTTTTTTTGCGTTTCCTATCTGCTTCCTCCTGTTCAAACTTTTGACGCTGTGCTATCCGCTGTTCCAGATTAAACTCCATTCCAGATTCTTTTAAATCCCTTTCTTGTTTTTCCTTTAAGTACTTTAGTCGTGCCTTGACGTCTTCAACAGTAATCTTGGCATTAGTAGCATCTAGGTCTGTGCTACCGGTAGTGTTGTAAAGATGTTGCTTGGAATTTATATGGTCTATCCATTGAATACTGTCTTTAAATGTCAAGTTACAGGCTTCACAGTAGAAGCCGACACCTTTGCCACGCTTGCCTACTGCAGATGTTCCAGACACTAGTGTGACCTTGTTTAGGTCCTGGTAAAAATCTATTGTGTCGCCTCTTGGCGGTGCAATCGCCGATTGCATAGGATCATCTTTATTTAATGACATTTATGATATATGAAAACGGGTAGATAATGGTATTGAGTACGGCGATGTATGGAAGAGCCGATGTGTGGAAAGGTAAAGAGAAGAAAAAAAAATTAAGGATTTTTTTAACAACCCACCACCAAAATCAAAAAAAAAAAAAAAAAAAAAAAAAAAAAACCACATCACCGCCTTTTCACCCCATTAAAACTTTTTTTTAAAACAAACCCCGCCACGCCGTTCATCTTTTAGAGTTCTTTTTTAAATCGATCAATCACCAAGCTCTTCAAGCAACAAAATAAATTAAGAAAAATAAAACAATGACTATTGATTATCGTGGAGTAGGTAGTTGTTTTTTTTCTTTTTTTTTTTTGAAACTACCGTTTACCGCATGATATTAACTTCTATGTTTAGGCTACTACTGAAGACCTGGATCTTTTACCAGCTTTGACCATTTCCCCTGAGACTCCCTTGAAACAAGCCCTAGAGGTTTCTTATGAGCGCGAATACTCTTATCTCCCTGTTGTTTCGACCAAGAACAAGCGATTATTAGGATACCTCACAGCAGATCTTTTGCAAAACGCCAGCGAAAAGTCTTCGACACCCAATGACCTGGTCAAGAACCACTTCATTCGCTTTTTTGGGCCCAAGAAGCCTGCCAAGGCTGATGGCGAGGACCGCGAGTTTTTCAAGATTACCCCTTTTACACCATTGGAAAAGCTTGAGGAGTTTTTTGCATCAGGCGAAGAATTTGCAATTGTGACAGATGAAGATAGACGCTTTGTCCTTGGTGTTGCTACAAAGGAAGATCTTGAGAAGTTTGTCAAGAACAGACCGTCCCTTAAGGTGTAATGAAATTTACAAAAAGAAAAATTATATTTAACAAAATCTAACAAAAAAAATTAACAAAAATCTAATGAATATGAGACCCGCAAAAGTGAAGGAATAATGAACCGATAAAAAAATAACCCAGTAAATATTTTAGGCGTCCGATCGCCAGTTTTTTTTTTTTTTTTTTAAGGAAAACCCAAAGTCTAAACCAAACAATAACCAGTTGATTTAGAAAATAAACAAATAGACCAAGGCGGCAATAATGGCACCAATCTGAAGTGTCAAGACTCTCATCTTATCCTTTTCCAAGCTACCACCAAAAGATACACCAGCCGAAGAAGAGCTGGTTATGGAAGAAGATTGGGAACTCACAGCTGTGGCTGTGGCTTCATAAGCCAAATATTGGGCTTGGTACCATTGAGTATACCAAGGGAATTGAGTCGCTGCGTTAGAAAGGGCCGAAGTGAGCTGAGGATCACTGGAAAGAAGGGTAGTGTAACTGCTATCGGTATAAGTCAAGAAGCCGGAAAGCTTTGCAGATTCAGTGCCAATTTCAGAAAAGACGTGAGTCTGGAAGAAGGTTGCGTACTGGTTGACGTAGTAGTATCTGGAGCTAAAATAGTCCAGGTAGAATTGAGTCAAGTTGGCAGTGTAGGGGGCGACCGAGACACTAGAAGATTGACTGCTAGAAGTGGTCTGTGCATTGCTAGATTGGGTCCAGAGATTGACTACTGAAGAGGTAGAAGTAGATGCGGATTCTGGGGTCCACCATACGATGCTTGAGGTTGAAGTAGGTGTAGATGTTGTTTCCGGGGTCCACCAGATGATTGTTGATGAAGATGAAGATGGAGTTGGAACTTGGCTGCTGATTGTAACAATAGTTCCTTTGGAAGTGGTTTGAGCCGCACCTGTAGTCGTCGCAGTAGCTGAGTCGGAGTTACCGAAAAAACTGGCAACAACGCTCAAATCGCCATTGTATGGGGCAACTGAACTAGAGACGGTACCGTAAAAGCTGTCTGGGAGAGTGGCACGCTTAAAAATACCACCAAAGTCCAGCATTGAGCAAGAGGCGATTGAGGCCATTGTCAGGGCAGAGGCGACAGATTTGACAATCATTTTTGGGGGATAAGAGGGAAGGGTAGCGGGAGAAAAGTAATGAAATTGAGTGTGAAAGTTGGAAAAAAAAAGGTGTTCTTTTAGGGAGAAAAAAAAAGAAATAGAAAAAAAAAAAAGAGAAGTAAAAAATATAGTAAGCAAGATGATATAGAGATATTTATATAGTTCAAATTTTCAAATCAAGAGACCTTTTGTAAACTGGCTGGTTCTGCCCTGGTTGTACATATACACGAGTCATCAAAATTAAAAAAAAAAAAAAAGAAACAGCTTGTACTGCAGCAACCCCCCAGATAAACGGTATAGTAGCAGCCGCCAAAGGTGATCCCTTGTATAATTTTTTAATGAATTGCTAATGGTGCAAATTCATACGCCCTTTCCTTTATTTTTTTTTTTTTTTTTGAGCTTATGAATTGAGCTGGATTGTCATTTCTGATATTAAAAAAAATAATTATATCAATGGCTTTTTTGCACGATGTATGCAGTATGTATTTACTGTTTTAGGTAAATACTGCTGGCCCACTTTATGGAGGCTGGGCTGGATTGTCTGGCTGGCTGGGTTGGTTGCTGTGTTATGCCTAGAAACGCCGCGGCTGAAAATCACTTATTGGGGAGTAAAGCGTTCATATGTTTATGCTATTTAGTTACCATAATAAAAAGAAATACGTTAACTTTTACTAAGCACTCTAAACATATTTATCCAAAAAACCCTGGGGGGCTGGGTTCGAGGAAGCTAACTCTACAATGGTTGGTATATATTGCTAACTGAAGAAGATCATTTAAAGTCTTTTGAAGAATATATACATATTTTTTTCAATAGTTGAACCATATAAATATATAAATAATTTATCAGATTGTTAAAAAAAATACTATAATTTAAATAATGGATTTCCAAAGGTCTATTTTTCTCAAAGAAAAGTTGATATTCAGGTCAAGCTGTTTTGTTATTTTTGTAAAACTGTAAAGAAAGACCGGGTAACTATTTGTTACAAATGAGTTCCATTAAAAAAGTTCACTACCACCAGAAAATGCATTGTAACAGACTTTTCATACTGAAAAGTTTCATGTAATACACATGGAAAATCTTTTTTTTTTCTGTCATAGTTGCCATCCCCCTTCTTGAATTTTCTCTCTCTTCATTCCTTTTCTTCTTTTTAACATCACCATATTTTTTTATTAACCCACAATTTTCAAAAGCTCTTTTTGAAAATCCATTCAAAAAAAAAAAAAAAAGCCACAGCACGAGTCTCAGCAAACTCATACCTCCGGCCTAGTCACTTAATAAGTATGCGGTAACAGATCTCCCTTCTTCTCGTGTTGCTCTTCTTTTTCTTCCAATGATCCACCCTTTTGCCAGCCCCTTTGCTCCCCTCGTTTGTTCGTTTCTCTTGTACGTTCAATCAATAAAAGGGGAGTAAAACAGAAGAATAAGAAGCATTCAATGAAGCCAACCTTTCGATTCAATCACTTTCGATGAAGGAATTCACTTTTTTTTGAATTAAAAAGAAAAAGAAATAAAACATTGTTGAAAATTTCGTGAAATGCACGTCGTTGTCAAAAATTGAATTTTTGAAAAGATGGCCACTTTTTTTTTTTTTCATTGAAAAGAAAACAAAAACACATGACAACACCATGAATGAGCAATTTCCACAGCTTTAACGCGTCTAAACAATAGAAGCTTGCCGGATCAACTGTTTGACGTTTAATGCATGATGGATTGGCATCGCGATGTGCTTTTAAAAAGATTTTTCAGTTTTGCTGAAATTTTTTTAGCATCATTACACAGTGGCGATTTTTTTTCTGAGGATTGAATATATATATTCTTTTCTACTCTTTATTCATACTAAATATTCCCCCCTCCCCCCTTCTCCTCATATCGATAAACCGCGCACACAGTGTAAAATTCATTTCATCTCTTTAGAGATTTAAGGCATTTTTATTTTTTTCAGTCAATGTTGTTTTATTTCAGTCAATTGTTCAACTAAAAGGCTATTGATGTCGACACTATGCACTTTTTTTTCTTTTTTTTTTTCTTTCAACAGAAACGATTGGCTCGCTTCATTTTCTTTTCTTCTATTCTATGGCTAACACGGGTGGAGAATTGTGAAATTTATTTCTTTTTTAATTTGTAAATTTTTTTATATCTTCTAACACGTCGACCTCGAACTATTCTAGCAGCTGTTCAACAACCTATACTCACAATAGCTCAAAATGTCCCACGAAGGTGAAGAAGAACTCCTCGACTACTCTGATAGCGAAGATATCACTGTCTCCGCCTCCACCGCAACTGCTCCTGCTGCTGCCACTGAGGGTACTGCTCAGGCCGCTGAAGACGGCTTGGCCATTAAGCAGGAGAATGGCGACAAGAAGGGTTCATATGTTGGTATCCATTCCACTGGTTTCAAGGACTTTTTACTCAAGCCTGAGCTTGTCCGTGCCATTACTGACAGTGGTTTTGAGCATCCTTCTGAAGGTAAGTTTGAAAACATTGTATTTTTTTTTACATTTTTTTAACATTCTTTTTTAGTCCAGCAGGTTTGCATTCCCCAATCTATTCTTGGTACTGATGTTCTTTGTCAGGCTAAGTCTGGTCTTGGTAAGACTGCTGTTTTTGTTCTTTCTACTTTACAGCAGATTGAGCCTGTTGACGGCGAGGTTTCTGTTATTGTTTTGTGCCACACCAGAGAGTTGGCTTACCAGATTAAGAATGAGTACTCTCGTTTCTCTAAGTACTTGCCCGACGTTAGAACCTCTGTCTTTTACGGTGGTACCCCAATTGCCAAGGATATTGCTCTGATTAAGGACAAGACTACCTGTCCCCACATTATTGTTGGTACTCCTGGTAGATTGAATGCTCTTGTCCGTGACAAGTTCCTTCGTCTTAGCAACATCAAGACTTTTGTTATTGATGAGGCTGACAAGGTTTTGGAACAGCCCGATATGCGTCGTGACGTTCAGGAGATTTTCCGCTCTACCCCCCACCAGAAGCAGGTTATGATGTTTTCAGCTACTCTTTCTCAGGAGATTCGCCCCATTTGCAAGAAGTTTATGCAGAACCCCCTGGAGATTTACGTTGACGATGAGACTAAGCTGACTCTTCACGGTCTGCAGCAGTACTATGTGAAGCTTGCTGAGCGCGAGAAGAACCGCAAGCTCAATGAAATTTTGGATACACTTGAGTTCAATCAGGTGATTATCTTTGTCAAGTCGACCAAGAGAGCCGACGAGTTGAATCGTCTGTTGAATGAGTGCAACTTCCCCTCAATTGCTGTGCACAGTGGTATCCCTCAGGAGGAGCGTATTGCTAGATACAAATCCTTCAAGACTTTTGAGAAGCGTATTTGCGTTGCTACTGATGTTTTTGGCCGTGGTATTGATATTGAGCGCATCAACTTGGCTATTAACTACGATCTGCCTGATAATGCTGATCAGTACCTCCACCGTGTTGGTCGTGCAGGCCGTTTTGGTACCAAGGGTCTTGCGGTGTCGTTTGTTTCAACCGAGGAGGACCAGCAGGTTCTGGACTCGATTCAGTCCCGGTTCGAAGTTAACATTTCTCCATTCCCTGAGGAGGGCATTGATGCTTCTACTTATATGAACTCTTAAACAAAAGGGAATCAGAAATGGTATTTGGGGTGATTTGTATAATTTTTTTTTTTAAATCTTGTGTTATAAATATGTGTTTAACTTGCTGAAATGTCTTCTTTTTTTTTCTTTTTTCTTTTACAATTAAATATTAACAAAAAAAAATAATATAAAACCAATAATGAAAAAAAAAAAAATATCTGATAATCTTTGATAAATTACTTTGATTTATATCTTTGGTATATATATATATATATACATAGATGAGATTCAAATGACTGTTTCTACGGGGTTTGGTTTTGAAAAAAAAAAGAATGAAGTATTGAAAAAAAAAAAAAAAAAGGCGCTGTTAAAACGATTATATACGATGGTAGATGACATAATTTATTAGAATAAAATTAGTCATATTTCTGTTTTTGGTCTTTTAGGGCATTCTAGGAATTTGAAATTACAATTGGAATTCGGAATTCTCGCATAAGAAACGCCATCCAGCCAATAAAACCCCTCAAATTGACTTTTCACTCAAGCAGAATTTGAAAACAGCGCAGTTCCATTGGCTGTGTACTACACCACAGTACCCGTGGTACCCGATCTTCTTAGTGACCGAGAGGGTTTCGAAATTCAGTATTTTGAATTATTTGGCAATGGTGGTAGTGGTGGTGGCTACATCCATGGACCTTGGTTGGCTGGGAAAAGAGATTTGCACGTTAAATAAATTAGCCCTTTTTCCTTCTCTCTCTCTCTCTCTCTTAAAAAAAAACGGTTGTTGTAGGAAGAGAGATGGAAAAGATTATAGAAAAAAATTTTTTTTTCCTGAAATGAAATTTTCCCAAAGTGCTGACATATACAAACAACAGTCTAAAGGCACATAATTCCAAGTAAATAAATATCCACCATTTCCCACCCATAAATATTAAATTAAATTTTTTATTTTTATTTTATTTTATTTTATATAAATATATATATTTCTTTGTTTTTTTTGGAACTCTCTATTCTTTACTCAACCTTTTAATCCAATACAATGGAATCTCTTGCAAGACAATCAAAGGCCTTGTGTCCCTTTCTTCACAAGACTTCTACCTCTACCCTGAAGCGACTTTCGTCCCAGGCCACCATCGCGTCCGTCGCTAGAGGATGCCCAATCATGGGTCATGCCATGGAAATCCAAGAATCTAAGGCCCCTCACTCCAGATCTTACTCCACTGTTCGCGAGGTCGAAATCTCTAAGGAGTTTATTGAAATCCCCGTCAACAAAAAGACCGCTGGTTCTGCCACTGCTACTGCTACTGCTACTTCTGCAAACAAAACTCCAGCCTTTGATGACAAACAAGCTCCCTTCAACTACGAAAAGCTCTACGAATCAGATCTTCAACGTAAGCACCAGGACAAGTCTTACCGCTACTTCAACAACATCAACCGTCTGGCTAAAAAGTTCCCTCATGCTCACCGTGCCACCGAGTCTGAAGAAGTAGCCGTCTGGTGTTCTAATGACTACCTCGGCATGGGCTCGCATCCTGTTGTGACCGAAGCCATGCACTCTACTATTGACAAGTACGGCGCTGGTGCCGGTGGTACCCGCAACATTGCTGGCCATAACCTGCACGCTCTCAAACTTGAGGCTTCTCTTGCTGATCTCCACCGCAAGGAAGCTGCTCTTGTGTTTACTTCCTGCTTCGTTGCCAATGATGCTACTCTTGCTCTTCTCGGCAAAAAGTTCCCCAACTGTGTCTACTTCTCCGACGAAATGAACCACGCTTCCATGATTGAGGGTATCCGCCACTCTGGCGCTGAAAAGGTCATCTGGAAACACAATGATCTTGCCGACCTCGAGGCCAAGCTCGCAAAGTACCCCAAGTCCCAGCCCAAAATCATTGCCTTTGAAAGTGTCTACTCCATGTCTGGCAACATCTCTCCCATTGAGGCCATCTGTGACCTTGCCGACAAGTACGGTGCCCTGACCTTCCTTGACGAGGTCCATGCTGTCGGCATGTACGGCCCACGCGGTGCCGGTGTTGCCGAGCACCTCGACTTTGAGTACCACGACTCTAACTGCAACCCTGAGAATCTTGTTTCCACAAACACTGACGGCTCTGCTCGCCGTGATGTCATGAGCCGTGTTGACATGATTACCGGTACCCTGGGCAAAGCCTTTGGCTGCATGGGTGGCTACGTTGCCGGCTCCAAGAACTTCATTGACTGGATCCGTTCATACGCTCCTGGTTTCATCTTTACCACTTCTTTGCCTCCTGCCGTCATGGCCGGTGCCAACGCTGCCATTGACTACCAAAAGTCTTCTCTTAAGGAGCGTATCCTGCAACAGGCCCACACCGCCTACGTCAAGCGTGAGCTTGGTGAGCGTGGTATCCCCGTTGTCCCCAATCCTTCGCATATTGTTCCTGTGCTTGTTGGTAATGCAGAAAAGGCCAAGGAAGCTTCTGATATGCTTCTGGAAAAGTATGGCATTTATGTCCAGGCCATTAACTATCCTACTGTGCCAATTGGTCACGAGCGCTTGCGCATCACCCCTACTCCAGGACACAACAAGGAGCTTTCTGATCACTTGATCAAGGCTCTTGACGAGACTTTTGATACTCTTGGTCTTGATCGTATCAAGGATTGGGAGAAGAAGGGCGGCCGTTGCGGTGTTGCTCAACCTGGCTATGACCACATCAAGCCCATTTGGACCCCTAAGCAATTGAAGCCTTAAAATAATAAAAAAATAAAATAATAAAAAATAAATAAACCTAATAAATAATAATTATTTCGCCCCACTACAATAGTATAATATAATTTATTTGGTACTTGTATCTTATATATATATATGTCCAAGGCTTTGGATGAACATTCAGGTCCCACTATTAATTAATGAAATACGACAAAATAGATTATTCCGTTACTTCCAAATGATTGAAATTCCCTTTTATCTTCTGTGGTATTATATATATATAAATAATGCTCGGTAGAAGACGTCCCCTTAGAAATCGTCCCAAATTTTCTTTTTTTTTTTTTTTATTCCCCCCTTTTTTTTTTTTTTTTTTTTTTTTTTTCGTCTTGACTGTATAGAAAACCTTTCCTCCCTCCCTCCCCCCTTACTGCTCTCATTATCATCTTAAATGACTATTCTGACACTGCCACAGGACATCTTGCGCCTGGTGGCCCTGTCGCTGGCAGTCCCAGATTCCTCATCAAGCAGCGCCAGTCCCGCAAAGGATCTTCTTGCCTTGGCCCTTACATGCAAGCATCTCTGTGCGGTCGCGTATCCCGTGCTTTGGAACCATGTGCACCTCGAGGACCCAGCCATTTTTACCGTCTGCAACAATGTCCCTAGCTTTTCTCAAGATGTCACTTGCAATACAGATATTGATCTCTGGGCTTATCGCTGGGTACAGATCCAATACGATAGTGAAACAGCCCCAGGGAACGCAGGCGCTCCCACACTTGCACACGGATCTACTCAAAGATCTACATCCTCAACCACTGGGGCTGCTTCTGCGGCTTCTCAGGGCCCGCGAGTCAGTTATGTAACTCCAGTTGTCTCTAACTCGTATACACAGCTTGACCTTACACGACCAATTTACACGGGTATTTCTGATAACAAAAAGTCGCTGCTGGCGGCATTATACCCCACCTCACTAACAAACAAATCGTCATGGCCGGGCCAACGCACAAGTGTGAACAGAACTGTTTTCCATGGTGATCGGATATCCTCCTCACAACTCGAGACTAGTGCGCCGCCAGAATCGGTTGATGAACCTCGCTACGTGTGCAATGGCCGCAAGTTTTTAAAACTATTTTATGACCGCAAACTCACTAAATGGTGTACTGATAGTATTTGCTCGCTTACACTTCCGCTTGGCGGCTACTCACACAGCATGTTTCCAGTCGCAGGCGGTGACGAGACCCTTGGCCCGTTGCCTTCATTCACACGCTTGCGCAATGTCTATGTTAGTGACACGCTAGGCGTGCAAACACACAATGGCCAGGGTGAGGGTGCAGAAGATGAGGATGATGATGATACCTTTGATTTTACCCGAGCAACGGCGGAGCGAACCCTGTATCGGGTGGAACAATTGCGGGTCGCAAGGTTTTTGGGAGAGTGCCTGCGGGGCAATTTGCAAACACATGGGGCTGGTATCGATCTTTTTAATACTGGTGGAGATACCCTTGGCTGGCTTTGGGGTGAGCCTGGGGTTCTTTCCAAGGTTCGTACACTCAACATATCTGTACCATTCCATGATCTTGCAGTTTCTCGAACTCCTAATACGTCGCTTGCTGCGTGGGTTTTAAACGTGGCTTTCCGCGAAATGAGTAGTCTTGAAACACTTTCATTATGTGATGCATATTACGATATAACACCGATACATGGCGATGTGACCATGAATGATCAACATCATAACCTCACACCTGAAGCATTATCTACCGCAATTGCTCCTGTGGCTGCACCTCTGTGGTCATCACTCGTGCATAGCCAACAAGGAAGCACTGGAGCTCCACCGTTTGCTCGACTGCGTGAGCTTTCATTACCAAACAGTTTCTGCAGCTTCATTACTCCGGCCATGATTCCATCTTCTGTTGAAGTTCTAACACTTAATACCTTTTTCCCTCAACTTTTTAACTCGAACTCAGGTGCAACAGAACCTGGTTCTCTGACCCAATTATCTGTCAATGTGTCACACGAACAATACATGGCCATATTGACATCTTCATATACCCCCCCGTCGGCAACACACACTCCTGCAAACAGTTTAGAAACAAACAACTTACTTACTCGCACGCAATACACAGGCCCATGGGCACAAGGACTGACTGCTGTTCAAGTCTGGGTGCCTCAATGGGTATTACCACCTAGCGGCGATGACGAGTGGTTGGTGGACGAGGACGCAGACATGGAGAGTATGACGAGCAGTAACAGTACAGCTGGGTCCTTTTTCACAGATGGAAGTGATATGGATGACGATATTCTTGAAGAAGACCGACTGTTAGCACTTATGCTGCGCGGGCCACCTGTGCCTAGAAGAGCCACTCGTCAAAGCGAAATAGTTCTTACAAACGTACTTGTTCCACTCCTTACACCAGCTCTTGTACAACTTGTTGTTTCAGCACTCCCTGCTCGTGTACTTGAAGTTTTGCCAGCTCATTGCCCACTGCTGGAGGTACTTGTTGTTGAAAATTGGGACTATCAACACGGTCGTGTGAGCAGTAATGATTTGACACAACCAAACATTCACTCGCAAAATTGCGAAAATACCCTGGACGCTTATGTGCTGGCGCAATGGCTTGTTCATGGTTCCAGTATAACTCCATCTGAATTCTCACATACATGGCCATTATTTGGCGAGAACCCAGGCTCTTCAGCTCGTGCCTTAAACCGCGGCTTGATAAACCTCTGTATCAACTGCGCATCTACACTGCGGTTTGTGTGCCTCCCTGATTCGTTTCAGTTGTATGCCATAACAGCTGTTTATATGCTGCTACGCAGTGCGTTTGCACTTAATCAAGGCATAGGGCAAGGGAAAAATGCTTTGCCACAGATTCTTCAGCTGTTTGTCAAGGCCCCTGGTCGATCCCGCAGAAATACCAGAGGAGTATTTTCTCCTAGCATAGTGGCGTTTAAACGTCGGTTGGAAATCAACTGGCATGCAGATCCTGGATTTTGGTGCATGCAAACAAGTCATCCTGGCCCTATGTATGAGGAAATGCTGAGTATGCTACGTGGTGATATACGCCGGTTCGGATCACAAGCTGAGATATCCAATGGGTTTCTTACACAGGTACTGGAAAGCACAACACTCAATGTTCGACCATTTGAAGAAGAAGCTAGCATCAAATACCCCATATTTTCAGTTTACGAGAATATGACACCTAGCATGGTCAATAGCACTATATTTCATCTTACCATTTAAAAAAAAAAAACTAAGCAATACATCCAAAAATAAAATATAAAAAACATAAATTCATGATATCAAAATTAATAGGCACCTTGAGACATGGTGCCATCCTCTTGATAAGGAGGGACACCTTCACCATAACCCTCATCGCCCTCGCCATCTTCTTCTTCTTCTTCCTCCTGAGTTTGTTCCTCGTCATAATTGGATGGGGCAGAACCCACAACTTCTGGAGTGAGAATGTTGGCAACGGGAGTTTCAGCAGGTTTGTCTTCTGCATCTTCAACAATGCGGCTTGATTCATCCTTAATGTCAGAAAACGAATCCTCAGCAACCTTGCGAGCATTCTGGCGACGTTCGCGGACCTCATTCACACGGCGGTAGAACTCATCGCGTTCACCTTCCGACATGTATACCGTAGCATCCATCTTATTTACAAATTTCCACCAATTCTTCTTGTTTGTAGCCTTGTCCTTGTCACCTTGAACAATCCGACCGGGAGCAATCTTATTAACTAGCTGGGATGCACGGGACCAGGTAGTATTAGTGCCATTGGGTAGAGATTTGACAGAGGTTGTTTCAGAAGCAGACGAGGCAGGGGGTTTTGATTTGCGGATACCAAGAAGAGTCAACTTTTTATTCACTGCAGATTTTCCGTACTTGTTATAAACCCTACGTGAAACATAGTATGTAGCGTAAAAGCTGATTGAAAAGACAGTAACACCAACAAGGACTGGGGCTAGGAGAATGACAGCCATGGAAGTCCAAAAGACGCCGAGAATGGCGATGGAAAAAAGTGAAAAGAGAATAAAAGTGACAAGAGGAAAGAACATAGAGACTTGTGTGACTGAGTGAGACTTTTTTTTTGATTTCTAAAAAGTTAACGGGGGCTAGTCAATTGGAGAAGACCCAGACTGGAGGTACTTACAGATGTAAAGAGTGGGATAGAGATGAGAGTGTTTGCAATCTGTTTTGTATTTTCAGTTACTAAAAGTGCAAGGCTTTGTTAAAACATAAAGAGTTAGAATAAATGTATAGAGTGTCTTTTTTACAATATATAATATTTACATGATGAGAGGGTCAATAACGGAAGCTTGGTGGTGTTTGGAGGAAGAGTCAGTAGCTCTGGGAGAATATCTATTTGCAGGGACGTGTTGAGGTAGGGGAGGATATCCAATTGACATATATGACAAAAAAAAGAAGAAGAAAAAAAAAAGAAAGAAGAAAGAAGAAAGAAGAAAGAAGAAGAGAAAAGTGGGAAAACCCACGCCTTTTATAGAAACAGACTAACCAAGAGCTAAAGGGGGGCGTTTTGACTGTTGTCAAAAATCTCATTGCTTGTCAAAAAGCTCATCAATTCTAAGGCCTTGTGAAAAATCTCATCTGTGGGTATTTCATCAGCTCTGTAGCTTTAAATTTTTTTTTTTTTTTCTCTTTCACATGTGAAAACTCCAGGATTCCCCACAGCAACAGTCCTTCGTCGTCACACAAACAGTCCAGGTTTCAACACTAGCAATCCCAAAATCTCAGCTCCAATCTTCCTCCACTGGCCCAATGCCCGTTTAAGACTCGGGTGCTGCGGACCCGCCAGCAGCAGCAGCAGAAGCCGGGGGTTCCTTTCCGTCCGAGCTATTTGCTGATTGTCTGTTTCTATAGATTTCTCTTGCCATTTCGGTGTTTTTGCGCTCCCGTCTCATCTGGAACCGACACTGCTCCCAAGAACCAATCGACCCAATAATGAACCCACCAACTGCCCAGTTGAGAGCACGACGGGCAGGCCAGCGGGCTGTCACTAGTACACCAAATGCAACAGCACCAACAGCACCGCCTGTTAGCATTGCCTTGCGGAAACATGGAATATTGCTAAGTTGTCCAAAATCAGAAGCTTGAACTGTGCCCAGAGCCTGCGTAAACATCGATTTGTTAGGATCGTATTGTGCAGCCGCAGCAGCCATTGCAGCAGAGGACGGCGGAATCAGTGGAGTTCCGGCACCGGTACCTGAGGGGGCAACCTTACGAGGCGGTAGCACGGGGTGACCCGAAGGCTTAGGAGGAGGAGGAGCTTCAGACTCGTCAAATTTAGGTGGAAGATCTTCGAGGAAGACTTGAGAAGAGGATTGTTTTGTAGGGTCTTCAGAGGACATATTCGTGGTATTTAATATTTAGAGGTGGTGATGATGTGGTGGATTATTATTTTGTGGAACACAAAAAAAAGGTGAAGATTTTCAACCATACAATTGGAAGAAAAAAAAAAATAGTTTGTTACAGCTCAGATGGGCTTTGAGCATGGGAATTGACAAAATTTAAAACTTTAAAAAAAAGTTAATTGACACAGACAGGAATCGAACCTGCAGCCTTTGGATTTGGAATCCAATGCTCTACCATTGAGCCACTGCATCATGTAATTATAAAAAAAGTGAATTTTAATATATAATAATTCATTGAAATCAAATGCTAAAAAGTTAAAAAAAAGTGGGCAAATCTGAATAAAAACAAACAAACAAGTGGGCAAATTTTAAATTAGGGAAAAGGGCTGGATGATGTAAAGGATAACACGTTTGCTCGAAAGCGGAAGATACTGGGTTCGATTCCCAGAATACCCCCTTTTCCTGAGGATGTGTACGGGAGTATACACCTAGACTGAAAACCATAGGCTACCCTGGTTACAGGAATGCCGACTCTTCCGTACAGTCTAAATAGCCTGCAGGTGATTGCAGACCGTATCTCTGACGGAAGAGATTAAGAAATACATGGGCGTCCATGAAGATAAGTGGAAATGGGTTGGGAAGGTTTTGGGACCGACAGACTGGTTCTCCCTGTTCCTCGTAAGCTGGCATCAGGGCCCATCTTCCGGGCTACCGGAGACGCACAGAACAGAAACCACCTGTACTAAAAAGGTACAAATGAAAACCGGCAAGTCACATAGTCAGACAATAAAAGGATAGCGCAGATGCTGATGTTATATAGTTCTATAACCCTTGAATAAAAACAAACAAACAAGCAAATTTTAAATTTTATCTAAATTTTCTGAATTTAATAATTGTGAAATACCCATTTTTTAAAATTTTTTTAAATTTTGAATAACTTTCTTCTCAGAGTTTATGATATCAAGAAGACACTTTAGTTAAGTTTTAGAAAGAGGCAAGTAAAAATTTTCATTTTTTGGATATGCTTCCTTAAGTCTAGATTAGCCACAATGTTTTATCTATTGAAATAGACTCATAAGCCTTAGTAAACAACTTTGATTCAGTCTTTGAACCGTCCACTGGTATTTAGGAGAATTCAATTTAAAAACTATATATCCTCAACTATATACTTGATTAACCCAGAAGTGATTTACTAAAAACTTTTATTAAAAGGATCTGTAATTGTAAAACACTATAATTTCTTAGAATTTTTAAAGTATTTTCATTGTCATAAAATTTTTTTTTAAGCTCCTTTAAGAGGCATTGGGGGTTCAAAATTTTAACAGATCATTTTTTGCTCCTGTTGTAAAGTAACGTTATTATGATTAAATATTCTTCTTAAATTATTCTCTGAAGTTTTTGAAAATCCATGTTTATTTTTACTTGTTTTGAAGCAAAAAACTTTCTAATTTGAACCTGTGGAGCAATATTTTTTGGTTTATATTTTTGACAACTGTTATTACTAGGTATCAATTCTCCTACTTTTCCCCCTTTTTTTTTTTTAACCATCATATCATTTTCCCAAATCTACAGATAAATTGTAATTAATTGTTAAATAAAAATTCTTATTAAAAAAGGAACCTACCATATCATTGGTTTGTAACTATAGCCAAGTTTTTTATGAAAAAAAAAGGCACTCTAAAAGACTAAAAAAATTTCAACCATTTCAACCTATAAAAATAAGTTAAATCAATCAGTTTTCATTATAAGCATAGAAACCAATACATTTCATCCTACCCTGGAAAAGAAATATATTCAATTTAATCGATTGACCAAACAAAAAAGTAATGGACGACACCGGAGTTGAACCGGGGACCTTTCGCATGCTAAGCAAACGTGATAGCCAACTACACCAGACGCCCATGTAATTTAAAAATAAAAATAATGAGTTCAATATATAGTATTTAGGCATTAAACAAACTACTCTGTATTGTAAATTTTGAAAGATTTATTATAAAATATTAAGCTAATTGTATTTTTTATAAGTTTAATTTTTAATTTTGTATGTCATATGAAGGATAATATACTCAGGGGGTAAGTAAGAGAGCCAGTGCAAGAAAAAAATAAGTACTAGAATTGTTTATTCCATAATATATAAGAATATAGCAACAAATTTTGAGCTTTTTAATGATATTTCAACTACTTTTAAAGATAAAATTAGAAAAAAAAGGTCAAAATCAATTTGGATGATAAATTTGGTTTCACTCATTTTACAAACAAAATATGAAATCTAAATATATATAAAAAAGTGCCACTTCCTTTACTTAATGGAAAACTTTCTGAATCCCAGAAAGAAGTCAAATTGCTTGGAATCATTTTAAGCAACCGTCTCAACTGTAAATTTTATATTTTAAATAAAAATCGACAAGGGCAAGAAAAGCGGGTTGAAAGAACAATTTGAAATCTTGGTAGAACACTAAAAGGTATGTGGGGGAAGTTGCAGTAAGATCCTGGTATTAATTGTCTAAGAAATCAATTGTAAAATATGGTATATATATTTGGTATCACAAGAACTTGAAAAAAGGAAATCCACGAGTCGGAAATGATGATGACAATGGCTTTGAGAAGAGTTGTTGTGGCTTATGGCACAACTCCTATTATGGTACTGAAATGCTGATATTAGGCATCATTATCTTATGTTAAAATTAATAATGAAAAGATGCTTGTTTACATCTTAATATAAACAAAACCAGCTCTTATTAATAATTATTTATTTGCTTTGAATAAGAAATTATTAATTGCAAAGCAAACCCCACTTTATATCCTGGCATGATAGCAAAAGCTTTTGGTTTTCCACATGTCGATCATATAGAATATTGGAACTCGGAAAAGGTAGGATAAAAAACTTATTGTCAAATTAAGAAAAATCAAAGGTATCATAAAATCATATTGGAGATGAATCGTACAAACAATATTTTTTTTTTTAAAATGGTCACATTAGTGAGTATAAAAAAAAAAAAAAAGTCAAATTATCTAAGGCACCATTACTCAGTTTTGCACAGGCATTGATCAAATATTCTTTGCTGGAAAAATAAAATTACAGCGTTTAAGAAGACAAGTGGGAATAAGTTGGGTATACTTTGGTATTTGATATCTTG
The DNA here is from genome assembly GCF_902498895.1 of Magnusiomyces paraingens. Taxonomy (NCBI): domain Eukaryota; kingdom Fungi; phylum Ascomycota; class Dipodascomycetes; order Dipodascales; family Dipodascaceae; genus Magnusiomyces; species Magnusiomyces paraingens. Next base: position 273,605 of record NW_022474069.1, read on the forward strand.
TTACTCATAATCTAGCATGGGAACATATTTTGGGAGATGATGGAGATTTAAACGTTGAAGTCAAATTAAAAGTTTATTGTGAAAATTGGGAAGTTATATTGTAATGAGCAAAAACGATGGCGTTAATGTCAATGGTATTCTTTCAGCTCTTGATATTGAAAATAAATAGTTTCACTGCCGCCTTATATATATATATATATATATATATATATATATATATTTAAGTAAGTGGAATGTACAACTTTAATTTTTTTCATTCATATATTATTAATAACAATAATTTTGAAGAACTGGAATGTTTTTTTTTTTTTTTCTTTTAGATGAGTTTGTTTCAAACTATACATAGTTTAAAACTATGTATATTTATTTTAAAAATACTTGCAGAGGAATGTCTGATTGAAAAAAAAAAAAAATTAAAGTATAAAGTAAAAATTTTTTTTGATAAATAACTTATAAGTTATATATTAAATGAATTGTCACAAAATCTTTTTTTTTTTTTTTGGTTATATTTTGGTGATATTTTTAAAAGATAAAATAAATAAATTAATACTGATATATATTTACGCATATTGATATTGTTGTAAAATGAAACATAGATAAAAGTTTCCACTTTATTTTATTTATTTATTTTCATTTCAATTTTGAAAATAAGTTTTTTTTTTTCTTGATAACCCTTGTTTTGTTTTTAGAACAATTGCAATTGGTTTCCAAAGATTCACAAAACCTTGGTAGTTTTATTTTTTTTTATTTTTTTTTTTATTTCCAAAGTTCGTTAAACAGTCGACTGTTTAACAAACTTAAGACTAGTATTAAGAACTTGTGTTGATTTCAAACTATTTTTTTTTTTTTTTTTGAGAGAGAGAGAGCACAAACAAGCTCCAACACTCTTCAAGGTCCTCTAGCATACTTTTGATTCTTTTTTTTTTTTCTTTATCTCCACTTTTATCTTATTCCCTATATATATATATAAATGAAATCAGCTCTATCATTCTCCTCAAGAATGACCACTTTGCAATATCAAAAGTCCCCCCGGGAAAATCGTACAACAACCTAAGCCTGGAGCTTTCAACGAGCTACCAGATGACCAAAAATGCAAGTAGATCTATTATGATTAGCATGTGTGTGAAGAACCGTACATTGACTGGTAACAGAGTCACCAGTAGAGCCAGGTGCACGTTTTTAAGGTAATTTTTTTTTTAAAAATTTTTGCACTTTCTGGCTTCACTTTATTAGCCCGTGATATTGTTATTATTTTTTTTTTCAACTAGGTTGGAATTTAAGAACAACATTGTTTGAGTTTAGCTCAAAAATCTGTCTTTGTTACTTTCGGTAGTATTTTTTTTTTTTTATTTTTTTTATTTTTTTTATTTTTCAGCCTTGGTGACTTTCATTTCGCTTTGTTTAAAGTCAATCATGGTTTGAAACACTTTTGTGCTTTATCCAGAACAAGGATTTTCTAGTTATTGTAGTATTCTCGAAGTTGTACAATGGTTGAGTATTTGTTTGTTTTGGTCTTCTTGAAGTTGTGTTTTTTTTTTTTTTTTTTTTTTTTTTTTTTTGTGGCCATTTAATTTAATATTTTCATAAAGAATAAGGAATACCAAATACCAAATACCACCTGTTCATTATAATTATTTACAACCTTTTAAACAGTCTTGTTTATCGCTAATTTTCACTTGCCAATGTTACACAAAGATCCGAAATCGATGAATTCTTGAACTCATGATTTATTTTACATTTTCTGAAAAATTTCCAAATTCTTAAAAAAAACACTTTTTATTTCAAACTCTATCATAATAGTCAATTTTTTTTTTATTTATTTTCTTCTTCTTGTCAATGTGTAAATACACTAATACTCAGCAAGACGAAGCTTACGACCAAGTTCTCTACGGTTAGCAGCAGCTTGGAATGCCGGGGGTTCGGGCGAAGCAGCACGAGTCTTGACAGCCTTGTAATCGTTAATGTCAAAGTAACCGTAGCCACCCAACAAGTAGGAAATGACCTCGTCTTCCTGCTGCTCCATGGTGCGTGGGGTAGCTGTTGAGCTAACAGTGCGGCCGATGATAGCATGAGTAGGAGTGCGGGCACCATGGGGGGTAGCCATATCGAGGTGACGGGCGCGACTGCCAAATGAAAGAGTAGACTTGGTAGTGGATTGGCGCCAGAGGGTGCGGACTTCGAGGAAGTAAGAGTTAAGGGTATCCAGCAGACGCTTTGTCTGGCGGTGCTTGGAGGACGCGCAGATGGTGATAGAGTTCTCCTTGATGATGTAGCCCAAGCCATAACCTTCAGGAGAAGTAGGGCCAAAGCCAAAGAGCTTAAGGGCAGGGTTACCACAGTTAGATGTGGAAAGAATGGTATTGTTGAGCTTGTCCCAACCAGGGTCAGCAAAGATGGCGGGGATCTCACGCAGGTTGAAGGTACCTGTGGGGGAAAGAGCGCCACCATTGGCAGGAGCAGGGGTACCATTAGGGGTGCTAGAGTTTGTGCCAGCGGCAGTGGCAGCGGCAGCAGCAGCAGCAGCATCTTCGTCATCGAGAATCTTTTTCCAGATGCAGAAGAGACCGTACAAGTGTCTGTCCTGGCCAAGACCTGCGGAGCAAATACGGGTGGTAGAAACGTGCTTTTCACAAGCGCGTCTGAGATACTCGAGCTTTTGGGCAGCAGGAGCATCTTCGCAAAACTTGTGGACGTAATCGTTAGACTCTTCAGAGACGGTTCTAATGGCTTCAGTACGGCCGTGGAGGAAACGCTTGGTCATAGCGGGTTCGTATGTGCATTCAGTCTTACCATAGAGAGCATAGTAAGCAGCTTGGAATCCCATTTGGACAAAGGCATCAGGAGAGCAGCCCATATTCTTGATTGTGTTCATACCATAGGCACTGAACTCAAGAGCCTGGAAATCGTTTTGCTCGATAAGGTCAGCAAGGCGAGTTTCAGCAAAGCGCAGGGAAAGAGCGAGCTCTGGGGTGATGTTAAACTCGAGCTTGCGTGGGGTAGTGATAACATCGCCAAAGGAGCTCGGGTCACGTTTTGCGGGGTCAGGGGAGGTTGAAGCCCAGAGAGAGGGCGATTGGCCATTGATACTCTTGGCAAAACGAAGGATAGTGTCTGTATAAATGTCTGAAACATATCTTAAGACGGTATGACCATCGACACCGGTATGTTCAAAGTTGATACCGGCTTTGGCGTTTTTGGTGACAATGATTTGAAGCTTATCGTACCAACGGTTAGTGCATGTGCCAACCTGAACACCACGTTCGACGACAGAAAGACCGCAGAGCATGTTTCTAGAAAGGTCAGAGAGAGATTCAGGAGACTCGTGGTCGAGACAGACGACAAAGAGAGCGGAGTCAATGAGTTTGGTGCATTCATTGTTTGTGGGGTCTTCATCGCGGCTCATGATTTCACGGACGGAAGCCCAGATGCGTCTGTTTTCGGTGGTGAGGACACCGAGTGCGCCCTTTGCGGCCTCTTGGATGGGGGTTTCGGTAGCATCATCGACAATGGTTTGGAAGTTAATTGCCATGTCTGCCTCGGTCATGATAAGGTCATTGTTTTCATCGAGGACATCAAACCAGTAGAACTGGGAGTGACAGGCAACGACAATGTGATTTGAGGTGGTGTCAGACTGCATCATGCAGCCGCTAGAGGTGGGGATACGGGCAGAGCCAAAGAGACGGGAGTACTGGTACATGCAAAGATTTTTGCCACGAATGGAGTCAGCAGGAAGTTCTTCACGTCGCAGGGCACGGATGAAGCGGAGCGAAGAAGTTGTGAGGGTGGCAGCACGTTGGACTTGGGTAGTGGCAAATGGGGTTGAATCGTCTTCCAAGAGAAAGAAGGGGTTAAGATTAAGGACGACTGGCGAGTCATAGTTAAGGTAAGAGTCGTACCAGAATTGTTCGATAAAGGAGGAGCGGGTAGCACCGTATTTGCGGAGTTCTTGATCGAGATAAGGGCCACAAGTTTCGAGAAAGTTTTTGACAGCTTCTTGTGAGTTTTGATGTTCACGGGGGGTCTATAAAGGGTAGTAGAGAGTTAGAATTGAATTGGGTTGAAATGAAATGAAATGAAATGAAATGAATTGAATTGAATTGAAATGAAAATGAAATAAACTGAAATAAGAAAACATACTTGGAGGGGTTTAAGAACACTGAGATACTTTGTAAGAGTGTCTTCAAGTTTGGGGATAGGCAGCTTTTCGAGCTGGTCTTGTTGGGCAAAAGTGATTCCACAAGTCATTTTTTAGGTGGATGTATAAGGATGATGAAGGGTAGAAGGGGGAAAAAAAAAAAAAAAAAAAGGGAGAGATTAAGTATTGTAAAAAAAGAGTTACAGAAGAAAGAATTAAAAAAAAAAAAAAAGGTAAAAAGAAAAAGGGAAAAGTCCGGAGTATTTATATTAAAAAAAAAAAAAGAAAGAAAGGTCTCAATCTGTGTAGTTTTTGGTATATATATATATATATATATGGGGAAAAGATTGGAGTATTTTATTTTATTTTTTTTATGGTCCGTGCAGCCAAAAAGTTCAAAAAAAAACTCCAACAGCCAGCAGACCAAAAAAAAAAAAAGAACTTTCCACGGGCTGCGTTTCTCCACGATTCAAAGCGGTTTTTCCGGCGTGGAGAAAAAAAAAAATAAATAAATAAAATAAAATAAAATAAAATAAAATTTTGACCCCGGACAGGAGGGATTGATTAGTCATTGATTAGATAATAACACTATCATATTTAATATAAGTCTTGGAATTGAAAAAAAAAATAAAATAAAATAAATAAAAGTTTGGATTTATATATATTTTTTATATATTTTTTATATATTTTTTATATATTTTTTATATATATATATATTTTTTTTTTTGCTAAAATAAAACCATTGATTTGAAAAAAATAAAAATTAAAAATTAAATAATTAAATAATTAAATAATTAAATAAATAAATTAAATATAAAAGATTGATAATATCAATGATCTTAATATTCTATTAAGAAAAAAATTAAAATATATAATAATACTGAAAAACTGCTGATCTTAAAGACTTGAAAGAATCACAAAAGTCACCGGGTAAGCGGGTATACGGCAGAAAAAAAAAAAAAAAAAAAAAAAAAAAATCGATATCTAGTGCAACTAAAAGTAATATAATAACCAAGTTCCAATCTCATCTATTTATTTTATTTATTCATTGTATGGCAAATGTATAAATGTAAGTGTACCTAATGATGGTGGTTATCCAATTGCTCAGTACATCTCAATGGGCTCTTTTTTTTTTTTTTTTTTTTTTTCGTTAGTCAAATTCTTCCACTCGCCCAGAAGTAATAGTAATGAAGTAATATATTAGTAGTAGTAGTAATTGAAATAGTAATTATTGGCAGCAGCAGTCAAAATTGGTTTTCTTCTTGTTGTTGTTGTTGTTCTTCTTCATTTTTTTTTTTCTTTCTCTCTCTCTTTCTGTCTCCCCCCAGCCAACGCAGTCCCAAATTCAGCATGTGATTTCCCCAGGTTCCCCCGGATGAAAGGGATGGCAATTTTTTTATTTATTTTTTATTTATTTATTTTTATTTATTTATTTTTGTTGCATGTAACAAAGAAACACGGCTGATATCTTTTTTTTTTATTTTTTTTTTTTTTTTTTTTTTTTTTTTACTTTTATTTATTTTGTCAATTGCTGCGGATATATATAGTCACGTGAAATGTTACCCTCCTGGACTAACGGAAAAACTAACTGGTCACGGGATTTATACTTTTTTTTTTTGTTTTTCAGCCGCAGTGCCCTTTTTTGAAGTTTTTTTTTTTTTTTTTTTTTTTTTTTTTTTTTTTTTTTCCGGTCCAAATCATCATCATCCTTCATTCATTCATTCATTCATTCATTCAATCAATCATTAAAACTCAAAAAAAAAAAAAAAATAAAACTATTATTAAACCTATTTTAAAAAAAAAAAAAAAAAATACCCTAAATGTCCCTCTTAAATAAATATTATATCTATATTATATTTCATTCTATCAATTAAAATTAAAATAAAAATAAAAATCCTTTAAAACTTCTTCATCAATATAATCCATGAAATAAGCATCGCCACCAATAATGAAAAGGTAAATGGTGCAAGCACAAATGCACCATACTGGGTAGTCAATACACCATTCAAAAATGGACCCAAAGCACCACCAACTCCTCCACACGCAGCAAGCAACCCTACACCAACAACGTGCAAATGCTCAGGGAACTTCTTAATAAATACAACCATCGAAGTTGGATACAAAGGTGCATTGAAAAACCCAATGAGAACAGCACACACACTGCTAACTGCAATGCTCGGCACAAACCAAAACCCAGCAATCGACGCAAGTGTGCACAAAATATAAACTAGATTCCACAGCTCCTCACTCCATGCTGAACGGCTCGTCACAAACCCAAGTCCCATACGACCCAATGTCATGCCTGCCCAGTATGCAGTCCCCACATAACCCATCTGCTTTTCATCTCCATGACGTACGTCAATCATATAAATAGGGATCCATCCTGAAAAGGTGATTTCCGCACCTACTGCCATGAATAGTGAGAATGACAATAACAGTGCAAGCTTGGACTGCAGAGTTTCGCGGAATGCAGACACTTGTCCGTGAGTTGACTTTTCAATTGCCATGGCAGGATCAATCTCCATCAGTACGTTATTAGGATCATGGTGGTGATGCTCGGGATCAAGCTCATTATCGACAATTCCTGGTAACAATGGTGAAGTTTCCTCAGGATGCTGTTGTTGTTCCTTGATTGAACGCTCAATGATTTGTTTGTAATGTTCAGCCGTTTCGTCGCTATAGGCGTAGAAAATAAGAATAGTTGACAAGGAGGTCATGACTGCAAGGAAAAAGTAAACTGTGTTCCACTGGTATCCCCAGACCAAAAGAGTGGTTGTGACAAAGGGCGAAATAATGCCTCCAAGCCCGTAAAATCCGTGTAATAAACCCAGCATTTCATTGTTATTATTGAGATTACCAGCCCATGCGTTGGATGAGGCTTCAATTAATCCATTACCAAAGCCTGAAATAAAGTATCCAATGACAAATATTGGGAATGGGGGCATTGTGTATGCTAGTATAAAACACACAAGCTGGAAGAAACCACCTAGGGTTAGAGTACCCCAGCGACCCACATGACGGTGAAAGATTTCGCAGACAAATGCTGAAATGAGGTATCCTGTAAATCCCAGTAGGAAAATGTAAGAGACTGATGTGTATGAGATTTGATAATGTTGTTCAAGCTTGTGAAAAAAAAAAAAAAAAAAAAAAAGTTAGATATTAGATAAATAGAAGAAAGAGAGAAGAAAAAAAAAAAAAAAAAAAAAAACTTACACTCTTAACAAGAACTCCAACAGAAGCATCATTCATGCCAAAGGAAATCATGCCCCAGAACATGGCGACTGTTTTGAGGACATTTTTGGGCGGGTAATTCCATGATTCGCGTCCGTTGACGAGCTTTGGGTCGACTACACTATCGTTATCGGACCCCGCTGTAGAAGATGGTGTTGTTGCGCCATAGTTTTCTATTGGAGTTTCTGCAGTCATTCTTATAATTATGTGAATAAAAGGAGTAATTTAAATAAAGAAATAAATAAATAAATAAATAAAAAAATGAGAGAGAGAGATATAGAAAGCAAGAAAGAAAGTAAAAAATGAGAAAATAAAATAAAGAATAGTAAAATGAAAAATTGGTTTATTTATAAAAAAAAAAAAAAAAAAAATAGGAAGAAAAAAGGATTCATAAATAAAATGTCTGAGAGGTTTTTTTTTTTTTTTTTTTTTTTTTTTTAATACTGCCTCTTAATAATATTCTACACTTCAATGGCTGCTTAGAAGACTCATCTTACCGACCTCCGCCGACCTTCGCCATATATAATTAATTAATTAAATAAATAAAAAAAAATTAAAAAAAATTTTTATTAAAAGAATTTTTTTTTTTTCTATTCTTTAATTCTTTCTTCTAAAGAGTTTTTATTTTATTTTTTAAAAAAAACTGCTTCGCCGTTACGGCCCGCTTCAGCTCTCCGATGAAATTTTTTCTTTCTTTCCTTTCTTTCTTTCTTAAAAAAAAAAAAAAAAAAAATTTTCTTTCAACGCTATTGTCTAGTCACTAGTCATCTCCTTCACCATAGGCCTTCAATAAACGTGATTGAATTCTAAATCAACGTGTGCACTTGGGTGATTTTGGCCTTGATGATGATGGTTTATAATTATACATATATATATATATATATATATATATATATATATATTTGGCTGCAAAACGTGCTGCTCTAACAATAATTTATTTTTTTTTTCTCCATTTAGGTCTGCTGGCCATTTCCATAAAAATAAAAAAAAAAAAAAAGATTTTTCGGTTGGCTGAACACTTCGCCAACCAGTGCGGCCCATGAAATTTCCCACGCACACTGAAATACTCTCATTTCACGTGAAGATTAGATTACCTCACCTACCACCCTCCCCCTAAATTCCAGTAACTTGGCAATTATCACTGATAATAAATAACTTTATATATATCTATATATATATATTAACCCCTATTTTATTTATAGTAACGCCATTCCTCCCGCTCCCGCTCTCTACCCCAGATTTCACCTTCTATCAACGTCCCTTAAACACCGGCTTTCGCTTCTCTGCAAACGCAGCCAGAGCCTCAAACTTGTCCTCCGTATTTACAACCCGAGCATACATCCCAGCTTCCCATGCTGGTGCTGCTCCACGCACTGCCTGTTTCGCCGCAACAAGTGCAACAGGCCCACCTGCTCCAATCTCTCGCGCAAGTGCCCATGCTCCCTCATCCGCACTTTCTCCAGAATTCACAAGAGCCCGAGATGCAACACCTAATTGTAATGCCTCTGCTGCTCCCACACGCCGACCTGTTAACACCAAATCCAGTGCACGCGAAGTACCCACAAGACGTGGTAGACGATAAGTGCCGCCGGCACCTGGAATGATGGCCAGACGAGTCTCCGGGAGTCCCACTACTGCAGAGGGTCCCAAAACACGGAAATCAGCTGCAAGAGCCAGCTCAAGTCCACCACCAAGTGCAACACCATCAATGGCCGCAATGGTAGGGACTGCTTGGGTTTCTAGTAAATCCAAAGTGTGGTTGAGTTTAGCAAGAAATGCGCGGGTATCGTCTTGGGTAAATGTTTTCCGTTCCTTAAGATCTGCGCCTGCGCAAAAAATGTCTGGTGCTGCAGAACGCAAAATTAGTGCGCGTGTACCTTGTCCAGCGTAATCTCGGGTCACAGCAGTGTGAAGATCATCCAGTAATTGTCGTGAAATGGAGTTTTTGGCCTTAAGTCTATTGAGTGTCACAATTGCAATTGACCCGGACCCATCAGCGGGTGGAGTATCGGTAAGCTCTGCATCAGCAAAGGAAGGAGCATTGACAGAAACGTATTGGACGCGGACAGGTGAATCTGTAGATGAGGTGCTATATGTAGCACACCACATGCGCGATGCCGTGCGCATAGCACGCTTGTTGTTTAAAAGAGGTCTCAAAAGTTTTGTAGACATTATTATTATTATTTTTTGTAGTGATAATTCCGAATAAAGAATGATATTTTTTGAAAAAGATCTTTTAATTAAAAGAAAAGACCTGATGTGGGTTTATATATATATATATATATATATATGAAAAAAAAAAAAAAAAAAAAAAATAAGGAAGTCAGATTGCGGGGTGCAAAGTGTTGTGAGTGTGGAGAGAATAAAAGTTGTTGTTATATATACGGATAGTTATAGTTGTTGATGCGGGGTGTTCAAGTATTGATTTTTATTTTAATTTTTTTTTTTTTTTTTTGACTTCGGATAGGTTTTGAGAGGGGAGGGCGCCCGGAGAAGTGAACGGATTTGTATTAGAAAAGAAGAACGGATCTGGGAAGATTTCGGAGTGTTTATTTAAAATAAGAAAAACAAACAAAATAGAAAAAAAAAAAAAAAAAAAAAAAACGGAGCACCGGACGGAGCCCGGAAGCCGTGAATAAACGGTTGGGCTTGTTGTTTAGAAAAGAGCCGACATGGGAATGTGGGGGGGGGAGGGAAGGTAGAGAGTAGGAAATAGTGCGGAGGGAAGTGGGGTGTATAGGTGAAGGAGGCAATAAATAAATAAAAAAAGTTTATTATTTAAAACCCGAAAATAAAAGACCCGATATAATGACCCGATATAAAGACCCGATTAGAAAATAGTATGAAAATTCCGGTCAAGTCAACTCACCACAAAGCAATAAAAAAAAGATACATTTAACGATGACTTAGTTTAGGGTTTTACCCTAACTTAATTTTAAAATAGGAAAGACTCACTTTAACTGCAAACTTTTCATGACTACACACAAAAAAAAAATAAAACCAAAAAAAAAAAAATGAAAATAACTGTGTTACATACTTGTGACATTACATATATGTGACAACTGGAGAAAAAAATTTTTCATTAACATTGTTTTTATATTTCCAACATGCCCAAACAATGCTAAAATCAAAAACCACTACGAACCTGCCAAAAAGGAACCGCAGAGACCCTAAATAGGTAATCAGCCGCATGTTTTACCTAATACTATTTAGTCTGATTACCTCAGTCTAGGTGTATTGTATGTGTGCGAAATTTTTTCTCTTCTCTCTCAGACTCTCCCGTTCCCTCCCTCCCCCCCCCCGTCCTCCCCTTTTCCCTTCCCTTTTCTCCCCCCCCATCGCCGCGTACAATCCCTCCTTGCACCAGAGGTCTTATTGCACTCCCCAGCAGCACACCGACACCCCAAATAACCTTTTGAAGAAAAAGATGTCTGACGTCGAGGTTGAAATCGAAGAACAGCAGGAACAGGTCTACGTCTACGAGGGCTTCACCAAGCTCCCTGCTGACGTTGTTGCCGAATCTGGCGCCATCAAGCTCTTCAACAAGTGGTCCTTTGATGATGTTGAGGTTAAGGATATCTCCCTGACGGACTACATCCAGATCAGACAGCCCGTCTACCTCTCACACTCTGCTGGCAGATACGCCTCCAAGAGATTCCGCAAGGCTCAGTGCCCCATTGTTGAGCGTCTCACCAACTCCTTGATGATGAATGGCCGCAACAACGGCAAGAAGCTCTTGGCTGTTCGCATTGTCCAGCAGGCTCTGGAGATTATCCACCTGCTGACTGACCAGAACCCTCTCCAGGTTCTTGTTGATGCTATTGTCAACACTGGCCCAAGAGAAGACTCTACCAGAATCGGTTCTTCTGGTACCGTCAGAAGACAGGCTGTCGATGTCTCTCCTCTTAGAAGAGTCAACCAGGCTATTGCCCTCCTCACCATTGGTGCTCGTGAGGCCTCCTTCAGAAACATCAAGACCATTGCTGAGTGCCTTGCTGAGGAGCTCATCAACGCTGCCAAGGGTTCCTCCAACTCTTATGCTATTAAGAAGAAGGATGAGCTTGAGCGTGTTGCCAAGTCCAACCGTTAAAAAGTTTATCATTTTATATATTCAATGTATGACTTTTGCACAAAAAAAAAGAAAGGAAGAAAAAAAATTATATATCGTGTTTTGTTTTTTTTTGCAGTTTTAATAATTGTTTTTCTGGTTAAAAATCAGAATAAAAGCTTAAGTGTGTGATTTGGCTAGTTTGAGTAGCTTGTTTTATTTTTGAAAAAAAAAAAAAATTTACTAGTGGTACACAATCTATTGTTAAAAAAAATATGTAAATACAATCATTTTGAATCTCCAAATCTTGAAGAGTTCTTGGTTTTAAGATAAAAAAAAAAAGGTATGTATGTCTTTTGTGTTTTTTTTTTAAAAAAAATTATTCATTATTTTTTTTTCTTCATTCCTTCATCGTCTTCATATATTTGATTTCCTGATTTAATTTCCATATCCTGCAATATCCTCCCTCTTTTTTTTTTTAATCATATCATCCTCCTCTTCCTACTTCTTTATTTTCCTCCATTTATTATTCTTTTAGCTAGAAAAGAACTTGTTGGAGAGCTTGGCAATGACATGCAGAGCAACAACCGAAAAGATGAAACCCAGAGCCATGACCATGACGACCATGGGATCGACTCGGAGACCTGAAGCCTCGTCAGTGTAGAGCTTGAGCATGGTGCTGGAAGAACCGCCAGCACCAGCAGAGCGAGTGGATGTCGGTCGCTCGTTAGCAGCAGCAGCTTGTCTTTCTTGGTTGGCGCGTCTCCTAAAGATTCAAGTGGTTAGATTTAGTGGAAAGATTTAAAATAAAATAAAATAAAATAAAATAAAATAAAATAAAATAAAATAAAACAAAACAAAAGAATTTATCAAGCAACCGTTAATAGGGAAAAAGGACTTACTTAAGAGTGGACTTGGGACCTCCTGGAACAGCAGATGAAGACTGAAGATGTGTTAGTTTGAAAAAAATGGAAAGATCAACAAATAAAAGAAATGAATCAAAGTTGAAAAGAGCTTGATTGATAAATTGGGAATACAGGACACAGTAATCTTAATTGACAACAAAACTTTTTAGATTGGAGATATAAATTTCAGTGAAAAGTCGTGTATGATATAATTAGATTTTTCTCCATTTTTTTTTTTTAGAAGGGGTTCATTGGTAAGGTATACACGTTTAGATTAATGATAAAAATCATTCTGGTATTTGACTTGAGGAAAAGATCTATTGTTGTTTCTATCTTTGGTGAATGATGCTGGTTATTATTTTTTTTCTATTCTTGCTTTTGGTGGTGTATATTTATATATATATATATATATTTTTTCAAGACATTAACTGAAAATTTTCCATGTTTCTCATTTTAATCTGGGCTAAAACAACACTTTGACTCTTTGTGACAAAACAGTTGAAAAAAAAAAAAAAAAAAAAAAAAGAGAAAAAGAGAAAGAGAACTGCATACCATTGTTGTATGTGATTAATATATGCAAATTATAATTTTAAAAGTAGAAGAAATTGCTAAAGCACAAGCTATAACACGATCGATTGATTGATAAATAGATTGATTGATGTTGGGTTGTTGTTGTGTTGATGTAATGAATATGAAGAGGAAGTAAGTGGTGGCAGTAGTTAAAAGGGAAAGGGAAAGTGTTGGTTGTGGACAGCTTGTAAGTAAGCTTTACGAAAAATGCCAGCGCAGTGGGTAAATAAGGCTGTGTGTTGGTGGTAGTGGTGGTTGTTTTAGAGGGGTCTCTATTCAGTGAGCATATATATGCTTAAATATACATTGCAACAAAAGAGAGATTCCTGGTGACTACAGAGAAAAGGACAGGTTACAGTTTCTGGAAAAGCTTCAAAAAAAAAAAAAAAAAAAAAAAGGCTGTCTTTTGTTACAATGAAAAAAAAAACTGTATTTTGTGTGTAATAATTGAAATGAAAAATGAAATATATAAATTATGGTATATGCGGCGCAAATATATATATATATATAGTCACGTGCTTTGATTTGAGCAAAAAGAAGAAAGAAAGAAAGAAGGAGAAAAAATGAAGTTGAATATGAAGCTTAGTTTTATTAGCTTTTTAAATTAAATGATATTATAAATTAAATTTTCTTGAAAAAAAAACAATTTACCTTATTCCATACTTTAAGTATTAAAATATATTTTTTCGGATCATTTGAATATGGCTAAATATAAGTTCAAGAAGCTCATTGCATGTACCTCCATCCGTAATTTACTTTACAAGAATGTTTATACCCTAGAAGTTTTTTTGTTAATGAAGCTTAGTGTAGTGAGCGACTTGGATTTTTGATTTAGTGGCTAAAAATGTTTTTTTTTTATTTTAAATGGAATAACAAAACAGAGCATGAATCAGCTATTATAATAGAGAAAAGTGGTAAAAAAAAATCAAACAAATAAAAAGAAAAAATGAAATTGATAAAGAGTTAAAGTGAATATTTTTTAATGAAAAATATATATAGCCGCTATACCAATGAAGGAAAAGAAAAAGGTGAATAAAAGAAATTTAGTGAACATAAAATAAATTTGAGGTGCTTCAACTTTTTTTAGCAGAAATATAAAGAAAAAAAGAAGAACAAGATAAAAAAAAAATAGTTGAGGTGTTTTAAAATAAATGATTAAAATTTTGAAAAAAAAAAAAAAAAAAAAAAAAAAAAAAAAAAAAAAGGAAAAGAAAACATTATTATTAGCAATATAAAAAAAAATTCATTTTAAACGGCTTCAAATCTAAAAGAATTTTGGTGGGTTTATCAACAAAATAGGTAATTTAATGAAATGGAAATGAAAATGAAAATGAAAATGAAAATGAAAATGAAAATGAAAATGAAAATGAAAATGAAAATGAAAATGAAAATGAAAATGAAAATGAAAATGAAAATGAAAAAAAAAAGTTGTTATTCCGAAAGACAAAAAAATAAAAATTAAATAAAAAAGTGAAATTCAAGTTTGATGGAGTTTCATTGGAATATTTGTAAAAAAATAAAAATGACGATAGTATGACTAGAATTTTGTTTTGAAGATAAAAAAAAAAAAAAAATGAAAGAAAGTGATTGGGTAAATGGTTGAGTAAGTATATCAAATATAACTGTAAATATTCCCCATTAAATGGGTAATATATACGATTAATGTCTTTGATTGATTTATTTTTTTTTTTTTTGCAATTTATCGGAATATATTGTAAAGTAAATAGACCATAATTTATTTAATGGTTCATGCAAAAAAAAAAAAATAGAAAATAAGGATATTTGAGGTTATTGAGTGAGTGATAATTGAATATGGTCTTTTCTAAATCAGGAGAAAAGAGAAGAAAAAAAAAATGAGGAGATCGCCAAGGTTGTATTTATCCTACGTATGATTTATCTCATGTTTAATATTGCTCTCAAAAGTTTTGCTTTTTTTTTTTTTTTTAAAATATATATATTTTTTGAAGAGACTCTGACGTGAGAACTACGGGAGGTTTTAGATTTATTCAAAATTTATATGGAAGATGATGATTACATCAAAGCAAAGTAAAGGAAGGCAAAAAAAAAAAAAGCAATAAAGAAATTTGTGATGTTGTTTTTCCAGTGACAGTCCGTCGGAACGGCATTTGATGGGATGTGCAGTTATTACAATATTGCTATATAATAAGCTTAAAAATGAATTAGCGGAGAAGGTAAGGTTTTGTGTTGACACCCAATTTACCGGTAGGGTTGCTGTTACTGCTACTGTGGTAGTGGTAGTGGTAGTGGTGGTGGTGGTGGAGAAGGGATAATGTTATTATTAAGCAAAGTTAAGTTGATGATAAATATATAGATGAGGCTGAATAAATTGTGATAATAATGTTAATAATAAGCATCAATGAATAATTGATTAAGATTAAGATTAGGATTAGGATTAGGATTAGGATAAAGAAGAAAAAAAGATAATGATGTTGAATGATGATGAATCAATCAATACGGAATTTATTCTTTTTATGGCAAAATGATTTATTTTTGGTGTCATTATTTTATTTTAAATTTTTCTCTTAAACTTCGGCTTTTGAACCTTTTTTTTTTTGTATATATATTACGGTAAAAAGTAAAAGCGAAGAGAGAATAGGAGAAATAGATAGAAAGAATGAAAGAAAGAAAGAGCGGATGTCAGTTTTGAAAAAAAAAAAAAAAAAATTAAAGTCAGTGCTTACATTGAATAGTTAAGAATGAAATGGAAGAGACGGAGATAAACAAAATTAGACAAGGTTTAAACGGATTTAATTTAATTTAATCACATTTTCTTTAGATTTCTGTAGAAAAATAAAATAAAATAAAATATAACCTAAATGAGAGAAATGACATAAGACTTAGAATTTGTGATAATTACGTCAGAGTAGAAGGGGAGGGAACTTAAAAAAAAAAAAAAAAAAAAAAAAAAAAAAAAAGAACAAAATTCCAGATTAGTGATTTAAAAAAGGATCCAAGGATTAAAGTTAAAAAAAAAAAAAATTGATTTATGATTTATGATTTATGATTTTTATGGAAGGTAATTGGGTAATGTATGTGACTTTTGGTACCACCATATTTAGGTCTACATCACACACTTATTACAATTGATTACAATCAATCACGATTGTAGAGCTTGTTTTTTTTTTTTTTTTTTTTCGTTTTAATGAATTTTTTCCAAAGCTCGAGAGGAATCTCAAATGAAGTAGAAGAAAAAAAAAGAAAAAAAAAAGGTTTAAACTTTTCTTTTATTTTATATTTTTATATTTTTATTTTTAATTGAATTAACAACAAAGCCCTAAGAAAAAACAAGGAACATAGGAATCATTCGAAATGATATTCAACATGATCTCAAAACAAGATATTTATTTATTTATATTTTGTTAAAACCTTTTTTTTTTTTTTTTTTTTTTTTTTACTACGGCTATTGTTTATGTGCTTATAATAACACTATTGAATAGTTTCCAGAGATAAAATTTTTTTTTTCTGGGAGATTTTAAATTATATTTGTATAATAATAATACTTTTCTTATATTTAAAGAATTATTATAATAATAAGAGGCTTAATGAAAAAAAAAAAAAAAAAAAAAAAGGTCAGCACTATTTATCATTGTAATTTTCGTTAATTAACTTAAGCCATGATCATGAGCAATTGATAAGAAAGCAATCTTTATATAATGGAAGAAAATTAAGAGGGTGTGTGATTGTTAATATTTAGTTATAATTATATATAATATGTTTATTTTTTTTTATTCAATGGCCAATATATATTTATATATTGTATTTTTTATATTATTGAAATTATTGAATGCATAGATATTTGCAAATGGTATCGCCACTTTGTTAGGTCACCAGGGCTTAGTATATGTATATGTAGTTGGCTGATTGGATAGGATTGGATAGGATAGGATAGGAAAAAATAGGTTAAAATAGTTCAGGAACATAAAAAGAGTTTTGAAAAAAGCACTTGGCAAAGTTTCCATTATATTAAAGTGCACAAGTAAGTAAGTATTAAAAGAACTGTTTTTTTAATATAAAATATAAGAAGAATTGTAGTATATTTAAGACTCTTTTCTAAATGTTGAGTCGAAATCAAAATCAAAATCAAAATCAAAATCTGAGGATATATAATTTGAATTCAATGGGGAAACATTTAAATTAATTTTTTTTTTTTTTTGATTCAGTCAATTTAACTATTTAACTATTTGTTTTTCGGGTACATTTATGTTTTTGACGTCTTTTATCGAGTATACAATAAATTGTGGTGACCTAAATATTACAAAATATAAAATAGGGAAGGGGGGAGGGGTAGAAACAGAAGAAGAAGAAGAAAGGAGATTTGTGTATATATATATATTTGAAGTAAATAAATTACTAATAATCGTATAAGCATAAACAATAAGCTTATTTGTAAGTTACGTAACCATTTATGGGCGGATAATAGCAGTAGCGGAAACAAAAAAAAAAAAAAGAAAAAAAAAATTTCTTCTTCTTTTTCTCCAGCAATTTCTTTTTTTTTTTTTTTTTTTTGAGTCAAAGTGGCTGAAACACAACCAAATTCATTTATATAAACACAAAAACTAACGTCAGAAAATAAAATAAAAAAATAAAAAATAAAGTGGTAGTAAAAGTAAAGGGCCTCGGGAAAAGGTCAATTAAAGAAGGAATTAATGAGGGGAGAGGGGGGGAGGGCAATTAGAACTAGTAATATTTTAACTAATTAACTAATTAACTAATTAACTATTTAACTAACTAACTAATTAATTATTTAATGAATGAAAAGATTGATTGAATTCAATTATTCAAAGGTTGATTTTTTTTGTTTTTAAATGTGATTTATATATATATATTTATTTTTTTGACAATTATTAGTGGCTAAAGAAAAATTTTTTTTCTTTATATTATTGTTACAAATAACCTTGACCTAACATTTAACAAACGTAATCTTTAATCAAAAAATTTTTATATAAAAAAATTAGAAAAAATAAAAGTGATTTGTATGTGATTAAGATGATGATGATGATGATGATGTTAACAAAAGGATGAAAATGTTGAAAATGATGGCGGTGGCAATTATTAAATTTCAATTCAACGGAAGGGCAAAGAAAAAATAAAAAAAAAAAGCCTTTCGTAATATGAAAATATTTGTATATTTGTATATTTGTATATATTTATAATAATAATTATATTTGTAAAGTTAAAATAATAATTAATAACTGTCTATATGTTGATGGTTATTATTTTATTATTTTATTATTATTATTATTATTGTTGTTGTTGTGATTAATTGATTAATTAATTAATTAATAATTCACGGCATAAATCTTAGCTCAGTGTGTGTGTGTGTATGTGCCGAAGTTCCCCAAGAAAAAAAAAAAAAATACGTGGTGGTGGGATTTTTTTTTTTTTTGTTAAATATCCACCTTCCTCCTGTCCTTTTTTATTTTTATTTTTATTTTATTTAGAAAGAAAGGTTTAGAATAATTTTTTTTTAGTTTTTTTTTTTAATAAAATACTACAATTTTTTTTTTTCTTTTTTAAAAGAAAGAAATAAAAAAAAAAGCATCAGAAGCCGAAGAGAAGACGACGAAGAAGAAGTTTATAGAAGGCGAAGTCGAAGGCAACCAGAAAAAAAAATTATCAAACAAAATCTCATCTCTTATAACATTATTATTATTATTATTATTATTATTCTCTCATCAAAAAAAAATCATCCATTTAACCAACAACAACAACAACAACAACATATTCAACTTTTTTTTTTTTTTTTTTTTTTAATCAATACGACAATATCATCATTCTTTGATTATAATCTCAGGCCATAGAGATTTATTTCTATTTTCCTCATTATCCACCATTTTTTTCTCATTAAAAAAAAACAATTAAAATATAAACAACCTTTTATCACTAAAGCATTTTATATTCATTTCAATACATATATACTAAGAACATCTTAATCATCAAAAACAGTCATCAGACAAACAAACAATCAATCAACAACATATATATATATATATTGATTCATCATTTCATCTTTATAACTATCCTGTTTTTTGCATTTTTCTTTGATAACCTTATCACAGTTCTCTCTCCTCTCTTTACCCCTTCCTCTTTAATACCAGCAATACCAGCACTACATCAACAACAACTACCACACATGTTATTATGAGAGAAAACAACTTCCGATCGGTTCCTCTCAACAGAGCCTCCATCTCTATGACCACGTCGCTCTACGACCGTCGTGCTCTCGACTGCTCTGCAGATAGGCCTCTCATCTACTCTCTTAATCACCTTATTTTTCTTGCCTCCTCTTCAGACCGCGTTAGAGACTCTCTTGCAATGGATGGAGGTATTGAGCAGCTTGCTGCTATTCTTCAAAGCTGTTGCTGCGATGAGTCTCGCACTCGCAATATGACCCCCATGGAGCTCGAAAACTTTAAGACTCTGAGCGCATGGAAATGGACCCTGGCGTTTCAGTGCTTGGTCTTTGTTTGCATCCATGGAGGTGAGGAAATCAGACGCAGAATCGCATCTTGCGGCATTCTTCCTGTTATTTCAACAGTGCTATTTAACTTTTCCCAGCTTTCACCAAAACAAAAATCATCGAGTAAGTTTATTTTCAAATTTTTTTTTTTTTTTAAACGCGTGACTTTGGCATTTACATGGTAATAATGATGATGGTGATTATTATTTTGTTGTATTGAGCAACATTATTATTATTATCATTATTATTTCTATTACTACTATTATTTTCACTGCCATGTCATTATATTTTATTATTATTATTATTTTTTTTTTTTGGTCTGGATTGAGATGGGATGGGCTGGACTGGACTGGACTGAAATGGGCTGTGCTGAGCTGGCCGGCTCGGATTTGCGCTCAAATCCCGCCAAGATTTTTTATTTTTTTAGTGGTGGTGGTAGGCCTTTTTTTTTTCTGTGTGTGTGTGTGCAGCAGTTGCTGCCTTTTTTTTTTTTTTTTTTTTTCTTTTTATGTTTGCCACCCAATGACCTTACATGCTTTTTCAATTACTCCTCCATTCAACTTTTCATGATGGAAAATTTAAATAAACTATACTAACACTTGAACTTGCTCTAGCTTCATCATGTTCGCATTCTTTACGACATGGCTCTTTTCCAGTTGACACTGCTACTGCTACTGTTGCTGCTGCTGCCGCTCGTCGTACTGAAACAGCTGCAGATCCCCCCCCTGCAACAATAAATGCAACTACAACAGTACAAACAACTTCAGTAGACAACAATACTGGTAACCATCGCCACCATCACCACTATCATCATCATCATCACCATCATCACCACCATCCTAGAATAAGACCAGATCCTGCAACCGCTGCTGCTGTTGCAGCAGTTAATGCAGCTGCAGCTGCTAACACTTCGACTGATTTATATCTAGATCAGCAACAACAACAACAACAACAACAGCAAGACTCAGCTGCATCATCAGCTGCAAGCTCTGCTGCTAGCTCAGCAGCAAGCTCAATTGTATCGACTTCTTCTACAATGCCCTCCATTTATAGAATGAACTCCAACATATCCACATCAAGTGTTTCCACTGTTGATGCTTCAACAACTTCTTCCATGGTTGTGGATCAAAACTCTAATGCATCTTTCCCCAGTTATGATGTTGTCACCCCTGTTCCTTCTCCAGCTGTTGATGTTAATATGGACTTTTTCCATTCAGATCCCAATAATAGCAACTCAACTCCCACAGCTACTTCAGTTGCTGAAAATTTCACCCTTACTGCACTTACACAACCCAACCCTCAAACAAATGTCGGCCTTGCTGGTACGGCAACTGAAACTGTTGCTACTCCACAACAACAACAACAGCCTACATTTGGTCTTTGGGCTGGTGATTCGGCTGCACCAACTCCTACTCTTGAAGAACAACAGCTGCGTCAACGTCAAATTCAGGAAGATCGTCAAAGATTATTGCAGCAGCAGCAAGTGCAGCAGCAGCAGCAGCAGCAGCAGCAGCAACAACAACAACAACAACAAAGAGGACTTCAAAGAGGTGTTCAACAAACACAAGGACAGGCACAAACACAGTTGAATCGTGGCCAAGCTGTTACTATGCAACACCCCCAACAGCAACCCAACAATATGCAATTTTACCGCCCCCACCCTCATGAGCATCATATTGTATCTCCGCGGTCGTTTGACAGTAGTGGCCGATTGATTCCTCAGGAAGAAGACATTATTTGGTCATTGGAAATATTAGCATTTGTTTCCAAGTATACATACCTACGTGACAAGTTACAGTCTACTCGTATCATTCCAAGACTGGCAACCATGTCTAAAGTACCTTCAGAACATAAGGTTTACATTCGTGAAGAAAATACTGTTTTCCCCGATGATACCCTAGAGGCTATGGAGATTGATGAGATTGCCCCTAATGGGGTTGGTGCTACTGAAAACCGCCATACTTTTGAATCTACTCGTGCCAATTACATGGATAGTGATGACGAAGATAGTGATGGTGGCTGTAGTGGTAATCATCATCATCATCATGAAGATTCATCTTATGATTACGATTCATATGATTTTGAAACTACTCAAGATTTAGATGAAGATTGCACTGGTCCCGTGCGCAACATTTTCTCACTGGTTGAGCCCTTTACATTTAACACTTCCCCACAAATTAAGTATTGGGCTGGTGTGATTATGCGCAACTCGTGTCGTAAGGATGACACTAAGGGTGGGATTCGACAGTGTGCTAGCTTTGAGTGTGGCAAGTGGGAAAAGTATCCTAAGCAGTTTGCCAAGTGCCGGCGGTGTAAGCGGACCAAGTATTGCAGCAAGGACTGTCAGGTCCGTGCATGGAATTACCATCGTCACTGGTGTATGCCCACTCCTTCGGCAACCAAGAGTTGTTCTGTGCCGTCGTCGGGTTCGACGGTGTCTACATCCTCTACGTCATCTGCGGGTCAACACAATCATCATCAGCAGTCCCAACACCAACAACAACAAAATCAACAACAACAGCTGCAGCAACATGCAGCAGCATCAGGAGTAGGGACTATGGCGGCAGGCCCGTCAGGGGCCCCGCGACAGCCTTTTTCTAGTGTTCAGACGTTGCAACAACAGCAACAACAGCAGTCACAGCTACAACTACAGCAATCACAGCTACAACAGTCTCCATTTCAACAACAGCCACAGCAGCAGCAGCCACAGCAGCAGCAGCCACAACAACCACAGCAGCAGCCACAGCCAGCCTCATTTCAACAATCCACTTCATCACAAGGACAGTCTCATCATCACGGGCCTCATTTGAATGCGCAGCAGTTGCAACATTTGCAACAATTGCAGCATCAGCAACAACGGCAGCAAATGCAGCCGCAGTTTTTCCAGGCTAATAGTGGTGGAGGAGGGTCAAGAGGTGAAGGAGGAGGAGGAGGAGGAGGTGAAGGAGCTGTTGGTGGCAGTGGTATTGGTGGAATATTTGGGCTGGGGCGAGGATTTCAAATGAGGTCGCAGCAGTCGATGTCGTTTGGAATAGGTACTGGGACTAGTAATAGTAGTAGTAATAGTAGTGGTAGTGGTAGTGGTAATAATGGTGGTGGCAATAGTTGATAGATGAAGGGTACATGATAGAAAAAATAATAAACAAAAACAAAAACAAACTGGAAAATGACGTATGTGTGTGAGAATGTAACAAAACAACAAAAAAATGGGATTAAAAATGAAATGAAGAGTATATAATGAAAAAAAAAAAAAATGAAAATTTTAAGGGGGGAAAAGAAATTAATAGAAAGTAGTACCCTTTTTTTTTTATTTTAAAATTAATGAAACGAATGTTATGAATGAATGAATAAATGAATAATAAGTGAATAAATGAATTATGATGATGATGATGATGATTTATATAATGAAGATAAATTTCAAGTTAAATATGAATATTTGAATTTTGAATTTTGAATTTTATTAAATATTTTAATTAATTAATTAATTAATTAATTAATTAAATAATTAAAAGGGAGGGGTGGTGGTTATAAATTTAATTTAAAAAGAAGTTAATTTAATGATTTCAAAATAGTATTAATTAATGAATAAAAAAAAATCAAAATCAAAATCGAAATCAAAGTTTCAAAAGTAAAATTCTCTTTATTATTAAAAAATTTGTCAAAAAAATTATTAAACTATATATATTTAAATCAAAAAAATATTTTCAATTTTTTTTCTTCCCCCAAGAAAAAAAATAAAAATAAAATCAAATAACATTAAATCTCTTTTTTTTTTATCCCCCCTTTAATTTTAAAATATATATTTTTTTTTTCTGTTCTCTTTATAATCAAGAAATTTTTTGTTTAAATTATTTTCTTTATTTATTTAATTTTTTTTTAATTTTTCATTTCATTTCATTTTTTTAAAGTCTTCTCTCTCTTTTTATAATAATAGTCTTCCTTAAGAAATCCCCCATTTCTTTTATAAAAACTCCATTTAAAAAAAAAAAAAACAGATCAACCCAAAAAAAAATAATGAAACCAAATCAAATCAAAAAAAAAAAAACAAGAAACAAGAAAAAACCAAACCAAAAAAAAACCTTCCTTTTAAAAAGAAACAGTCATCATCATAATCATAATCAATAATCAATAATCCCCCGCAAAGTCCCCCCCAGACTTTAAAAAAAAATTTCATTCTTATTTTGTTTACCAACCTCTCTTGGCCAACTTTTCTTCCTCCTTCAAACTATCAAAAGTGCGTCCAACCATGGCTGGTCCCAAATCAGTAGAAACCTCAGCCAAAGTCTTAGCATCTTGGAAATGAGTTACGGCTTGCACAATGGCACGCGCACGCTTCTCAGGATTGGCACCCTTAAAAACACCAGAGCCAACAAATACACCATCACAACCAAGTTGCATGCATAAAGCAGCATCTGCTGGTGTAGCAACTCCACCAGCTGCAAAGTTAACCACGGGCAAACGTCCGAGTCTTGCAGTTTCGTGGAGTAAATCAAGTGGAGCAGCCAGTTCCTTAGCATAGACAGCCAATTCTTCATCGCGCATACCCTGAGCACGACGAATATCTTGCGAAATAGTACGCATGTGAAATACAGCCTGAGATACGTCGCCAGTACCGGCCTCACCCTTGGTACGGATCATGGCTGCACCCTCAGCAATGCGGCGCAGAGCTTCACCGAGGTTGCGAGCACCACAGACAAAGGGAACGGAAAAGGGAGACTTGGAAATATGGTGAACATTATCGGCAGGGGTCAAGACCTCAGACTCATCAATGTAATCGACCTTAAGAGCCTCAAGAATTTGGGCCTCAACAAAGTGGCCGATACGGCACTTTGCCATGACTAGAAGGGTTAGTTAAGAGAAAAGGGAAAAGTGTGGGGAGAGAGAAGAAGAAAAAAAAAAAAAGCAAGTTAGTAGTAAAGTAAAAGAAAGTATACCTGGAATAGAAACACTAAATGATTGTTAGAATATTAATTAGAGTAGAGAATAGAAAAAAAAAAAAGACACTCACGCGTCAATGATTTCTTGAATGAGCTTTGGGTCCGACATGCGGGCAACTCCACCCTCAGCACGGATATCAGCGGGGACTCTTTCGAGAGCCATGACGGCGACAGCACCAGCGGCTTCTGCGATTTTAGCTTGTTCAGCATTGACGACACTTTAGAACAAGCAAAGAAAAAAAAATGAAAAAAAAAATGAATTGGGTTAGTTTGTAAATTTTTTTTTTTTTTTTTTTTTTCAAATGGAGGTTGCTATAAAAAAAAAAAAAAGCAAAATATATATCGTACTCCATGATAACGCCGCCTAGTAAAAAAAAAAAGAGTTAGAAAGAAGGGATGGAATAATATAAAAGAAAAGTACCAACCCTTAAGCATTTGGGCAAGACCAGCCTTAAGTTTGAATTGGGTGGTTGCAGTAGCAGTAGTGATTTCAGAAGCAGATTGACCGTTGGACATTTTGTTTTTTTTTAAAATTAGATTAGTATTGAAGGGGGGGGGGGAGGGGTGAAAAAAAAAAAAAAAAGAGTGATTACTACGAATTTATCTAAAAGTTAGATTATTATAAAAAAACAAAAAAACAAGAAATTTTTTGAAGATGGATGATAGAGTGATTGATTCAACTAGTGAAAGAAAGCTGATTGCTTAGTTATTATAGAGTGAAAATAAAAAAAAAAAAAAAAAAAAAAAGAGAAGAAGAAAAAAAAAAGGAGAAGAAGTTTAATTAGGAAAATGGGGATTTTATATGTTTTTTTTTTTTTTTTTTCATCTTCTTTTACAAGAATTAAAAAAAGTGAATAGAGACAAGAGTCATATGAATTTATTATTGATGAGTCACTTGGTAGGTTCTTTTTTTTGTTTATACCAATCAATCTGGGTGGTTTACTGCTACTGAGCTGTTTTTTTTTTTTTTTTTTTTTATTTCTCTTATATTTCTACGTTTATTACAGGTAGTTGTAGGTTGATGTTGACTTGTGTCGAGATTGGATTGGCTAGAGATAGAGGTGGTAGGATATGTGGGGGAGAGGGTGGTTGTGATGTTTGTAAACTTTAAGGTGGGTTAATTTTTTATTAGTTGTTTTGGAGGTTTCCCAAGTTGCAACCCGGGTTATTTTTGAAACATGTAAACACGGGAATATTTAATTACAGTTACAATTACAGTTACAGTTACAATTTAATTACAATTTTAATTTCAATTTTAATTTCAATTAATATTATAATTTAAAATATATATTACAAACACGTGATTATATTATAATTCTCACTCATACACACATACTTCCCGCCTTGGCCTTCCTTTAACAGCTGATGCCACCAAAAAAAAAAAAAAAAAAAAATGAAACGGAAGTTAACCGTCTAATATTAATTTATTTTTTTTTTTTTTTTTTTCAATTTTTCAAATTTCACATCTTGTGAAATTTATCGGAGATTTCCAAACTTGTTTAAAAGCCATTTTTTTTTTTTTTTTTTTTTTTTGCTCTTTTTTCTTTTTCTTTTTAGTTTTTAGTTTTTAGTTTCTAAAGTTGAGTCAAATGAATGAAAAAATTTTCCATTTTTTCAAAAAAATGATCAAGTGTGCGCACTATTTCATCTTTTTCTTTTTCTTTTTCTTTTTTTTTTCAATAATAAAGAAACTAAAACTAAAATACAGAAATGGTCATTCATTAGCAAGGTGCCAAATAATCATTTCTAAACTAATGATAATAATTGTAATAATATATTGTTTAAAAGAAACACATTTGATATATATATGTATTCATACGTCTAATGATTTAACGATTTAACGATTTAACGTAAACCAGAAAAAAAATAAAAAAGTCTAAGCTTATTTATTTATTTTTAACAATCTGTGATATATATATATATCTACCTGGTTATGATGACCCTTTAAAAGAAAACCCTTTGAAAAATAAAAATAGAAATAAATATTCTCTTTACAAAGCTTAGTGCAGGGACGTTGAAAAAGCAAATATATAAAAATAAAATAAAGAAAAGAAAAAGGAAACGGGAAACGGTATAATAATATATATATTTGTGCATTGCTTTTGTAGTTAAATAATCAAATTTGTAAGTAAAATTTATATATTTTACTTAGAAGGGCTATTTCCGTTTCTATCATTAGACAAGATCCCTTACCCAAAATGATTTTTTTCTGAATTCTACTATAAAGCTTATTTAATAGATATTTAGATCTTTCAAAAAAAAAATTGGAAACAACATTTTATTTTAAATATTTAATAGAATATATTAAAATAGAATTTCAACTAGAAAAAAAAAAAAAAAAAAAAATCCCCCATTTATTTAAAATATTACGTTCCTTTTTTTTTTTTTTACCAACTATTCATTCATATAAAATAACAATTTTTTTTTTTTTTTTGTTTAAATAAATGATGATTGAAGACCCGCATATATACCAATGGGGATATATTCATATTCATATATATATATATATTGAACCAAAAAAAAAAAATAAATAAAATAAAAAAAGAAGTAACTAGCCAACCAGAATTTTTAATTTTTATTTTTTTTTTCTTGTCAGTGCAATTATCATCTGCGCACACTTTTGGGATACCATTTAGGACCGACTTGGATTTTATTTTATTTTATTTTATTTAATTAGAGAGGGTTTTTTTTTTTTTTTTGTGGGTGTACATGTGGATATTATAATAATAATAATAATAAATATTGCAATTAAGCCGCAGTGCACTCAATGGGTTCTTCTCCCTCCCCCCCCCCCCATAAATGAATTATTAGGGGGATAATATATATGTGGTGTACCAAAAAGTTGAATGGCCCTCCCCCAAAAAAAAAAAAAAAAATAAAAAAAACGAAGAATATCAAGTTTTTTTTTTTTTTTTTTTTGATTAAAAGACCCACAGTTGTGTAAGTTATGAGTATTAATAGGAGTATTAAGAAGGTATTAAATGTTTAAAATAAATATCATTATTATTATTATTTTAAATATACAAAGGTGTAAAATTATATTTTGAGTTTTTTTGTTTTTGTTTATTTTTTTTTTTTTTTTTCTCATCTTCATCTCATCATCTAATAGCTTAAGTTTATTTTCAAAAGCTCTGTTTTTTTTTTTTTTTCTAAATCTACAATTTACATTTAAAGAAATTAACAAGAGATGCGCACCATATATATATATTTTCCAAACATTGAGAAAATAGAAAATAAAAAAAAAATAAAATAAAAGAAAAAAAAAAACTTTCAAGTGACACATTTGAGTGCGTACCTGCAGACCCTGGAACAAGATAGAAGAAGAAGAAGAAGAAGAATAATAATAATAATAAGATATATAATAAGTTCATATAAATGATTTTGACCTGTTTACCTCAAACTGTGTGTGTGAAAACCTGCTTTTTAGAAACATGAGTTAGGTTAACTTAGAAAAGGATGGAGACGAACAAGTAAACAGTTTGTGACTAAAGTTGTGAGATTAAATTATTAAATTATATATATATATATATATATATATATAAAATAAGAATGACTTTTTAATGTTTTATTTAAATGAATAACAATTTGGTTGTTTTTATATATATATATAAATGAATGAATGAAATCTTGTTTTGTTTTATTTATTTATTTATTTATTTATTATTTTTGTTTATTTAAAACGCCTTTCGTTAAAAAAAAAAATCAAAATTTCCTTTGAAACGAATTTGATGCTGGTTTTTTGTCAGCACTGATGTAAGCCACAATAAAATTTTTTTATTTTATTTTATTTTATTTATTTTTTTTTTTTCTAAAAAAGAAAGCAGCAAAAAAAAAAAAAAAAAAAAAATGCTCTGACTGT
Organism: Magnusiomyces paraingens; assembly: GCF_902498895.1. Taxonomy (NCBI): domain Eukaryota; kingdom Fungi; phylum Ascomycota; class Dipodascomycetes; order Dipodascales; family Dipodascaceae; genus Magnusiomyces; species Magnusiomyces paraingens. Next base: position 301,771 of record NW_022474069.1, read on the forward strand.
GTGCGCACGCTTTTCAAAGACTTTTGACACACGTACATATACACATACACATACACATACAACGTCCTGTGACTTCGGGAGGGAATGAAATCCTCACAAAATTAATTTTTTTTTTTATAAAAACCCACCATTTTGCCTTTTTTTTTTTTTTTTTTTTTTTTTTTTTAATTACCACCACCATCATCAACATAACTTATTTCATATCCATCGCCATCTAAGCGTTCTGTGTTTTTTTTTTTTTTTTTTTTTTTTTTAAATACTTACTTCTATTCACTCCTTTAACTAAAACCCCTTTTTTTTTTTTTTTTTTTTATTTAATTCTTGTGTGTTCATCCGACCTTTGCGTCTGTCATTCCTTTGGTAACATACAATATTAAAAACACGAAAAAAAACAAGGCTTTCAACTAGAACCATTCTTTTGTTATTATCAACTTTTTTATAAAAAACATTTTCAATCTATCATATATATATATATATCTTATAGCTATATTTCGGTAAGTCTCATTCATTCTTTTCGTTTCTCCTTTTAAATATCATCCAACGTTCGGTGTCTTAGAGCTTATTTTTAATATTTAATTTTTGCTTGTTTGTCTCTGCGCCTTTTTTTTTTTTTTTTTTTTTTTTTTTTTTTTTACCCTAACAACGCCTTCCAATCCACAGGGCTAGGGTTTCACAATTTTTAAACACCATTTTCTTTTTTTCTTTTTTTTTTATATACCAATACAAATACTCGCCAAACCTCCGGAATGAAAAAAAAAAAAAAAAAAAAAAAAAACATCGCCAAAAAAAAAAAAGAACAATCAAACTTTCCATTTTATTATATCCATTTCAAAAAAATCATGCTAACATCCTTATTAAAATAGCTACTACTACTATATCACTTAAAAAATGAAGTTTTCTCATATTATGGCCACCTCGGCCGCTATCTCAGCTGTCGCTGCTGCTCCCCATGCTGAATTCCATCACGCTCACCACCTCCATAAGCGTGCTGTAAAGGTCGAGTACGTCTACGTAACCGTCGTCGTCGACGCCAACGGAAACACAATCACTGAAACCGCTACTGGAGAAGTCGACGCTCAGAGCCCTGCAGTGGCTGCTACTACATCTGCTGCCCAAGACGTGGCTGCTGTTGCTACCAATGTTGCTCCTACCACCTCTTCTGTTTCCGCTGTTGCCGCCGCTTCTAATGATAACGTTGTCATCAAGTACGTCGACGCTAACGGAGTTGAGGTCTCCTCTTCTGTTACTTCTCAAGTTGCTACCCCTTCAGCCGTCGTTGCAGTCTCCTCCTCCTCCTCCTCCTCCTCTTCTCCCGTTGTTGTCGCAGCCTCTTCTTCCGTTGTTGCCGCTTCTTCTTCGGTCGTTGTTGTTGAATCTTCAGCTGCTCCCACTTCTTCTTCAGTCGTTGTTGAATCCTCAGCTGCTCCCACTTCTTCAGCCATCACCACTCCTTCCTCCTCTACTCTCGCCTACTCTCTTTCTTCAGCTGAGTCTGTTTCTTCTTCCTCATCTTCCGCTCCTGCTTCTTCTTCTTCCTCTTCTTCCTCATCCTCTTCCTCTTCTTCCGGCTCTACTTCCACTGGAGGTAGTCTCGCTGCTTTTGCTTCCATCGACACCACCTTCCAAGATGGCGTTTACGACTGCTCCACCTTTCCCTCTGATCAACCCGGTGTCATTGCTCTCGACTACCTTGGCTTTGGCGGCTGGTCCGGCCTCTACAACTCCGACACTTCCACCGGCGGTTCTTGCACCGAGGGCTCTTACTGCTCTTATGCCTGCGAGTCGGGTATGTCCAAGACCCAGTGGCCCTCTGACCAACCCAGCAATGGTGTTTCTGTCGGTGGTCTTCTTTGCAAGAATGGTAAGCTTTACCGCTCAAACACTGATTACGATACTCTCTGCACTTGGGGTATTGACTCTGCCCGCGTTGTTTCCGAGCTTTCCAGCGTTGTTTCCATTTGCAGAACCGATTACCCTGGTACTGAAAACATGGTCATCCCCACCATTGTCAATGGTGGCTCCACCTCTGTTCTTACTGTTGTTGACCAGGAGTCCTACTATGTCTGGCAGGGCAAGAAGACTTCTGCTCAGTACTATGTCAACAATGCTGGTGTTTCTCAGACTGACGGCTGCATCTGGGGTACTTCTGGCTCCGGTGTTGGTAACTGGGCTCCCCTTAACTTTGGTGCTGGCTACGACAATGGCGTGACTTACCTTTCCCTCATTCCCAATCCCAATAACAATGCGGCTGCCAACTTCAATGTTAAGATTGTTGCTGAGGACGGCGCTGTTGTCAATGGCGAGTGTGTTTATGAAAATGGCTCTTACAATGGTGGATCTGATGGATGCACTGTTGCTGTCACTTCTGGCCGTGCCAACTTTGTTCTCTACAATTAAAGCGAGAGAAACAAGGGGGAAAAAAAAGAAAAAAAAATTAAAATAAAATCAAAATAAATTAAAACAAGGGGCAGGAGGTTTTTTTAACTAAAAAAAAAAAAAGGAAAGAAAGACATACATTACAGATATAAAGGTGTATTGTCTGTTTTCAAAAAAAAAAAAAAAAAATAAAAGGATAAAGTTATACTTTTTAAAAATTATTATTATTATTATTTTATATATATATTTATATAAATGACGCCCTCTGTATACCCAATTTTTTTTTCATCCCTTTTTTTTTTTTCTTCTTGCTGGTTTTCAAGATTTTTTATATATTTCTGTGTTTTTTTTTTTCAAAATAAAAATAAACTTTTAAAAATAAAAAAAAAATGAATTTTGTTGTATATTTTTTTATATTCATTAAAATTCATTAAAATTCATTAAAATTCATTAAAAATGTAGTATTTAAAATTGTATTTAAATTCATTAAATTTTCATTAAAATTAATGGAAATTTTATTTTGTTTTTTTTTTTTTTTAAAATAATTACAAAATGTTTAAAGTAAAAGTAAAAGAAAAAGTATAAGAAGAAGCACCAAAAAAAAAAAAAAAAAATAAAAAAAAATACAAAAATTTTTAAAGTTAAAAAAAGGGGTGTTTTGGAAATCCTTTAGGGAGACGTCGACGCCTCCTCAGACAAAGGAGAATCTTCCACAGACCCAGACTGTTCTCGTCCTCGTAATCGTCCTCGTTCTCGTAATCGTCCATGTCTGCTGCCATTACTGCTACTACTACTACTAGAACCTTCAACATCGCCCCTAGGATTCCGGCGTGTTTGGCTCCTCGTCATTCGTCTTAAAGGTATCATCATCCTTGTAATTGTAGATCCTTCCTCTCCACTTGGACTGCTGCTACCACTATTGCGACCACTATTGCGACCACTATTGCGATCACTGTTACTACTACTCCCCCGAGTCTCTTCTCTAGAATCCCGCCGCAGCAGTAATACCTCACCACCTTGTTGTTGTTGTTGTTGTTGTTGTTGTTGTTGTTGTTGTTGTTCCGGTATCCTTGTGCTTGTCATTACAGTCCCTGTAGCTGCAACTTCTCCTTGACCCCCAGGATCGTGATCCACATTGGCACTGCTTCGAAACTCTTTCGGTGGTGGTGGTGGTGGTGGTGGTGGAGTCTTTGGAGTCTGTGGTGGCCCCCGTTGTGGGCGTCTACGGTGGCCCATGAAAAACCGGCTTGATGGACTTGCACTTCTATCGCGCGACCGTGACCTAGACCTTGACCTTGATCTTGATCTTGATCTTGATCTTGACCTAGACCGAGACCGAGACTGTGACTGAGACCGTGACCGTGACCGTGACCGTGACTGTGACGGTGGTGTTTTTGTTTTTGTTGTTGCTGACGGAGATCCCGCCATTGCAGCTCGTGCAAACGACCCAGAAGTCAGTGCAGGGTCCAGTTGGCCAACTGGCGGTAGCGGAGGGGCTGATTGGTGCGGCGGAAGGTTGATTACTCTTGGCGTGCCACTAGTGCCTGCCGTAGCAGCAGTACTATTACTATTACTATTACTAGTAGTAGTGGTAGTAGTGGTAGTAGTGTTGGTGGTGTTGGTAATGCTAGTGGTGCTTCCAGTTAAAAAGGTACTAGACGTCGTCGACCCCGCGGAATACCCGCCGGACACATCTCCTACCCGCGGCCCTAACGGCGGCAGCACTGGTCCTGTTCCAACATTGCTTCCGCTCCCACCGCTGCCACCGCTCTCTCCACTTCCACCACTTCCACCGCTGCCACCGGGGTTTCCACCGGGGTTGCCGCCAGGGTTTCCACCACCAGTGCTCCCTACACCTCCTGGAGTTGATGTACCAGAGGAAGATGCTGTTGTAGTTGTAGTTGTTGTGTTGCTTGACAGTTGCAACGGTGGTAATCGGATCCCGTGTCCCAGTGGGGGGTGATGCAGGTGCCCTGAAGTGTTGCCAGAGCTGCCCTCAGAGTCAAAAGACCCTAGCCCTGAACCACCAGAACGTAGCCCAGGTGAATCCAACATGCTCAACGGACGCGGCCGTGGCCGGCGTACAGGTGACCCTGTGGCCCGCCCGGCAGCTCCGCTTAAACTGGAGTGCCGTGTTAAACCTGCAAACAATGACCCTCCACTAGAACTCTCGCCTGTGGAACCTGCACCACCAGCACGTTCGCTGCTGCCGTACACAAGATGCGGCGGCAGAAGAGAGCCAGTACTGCTGGTACCACCTGTTCCAATCAGTGACCCACGCCGCGCTGACCGTCGTGGAGTAAGCGCTCCTGCCCCTGCAGTTGGCACGCCAGCAGGCGATGCTGCTGCCATTTGCTGTGCACCCGATCCCCCACTAAAGTCGTAAGGGTGTGCTCGTGACGGCCCCAGAATGGTACTTCGCCGACGAACATGTCCACCACTCCCTAAACTTGCACCACCACCACCACCACCACCACTGCTCACTGTTTGTCGCCGCTGAAGAAACCCAGCACTGCTGCTGCCAGCACCAAACCCTGATCCCAGTGTAGAATCGCTCGCACCAGGCGGTGGCGACAACGACGTGCTGAGCGGCCGTGTGCCTGATGACGATGACGAGGTTGTCCACCGAGGTCCCAACGGCGGAAGCTGCTGGCTTGGCGTAACATTTGAGGATGATAACCCTGGCCCTGATCCTGGGGTCCTCAGAACACTGCTTCCAGTGCCTGCATTTGCACTTGCATTTGCACCAGCGCCAGCGCCAGCGCCGGATCCTGGAGTCCCTAAGTTCCCATGTGCCGAGTATTGTTGCTGTTGCGATACCCCTGACCCGTATCCCGGACCCGAGTATGGTCCTGCACTTGGTGCACCATACGCTTGACTTCTGCCCTGAGCAGCAGCAGCAGCAGCAGCAGCAGGGCTTGGCCCCATTGGACTTGAAAAGAACGAGGAAGCAGAAAAATCGTGGCTCAATCCACTACTGTGAACACCAACACTGCCTCGCCGCCGCACCGCAGGATACTCGACTGGTGGTGTATCTTCGCCTAAAAGCCCAGCATGGTATGCGGCTGACGTTTGCGACAAGTGCCGCGAGTGCCGTGCTGGTGGCGTGCGCTGCTGTTGTGGTGTTGCCTGTTGTTGCTGCTGCTGTTGTAGTAGTTGTTGTTGTTGCTGCTGGGAATAGTAAGTTGATGATGGATGGGTGTAGTACTGTGGAGGTGGTGGTTGTTGTTGGGCACCGTATACCGACGACGGTGGTGGTGGAAACCGGTACTCTTGCTGTTGTTGCTGTTGCTGCTGTTGCTGTTGCTGTAGAGGAGGTAGAGGTGATTGTTGAGTTGGACCGCCATAGTAGCCGCTGTGTGCTGAAGGCCCCGTAGGTCCACTTGCTGGGCCGGGACCTTGTCGGATTTGATGAGAAGGGCCTTGATGTGGTAATGGTTGTTGTTGGTAGACTAGATTCGGGTCTTGAGGAGGAGGCTGAGTTAGGTGTTGGGATTGAGCACCAGACGGACCAGCAGCCTCTTGAGATTTTCTGAAAAAAAAAAAAAAATTAGTCTTTTTTTTGAAAAAAAATAAAATAAAATAAAACCCTTAAAAACTTTGAAAAAAAAAAGTTTCAAAACCTTGAAATAAAATAGGTTTTTCTTTTTTAGTTTCTTATTTCCATCTTATGGAAAATTTCAACTATTTTTTTTCTTTAGTTTTCCATGTTATGCCCTCAAAAAAAAAAAAAAGTTGAATTTGCCTCAAAGTGCCACTTCAAAGAGTCAGCCCATTGTTGCCTCAACTCTCAAGACATAAATATTCTCTCTCATTGTAGAAACTTTTAAAATTCTCAAAATTCTTCTCAAAGCTTACCTTTTATTTCTATTTGGTTCTTTGCGAAGCCGCAGACGAATGCCTTGATCTGAAATAAGCCGTGATAGAGCGGTCGATGGCAACGACCCAGGGTATTGTTTAGGCGAGTAGACTGTAAAGATATCTGATACAATTGATTTCAAATAAACAACTTGCATTCCACTTTTTTCAAAAAAAAAAAAAAAAAAAAAAAATTGTTAAAAAAACATGTTCTTGAAAAAAAACTTTTTTTTCCCTCTTTTAGAAATACTCACATGTATTCAAACAAGTCGAATCTCAGTCGGAACTGACCCTCGAGTTTCACAGAAATGTCTCCAAAAACAAAGAGTCCAATATCTAACTTGTTAGCAATAATAATAATAATTCTGGAAAAAAATTTTTTTTTTTCAAACCAACCTCTATTGTTTTCTTGAACTTTTTGTAATGACGATACATTAGACCCCACAATGGGGTTTTCAGCAGCTTGCACAACTGCGTCGGCAGTAGGCTCATATAAAGTGCTAATCATGAAGAAATACCGTTCCGTCAACCACAGCTGGCTTGCGTCACTGTCCTCTATAACTATTTGGACGATTGGCGGGGGGTTAATGATTTTGCGCTCGTAAAGGCCTCCTAAATTTTTAGTTAGTTGAGTTTAAAAGATGAAAAATTAAAAAAATTAAAAAAATTAAAAAAATTAAAAATTAAAAATAAAAAATAAAAAATAAAAAATAAAAAATAAAAAAAAAATCATCATTACCTTTTTCGCGGGGAATTGTTACTTTGCAAAGAAGTGGTTCTTGTCGAATAAAAAGATTAATGTTACTGATATCATTAAAAGAAATTCAAAATAATCTGTCAGAAAAGTTTTTTTTTTTTGATGGGAAACGGTGGACCAAATGGGGTTATAAGTAGTGGGGGTGAGAAGAGGAAAAAAAAGAGAAGGAAATAAGCGAAAGAAGAAAAAAAGACCATTATGATCCATTATTATCATAATCGCCATCGCCATCGCCATCACCATCCATCATTTATACTGGGCATTTATTTCTCTCCCCACCTCATAAACACACACATGAAAAGCTTACCTTGATCTGGGATGTTGCGTCAAAGATGTCAACGGCGTTGGTGGCTGGGAGGACCCTTCTCTTAAGGAGGAAGAAGACGACGACGAGAAAATGCTGGCTTGCTGTTGGCTCCGATCTGAAGACAACGGACCTGGCCTATTCATAAGCCTATGTTTTTAAGGAGATATATATAGATGTATATATATATATTTATATGCCGGGAAAGAAGATAAAAATAAATGTAAGAAGGTGGAGTTTTTATTTTTATTTTTTTTGATCCAGGTAGTAGTATGAATATTAGGCGGAAAAAAAATAAAAATAAGGGGAAGGGGTGAGATGTTAGTTTGATATTGGTTGATTATACAGCTGGAAAGATGTAGTTTTTTTTTTTTTTTTTAGTTGATAGAATAAAGGGGTTTTATAGGTGATGTTGAGAGTTTGAATGTTAATTTTCCCAAAAGAGAGAACTCAAGAGAGAGTTGATGAAATTAAGAAGAAGAGTTAATTAAGAAAAAAAAAATAAAATCAATGAAAATCAATGAAATAAATAATATAAAATAAAATAAAATCAATGAAATAAAATCAATGAAATAAAACAAAAAAAAAATTTTTTTTTTTGACTTTTTTTTTAGGATTTTTTGCCTTTTTTTAGAATTTTTTTTTTTAAACGTGATGTGGGTTTTTCTTTGTCTGGAAGGCGTTTTTTTTTTTTTTTTAATTATGTCCACGCAACAAATAACGGGTTTTTGAAGAGCAGTCTATGAAAAAGTGCTGGATATAGTTTTCTATGATAATGATGTTTGATTCTAGTTGGAAGATTAAGAATGAAGAATTGCTGACTGGATCAAAAGAATTTTTTTTTTTTTTCTTTTGGTAGTAGTGGTTCTAATTGCTGATTTTGGAATGACAAGATGGCATGTGATGGAATAGATATGCTGGAGAAATAGAATGTTAATAACAATAGTAATAAGAAAAAGAAAGGATCGGTTTCATAGAAAGAAAGATATCGAACTGGCATTGAGCGGGTAAAGATGCTGGATTCTGAAGATGAATTGAGAGATGATGCTCATCAAAGTTGAAAGATTAAAGAAAGAAGAAAAAGAAGAATAAAGGAATGGAAGGGTTTTTTTTTTTAGAAAAAAATCACCGAGAGATGTCAAAGGAGTGAAAAGAAGTAGGAATCTCTGCGGAGAAGGAAGGGGGAAAAAGATTGAAAAGAAAGAAATTAATATTCTTTTTTTTTTCTTTCTAATTGAAATATTAAAGAAGGATAATATTAAGATAAGAAGATAATTATGATGATGAAGTTTTTTTTTTTTAAAAAAAAAGTGGTGATCTTTGATATAAATGAAAAAAATAAAAATAAAAATAAAATAAAAGTCGAAGTAGTGCGTTTTTTTTATATTACAGAAGGTTTAAAATTTTATTTTTTTATTATTATTAGAGCCATTCGCACTTTACATTTCTAGAGAAAGAGAAAGAGAGAAAAAAAAAAGAATTAGAAAAGAAAAAGAAGAAGAAGAAGAAGAATAAAAAAAAGAGAATTAGAAAATAAGAAGAAGAAGAAAAAAAAAAGAGGGAAAAAAGTTTTTTTAAGAAAAGAAAAGAAAAAAAAAATAAATCCAAAGAGTCCTTTAGTGATGATGTATGAAGTAAGTAAGGAGAAAGGATATTTTTTTTTTTATTTTGCAAAAGGTTTCAGGAAAGCGGCAACTCTATATAATATAAAAATATATATATATATAAAAATCACCTAAAAAAAGCCTTTATTTTAGAAAAGAAAGAAAGGAAAGAAAGAAAGAAAGAAAGAAGGGAAAGAAAGGAAAGAAAGACAGATAGATAGACACACAGGAGGCCAGAACAAACACACAGAGTAGTAACGTGAAGAAAAAAAATAATAAAGAAAGAATGACAGAAAGAAAGAAAGATCAAAGTATATAAAGAAGTTTAAAAGAGAAAGAAAAGAAAGAAGTTGTTGTTGTTGTTGTTCTACCTTTTTTTCTTATATATATAAAACAAACAAAAGATTTCAAATCATTCAACAATAAAAAAAAAAAACCTCCCCATCCCCTCCATTGGATTGATTTTTTCTTCAGACTTTTATCAAGTCTTTCCCTCAATTCTTTTGAAAGATTAAATAAATAGAAAAAAAAAAGAAGAACTCCTTTTATTTTTCCTCTATTGCTTTCAATCTGTAGTCCAGAGACATTGGCTCCATCATGTATGTAAGTACGCGCGTATGTTTTAACGCACTTCTTCACTTACAATTCCCTTTAAACTTTCAGGTGATGTGCTATTATTATTATTATTATTATTATTATTATTATTATTATTATTATTATTATTATTTTATTTTAAGGCTGACTTTAGAATACAAAAAGGAACTCATGCGCGCATTATTCTCGAATATAGTATAAATTTGAAACCATTGAAAAGTATTAAAGTAATAGTAATAGTAGTAGTAGTAGTAGTAGTAGTAGTAGTATTTGTTTAGTAGTTTAGTAGTAGCAGCAGTTTAGTATTGGTAGTAGTTATTTCATAAAATAAAAAGAAGAAACAACTTGTTATTTTATTTTTTTAGTGACTGCTCTTTGTCAAAAAAGAAAAAAGAAAAAAATTAAAAAAGAAAAAAATTAAAAAAACCAGATATCACCAACTTTCAAATATCACTTGAAACTTTGTATGCACATATATATTTTATTATCAGAATATCTTCAAAAGTTAACAAGCGCGTGAACCACATGGCCCTTTTGAAAAAAAAAAAAAAAAAAAAAAAAAAAAAAAAAGGTTAATTGAAGCTTCCGCCCTTGTGAACTGGTTCTCGCATTGACTTGCATTTCTTGTTTCTATAAATATAATAAATATAATAATAATAAAAATAATAATAAAAATAATAATAAAAATAAAAATAATAATAAAAATAATAATAATCAAAATAAAATCAAAATAAAATAAAATCAAAAAAAAAGAAAAAAAGAAACCTTCATTTTAATATCATAGAGAATTTTTTTTTTTAATAAATTCTCCACATTGTTTTGGGCAAAACTGGATCCAGGTACAAAATTTTCATCTTACGCTTTGTAGTTTTATTTTTATTTTAACCATCTTTTAAAACGCATTATTTTACTTTAGGTTATTAAAAAAAGGGGGGGGGGTGGAGTGGAGTGGAGTGGAGTGGGAAAGAAGAAGAAGAAGAAGAAGAAGAAGAAATTTATTCAATAATAATAGAAATCCTTTAAACAAAGACTTTCTTCTTTAATTTCAAAAAAAAAAAAAAAAAAAAAGGTCCTTGAGGAACCTGACGCAGGGGTTTCTTTTCGGGGGGTCCCGCTCTACGAGGGGAGGGATGGATAGATGGATGGATAGATAGATGGATGATTGTTGTTTTTGTGTGATGTTAAAATTCCATTTAGGTCTATTAAACGGTTTTTCAAAACTTTTTTTTTTTTTTTTTTTTTTTTAAAATTAACCGAAAAACTTATAAAAATAAAAAATTAAAAAAATAAAAAAGAAGATTCATCAACAAAAAAACAAATTTTTGTTATCTTTCTCTATATCTCTTTTTAAAATCATTATTTCATTAAATTATTATATCATTATATCATTATTTCATTATCATTATCTTCTCCATCTTCTCCATCTTCTATTTTTTTTTCTCCTTCTCTTCTTTGTCTGCTTCATAACTTTAGTCTACCAGATATTTATATAAATGTGTCAAAATTAAAAAATAAAAATAAAAAGAAACCCTAAAAAACGAATTGAAAAATAAAAATAAAAATAAAAATAAAATAAAATAAAATAAAATAAAATAAAATAAAATAAAATAAAATAAAATAAAATAAAATAAAATAAAATAAAATAAAATAAAATAAAATAAAATAAAATAAAATAAAATAAAATAAAATAAAATAAAATAAAATAAAATAAAATAAAATAAAATAAAATAAAATAAAATAAAATAAAATAAAATAAAATAAAATAAAATAAAATAAAAATAAAATAAAATAAAATAAAATAAAATAAAATAAAATAAAATAAAATAAAATAAAATAAAATAAAATAAAATAAAATAAAATAAAATAAAATAAAATAAAATAAAATAAAATAAAATAAAATAAAATAAAATAAAATAAAATAAAATAAAATAAAATAAAATAAAAAAAATAAAATAAAAATAAAATAAAAATAAAATAAAAATAAAATAAAATAAAAATCCCTAAATAACCCACTTTTATAGTTCTTTGAATTATCATCATCATAATCCATTTCTTCCTTCAATGTCTTAACAGTTCCTTGAAAATAAGAAATACCAAACTATTTTTTTAACAGATATATATCTTTAAATAATTATTAAAATAAAATAAAAACAAAACAAAACTTTCCATCAAATTCCATAAAAAAAAAACAATCGTTAGACTATTTCCAAAATGGAAATTTCTCCCTTATTTTTATTTTTTATTTTTTTTATTTTTTATTTTTTGCAACTATCCACCGTGTTTAAAACAATAAGTCCTCCTTCCAAAACAAACCAAATTCAAAATTCAAAATTCAAAATTCAAATTCAAAATTAAAATTAAAATTCCTTCCCCCCTTCTTAATATTCATTCATTCATTCATCTTCATAAATAATCAACAATGTAACAAATACTGTAATATATATACAATTCCTATCTATAATGTAATAATAATGTAATAATAATGTAATAATAATGTAATAATAATGTAATAATAATGTAATAAATATATATATATTATCGTATTTTTTTTTTTTACTATTTTATATACTACCTACTACTACTATTAAAAAAAAAAAAAAAAAAAAATAAAACCTCCCACAATCACTTCATCTTTTTCCTCAATCAAATCATCATGCACTGGGAATATACTCAACTTCAACCAAATCCAAAGGTAATCCAGTAGCCTTAACAAGCTTCTTAATCTCCTCATACTCTGCTGCACAAAGCTTATAGTGTCGGTACCATGTCCCCCAAGTCTTACGCTCAGTATGATCCAAGTCAATCCAATGGTAACAAATCCCACACTGACCTTCCCATCGAGCCTCCCGAATAAGCTTGCGCCGAATCACCAACGGATCTTCAAACACAAACCCTTGAGGGAAAATCCCATGCTCATGATTCTTATGATACAAAAACCCAGAATTCTTCATCAAGTACCAACCACCCTCCTTGCAATGGTTGCACCATCCCTCCTTATGCACACCAGTCTTGCGACACCAAATTGGATCATATATATTACTCTTCTTAGTATTCTGATATGGAATCAAACTGGAATCCACATGACTCAAAACATTCTTCATCTCATCTGGAAGATTCATCATCCCATCCTTGGGCTGCCCACCAACTGGAACCGTATTGTATTCCCGCCGAGTCATATAACTCATCATGTGCGGCGATCGTTCCTGTCCAGTGTTATTAAACTCAGTAACACCACGCCCTTGTCCATAGCTGACATCTGTCAACAATTGTCTTGCACAATACCGATTAACTATAAAACATTGTTAGTCTTTTTTTTCAAAAAAAAAAAAAAATATTCAAAATAATAAAATAATACTTACTTCGTCGAGGGGGACGTGACAATAATATATCAACAACCTCCTTCAGCTCCTCAAGCGTAAAGTGCTGTCCATGACGATCCTCCATCCGGAAAAAATGTTCAGGCTTGGTTCGCAGTGGCTTCCATGAAATAAACATATTCTCAATCTCATCCTTTTGAGAAGCATTCATCACCACTGATACCCCCTCAGGCAGCGATAGCTGCATCGGAATACCCCGCCCAACCTCCAACTGAGCATAATTGATACCAACATCACCCTTCCCCACTCGGTGCTGCTCCAAGTCCTTACTAGAACATAATGCAAACTCAATCGCACTCATAATCTCATTCACCATTTGTTCTCGCGAAATAAAGACAGGATTGTTTTCACTGTGTCTCTGTCGACAAGCATCACCCTGTCCCCCAATCCCAGCAGGAATAAATAACCGATTCAAGTTATTAGCCATGTACTTTTCCCTCAACTTACTACTCTTGAGTCCTGCTCCGGCCCGCCCACCCTCAGAGTACTTGCTACTCTTGAGCCGCTTATTCTTTTGCGACACAATCGACAACATCGTCAACTCAGTCGCCTTCTCAGGACACATCAAAAACTCTGCAAGGTACTCATGTAAATTCACCCCCTCATGCAAAACAAGCGACTTGACAGGCAACCGATTCTCAGGCTGCCATGACCCCATCTGGATAGGCATAATGTGTGCAGCCGCCGCCGCTGCTGCCGCCGCCGCCGCAGCAGCAGCAGCAGCCGCAGAAGCCGAAGCAGCTTCATTATGTGCAAACACAACAGCTCCGGGAGCACCTACAACTTGACCATTTGTTGCACTCACCAATTGAAGAGGCTGTCCCACAGGGTACTCAGGTGCAATGGCAGCATTGGGATATGCTGGAATGTACTGGTGTTGAGAGCTCAGCATTTGGTGATATTGTTGTTGAGACTGTTGTTGAGACTGTTGTTGTTGTTGTTGTTGTTGAGCTTCTTGAGGTACCAAAACTTGCTGGTGTTGTTGGTGCTGCTGCTCATGTTGTTGATGGTGGTGCTGGTGATACTGTTGATGATGATACTGTTGATCAGCCCCCAACCCCAAGTTCAACCCACCATTGGCAGAAGCTCCATTTTGCATCTCTGGCATATAATAACTTGTCCCAATCCATGCGTTATTAGCTACTGCATTAAGTCCCAGATCTGAATGCGTTGTTTGCTGGCTAAGCTGAACTAGCTCTTGACTAGCTGCCATGGCCGCTGCTGCGGCAGCTGCAGCTGCAGATGTTGAAGTCCCATTTAGAGTATGATCTCCAGGAACCGTGCCTTGTGCCACCTCCATAGTTCTGTGGTGATATTGGGGTGCAATCATATTTTGGTATGGCGCTTGTAGCGTCGTTGCAGTTTGCAATGTAGTGTCCTGATAGTAAGGCAAAGTTCCTACAGCAACTTCAGAGGCCCCCAATGCAGTTCCTGGGCGGCTACTATGCGAAGATGAAGACAGTTGAGGGGTTGGTGTTACATAAATTTCAGAGTTACCATTTGATGACGTTGTTGTTGTTGTTGTTGTTGTATTGGTAGTGGCGGTGGCTGCAGTCATGGACCCGCCATTTTGACGACCATCGTCTGTAATGTAGCGCACTTGTTGAGGTGACTGAGTATAATCATTTTTAGCCAGAGACGACTGCATCGCTACAAGTGAAGGGTCGTTTGATGCAAAAAGGTTGGTGGATTGGTCAACCGTTGATGGTCGAATCGTATTAACTGGGTGTGTGTACATGTGCTGAGCGGCCGACATACCCTGTTGTTGTTGCTGTGGAGGATACCCGTTACTTGTTCCATTTTGATGAAACCCTTGGGACGCCAATGCTGGATTAATATTTTCAAGAGAATATGAAGCTGTTATTGGGCCTCGTTGTTGTTGTTGCTGCTGCTTGTCTTGAGTCATTTGAGTAATGCCTATTTCTTGTGTTTTTTGGTAATCCTCATATGAAGATTGAGAAATGTTGGTACTTCCTGAGCTTGCATTGTTAAACGAGCTGGGCAATGGAATCGAGCTATTGGAAGCAGGACTTTCCAGCTGATGAGATTGGTGATGCTGTTGTTGGGCATAAGTATAATCGGCAAGATTGTTGGCGCTGCTAGAAGATCCCATAGGATTTGACGTTACTGTAGCGGCGGCCGCAGCTGCAGCAGCAGCTGCTGCAACAGCAGCAACACCAGTTGGATACGAATCCATACTCTTGTCAGTTTTTGGTGTAACTTGAGAAGTGGAAGAGGGTGGGACTTGAAGCAAGTCGTTTGAGGAGGTATTGAATACTGGAGGTGCAGGGGTAGATAATGAACTATTGGAAGAGTGATGATGTTGTTGTTGAGTAAAGAGTCCATTATTTGGATCCATGTCCAAATTGTTCATCAGCGGCATAGTCATTTGAAATTAAAAAGTGGCGAGGTAAATGTTGTGATTATTATTAAAATTACAAAAAAAAATTAAAACTTTTATTTTTCTTTTTATATTTGAATACCAGGAAAAAGAAAAAAAAAAAAAAAAAGACAAAATCAAATTGAGGCGAAATTAAAATAAAAATATCGGAAACTTTTTTAATTATAATTATTATTCACCTTTTTTTTGTTTTTTTTAGAGCGATTGTAAAGAATAAATGTGATAACGAGAAAATAAGAAAAGATGAAGAAAAAGGAAAAAGAGTAGAATGAATTAATGGGGGAAAAGCAGAAGAATAATGCATGTATTTATACAAGTGTCCAAAGGAAAGAGGAAGAAGAAGAGTAATAAGAGAGAGAAAAGTGAATGAAGGAGAATAAAAAAAAAATAAGAGAGAGAAGGAAGTAGATTAAAAGTATAGAAAAAAATAAATAAATATAAAAAATAAAAATAAAAAAGCAAGGTATTTCCAAATTAGTCGGCTTTGTTCCTGCCCAATCTTTTTCTTTTTTTTTTTTTTTTTTTCTTCTCTTCTCTTTGACATTGATCAGAGAATTCCAGTTTGATGCCCATTTCTTTTGTATTTGTTTATTTTCTTCCCCTTAATGCAGACAAAATAGACAGATGAGATGCATTTCTATTTTTATTTTTTATTTTTTTGAATATACATTGTTCTACAAAAAAAAAATTGATTGATGCTGGTGTATATTTGCATAAACTGTACGGCAAGAAAAAGAATATTGATTGAGTATTAATTTTTTTATTTTATTTTATTATTAATTTTTTTTTTTTCACAAATCATCATCAACAATGATGAGCCTTTTTTTTTATATATATTTTAAAATGAAAAAGTAAACTAGAGGCGTAAAAAAAGGAAATAGATTAAAGGGCGCGCACGTTCAAAAAAGGTCCATAGTAAAGTTGTTTATTTTTTTTTCTATATATATATATATATCTTACAAAAAAGCTGTAATTTGAGAGAAATTGGGCAAGCGCAAGGGCAAATAAAAAAAGGTTCTAAGATTTTTTTATTTTTATTTTATTTTATTTTTTGCTAATCTATTCAAGGAAACAGTTATATTATTACTTTTCTTATTACATTGAAGTAAAAAAAAAAAATAAAAAAATAAATGGCCACAACTCAAACTTGAAGAAAAAATAAAAATTTACAAGAATCGATATATTCATCGGGATATGTATGTAGACGCTACATAAATCAAACGGTGAATTATAACAATACTAACTTAAGTCTACATAAGATCGTTTTATTTTTATTTCTTCTTACTTTATGCTTGCATTTTTTTTTCCCCCTCCCCCCGTTGGTATACTATGCAAACAAGTTGTAAAGACAAACGTCTAGAGAGTTCAGGACAGATTTATGGAAGAAAAGAAGTTAGTTGATTTTTGAAAAAAAAAAAAAAAGGTTTATGAGTTGAACGGAAGAGTTTATGTAGATATAGAAGAAATAAGAAGAGAGAATGATGCAAAGATATAAGAGTGAAAGGGAGAGGGAGAGGGAGAAGTAATGAAGTTTGTGAGGATATTTTACATCAACATTGGAAACAAGCTTATAGAAAGTGGGACACATAATGCAAGTTCAGGGATTATATAGAAAAAAAAAAAGAGATGAAGATGAGAGTTATGCTTAAGTGTTGATAATAAACGTCGCATACCGAGAGAATGATTTTTTTTATTATGCAATAAATGCTTATTTTATTTATTTTCATTCTAAAAATAAAAAAAAAAAAAAAAAAATAAAAATCAGTCTCACGTAGAAGTGTACAAAAAAAATGAAAATAGATTGATACTTACTTACCTTGAATTTAATTTTTTTTTTTTTATAAAGAATGGTTGATTAAATTTTCATTTGACTAGTTTCCTTTTATTTAAGTCCTCGTGATTATTTAATTTTTTTTTTTTAAACTTGATACAAAAGGCGCAATTTTAAAATTGGATTTAAGGGTCCTTTATATAAATATATATATATATATTTACTTTTAGTATTCTCTCACCAGATTACGGGAACAACGTCTTATTGTAAATTACAAGACATAAGAATAAAAAAAAAAAAAAAAAAAGACTCCACTCTGAGTTTTCCTGAACGAGAATTTACAAAAGACAAATTGTAATTTTTTTTTTTTAAAAAAATCAAAAGGAAACATAGAGAGGATGAAAAGAGAGAATTGAAAAACTAAAGAAACAAAAAAAAAATGTCTCACTAGAGTTTATTTTATTTTATTTTTTTGTTTTTTTTGTTTTCCAATGCACTTAACAATACTCTTGAACTTTGTCTTTTGTATTGTCATTTCATTTCATGCTTCTTATTTTTATTTTTATTTTTATTTTTATTTTTTCATGTTCCTGTAAGGCGATGATGACATCTACCCGTTAAGCCCATGAATTTGTAGCATGAAGAAGAAGAAGAATAAAAATACTTTATCTTATGGAGAATAATGAAAAAAAAATGAAAAAATAAAGAAAGAGAGATATGGTATTTGCATCAAACTCATAACTGATTATATAGCAATGAGGAAGATGGGGATGATAGTTTAACTTTAGATTTCGAGGGAGGTCAACATGAGGCTGAATGAAATTTTTTTTTTTTTTTTATAAATTTTGATCAAGTTTTTGAATGCAATATTTTTTTTTTTTTTTTCATGATCATAAAGATTACAGAAAAAAAGAGGGTATTCAAGAAACTTTGAATTTATTTTTTTATTTATTTAAAAAATTTTTTTTACAAAATTCATCATAGGTAAACTCTGGATAGAGCACCTCGCATAAACTGGATCTCCAACTGTTTCTTCTGGATAACTTATTTTTAAAAGAAATAAAAATAAAAATAAAAATTTAATGGTAAGGATATAACTAAGGACAGATGATTTTTATATTAATAATAATAAATGACATATTTTGGTTTTGTTATTTTTTTAGAAATTTATTACTTTAAAATAAAAATGAAAATGAAAATGAAAATAAATAGATAGATAAGCCTTAGTTAAGATGATGATGTTATAAAGACATTAAGTAATAAGTAATAAGTACTAAAATAAGTTTATGCCTTGTATATTAAAACCAAAACCAAGAAATCTATCTTCCATGTCTATGATATAACCGTCTCGGCATTTTATTTTATTTTATTTTATTTTAATTCTAAAAAAATAAATATATAAATATATATGTGGTTTTAATATAAAAACAATTAATTAAATAATGTAGAAAAAAAAAATTATTTTTTTTTATTATTATTTTGAAAAGCATATAAATATATACTTCTAGGCGAAGTTTCGTATTCAAGACAATAATAGTTAAACGGGATACACGATACAAAATATGAAACGGCATCAACTGATTCTAGTATTTACATTTACATATATATATATGCCAAAGAAATTGCTTTTTTATTCCAAATACTCAATTGGTTTATATTTTTCTTGGCCGTTATAAATATTTTTTATTTTATTTTATTTTCATTTTTTTTTTTCGGTTTAACGAGTTTTAAAAAAGAAAAAAATCTTTATATAAATTTTTCTAAAAAATTAAAATGACTTTTAAGCATCTGTCATGTTAATTAGAATAATTGGTAAATTTTTATTTTCTTTTTCCCTCCCCTCCCCAATAACTTTTCTCAGTTTATCTGATAAGTTATTTTACAAAAGTGGAAACAAAAAAAAAAAAGTACATAAAAAATATCGTGTGAACGATAAATGCGAGCATAATGAGTTTTAAAAAAATAAAAAAGTAAAAGTTTGATAAAAATTATTTTATATTTTTTTTATTCATCAAATCATTTATAAAATTATAAAAAAAAAAAGGAAAAATCATGATTATGATAATAATAATAATAATGATGATGATTAATATTTTGTGGGGTCATTAGAGGTCATTACTTAAACAGGAAACAAAACAAAACAAGAGTATTTTTTTAATAATAAAAAAAAAAATTTTTTTTCATTCTTTTTTTTTTTTTTTAGAATTTAGTTTTTTTTTTATCAAGAATCTAATATAAAGATTCAAGAATACAAAAAAAAAAATTAGGTATAAAACAATGGGGTGTTAATAATAATATTAATAAAAAAAAAAGGAATTTTTTTTTGTGGGGAATGAAAAAAAAGAAAAAAAAAAAAAGGCTTCAAAATTCAAACCACTAAACTATTAGTTTTCAGCATGGTGAATTTTGTAAAGCTCTTCCTTAGAAAGCTTCTTGTGGTGAATCTTGGCCAATTTTTCCTCAGAGTACTTGTCCGAGTGGTGCATATCGTAAATTTGTTCCTTTGTAAAAGGCTTGGCTGACTTATGGTGAGCCTTGTAAATAGACGAAATGTCTTCTTCTTTTTCTTCTTCATCGGAGGAGTATTCATCGGAAGAGGCTCCATGGTAGCGACCCTTTCTACCATGGTGGCGGCCCTTTCTGCCATGGAAACGACCCTTTTTGCCATGGTGAGCAGCCATGATTTCTTCACGGGTGTAATCCTTGGTCATATCAATTTCAGGGTGGTGATTTTTATTGGTCTTTGAACGATAGGAGGAAAGAACAGCTTGGGTTTCATCGTCTTGGGCAATGAGGAAGGGAGTTTCATCATCGACATTGTCGCCAAAGAGAATGGTGTTGGCTTTGTTCCAAAGTGAGTTGAAGAAAGATGATGAGGAGGAGGAAGAGGAAGGAGCAGAGATGAATTCTTCTTCAGTTTCGTCTTCTTCATATTCAGCTGGAGGAGGAGGTCCGTGAGGTTTCTTGCCCTTGTGAGGAGGAGGTGGGGGAGGAGGTCCATAAGGAGGTTCTTCAGGACCATCACGATCATAAGGAGGTGGAGGAGGAGGTCCGTGAGGTTTCTTGCCCTTGTGAGGAGGAGGTGGGGGAGGAGGTCCATAAGGAGGTTCTTCAGGACCATCACGATCATAAGGAGGTGGAGGAGGAGGACCATCGGGGCCATCATGAGGAGGTGGAGGAGGAGGTCCGCGAGGAGGAGGTCCGCGAGGAGGAGGTCCGCGAGGAGGAGGTCCGCGAGGAGGAGGTCCACGAGGAGGTTCTTCAGGGCCATCGGGGCCATCATGAGGAGGTGGAGGAGGAGGTCCATGAGGTTTCTTGCCCTTGTGAGGAGGAGGTCCATGAGGAGGTCCATGAGGAGGTCCATGAGGAGGTTCTTCAGGACCATCATGAGGGGGTGGTGGAGGAGGAAGAGGACGCAAAGGCTTAGCTTCTTTGTAGAGATCGAGAGGGATTTCACCAATGTAAGCTCTATCACCAAATCCACCGATGAAATAAACTCCATCGACCTCGAAAGAAACAAAGTGAGAGGAATGGACAGGGTTTCCAGGGAGCCAAAAGCGGGCATCAGGGTGTCTATCGACAAAGCATTTTGAAAGTTCATCGATAGTTTCCTTGTCTTCAGGATCAACATCTACGAATTTACCACGAAGAGAAACGCGGGGGGAACCAGCTGGAGAGGGAGGGATAC